>NC_090937.1:1580912654-1581215685 GCF_040938575.1 Ambystoma mexicanum
TAATCGTATTATTAAACAGGACTAGCTGGTTCTGCAGGAAACAGAGCCACGCCTCACCAATAGGGTTCTGCAAAAACTTGGTAATGGCTGTAGGGGTTTTTTCCTGTGAGAAAAAGTATGACTTCAGGGCTGGGTACAGTTGGAGCACCCTGTCAAGAGCTGGCAATAGGGACAGCCAGCGTGTGTTACTGGTGCCAAGAAGGCTCTGGTAGTCTATCTCCACAAATTCACAAAATTCCTTTAACTGTTCTGTTCTAACAGTATAGATGTGGAAGTATTTATACACTTTCAATATGAAGGATTCTATATCCAAGGGGAGCCCATCAGCAGCAGTTTGCACTGCATTATGCACAATGTGTGCTGCACACCCCACACCAATTAGTTTATTTTCAGGGATTGCCTCCTTCAACTTACAAAAAACATTGTTTTTCCCTGCTCTTGCTTTCCCACCAAAGTTTGTGTTTGTGTTATCCGCACAAAAGGCTATTACCTTTTCCCTTAGATTGTTTTTCTCCAGGGCTTGAAGCAGTTCCCCAAATAATATTAATGAGGTTTCCCCAGGGACCGAGGTGAACTCCAAAATCTTAACTTTCACCCCCTCAAGGTCCTGGAAATATCTGATTACAATTGGGATGAGCTTCACCTCTTTCCTGTTCGAAGCATCAACCGAAACTGATAGACAGGTAACATTACTCAAATCACGCTGGAGATCCTCCATAGCTAAAGGCGCCAGCACTTTGGATACTAATGCTTCTGCTTTTGTACGGGCACAGGTACATTTCTCATCATACAATTTCCTTATCAATGAGGATGTGCAGTCCATTGATCTAAAGCTGTGGTTGTGCTTTGCAAGGTGATAGGCAAAAGTGCCCTACTGAGGTCTGTGCAAGTATTCTTAAAGAACATGTACAGAGGAACTGCTCCGCTACCAGATGGATGCAAAATGAGTAACCTGCAAGTCACATTTCATTTCCTTACCTGTTGGATATTGCAGGACGATGTGGGTGTGCTGCAGCAGGGATGAGGGTCACAAACGAGCTGGATGCAAGAGGATCGACTGATGTCAAGCTGGTGGCGTGAAGGGATACGCTGCAGGCTGGAGCAGGAAGCAGGTCCACGAGAATAATGCTCTTCGAACGCTCAGGCGATGGAATCCAGACAGCAGCAGCAGTCACGAAGGAAAAGAAAACGAATGCTGCTAGAAACTCCAAGCCCCACTCACGGAAGAAGATGGAAGAATGATGCTGCGACAGCCACGGAAGAAAAAGAATGAACCGTTCGTGCCCGTGGTCGAGGCTTTTATGTGTTGCCAGCCAGGGGTCCCATAACTTCCCCCAAACACATCGCAAGTCGCGCTTCCTGCAACGTCACAAGCTGACGTTGCAGGAAGTCTCCAGGTCCTGGAGGGCGTCTATAGGCTGTGTGGCTGTGTTTCCGGCTTGGGCGGGGGCTTGGGCGCAGAGAAAGTGAAAGTATGAGCCTGCGCACTGCAGCGCAGGCTCATACTGCAGCGTCGGAGCGGTGTCGTCCGAAAATCGGGACACCAGACACCCGCGCAGCAAAACCCCGGACGGGGTTTGGAAGAAAAAAAAAACCCCGGGACAGGGGGTGATTTCCCCGGACCTGTCCCGGGAAAACCGGGACGTCTGGTCACCCTATCCAAACGCCCCTCCTCTCTGCCATACAAATGCAGGAAAATGTGGCGTGACGTACAAACGTGTGCGCCACCTTTTGCCTTGCACTTTTTCCCCCTGCTATGCAAATTGAGTAAATGCTGCCTGTTATGTACGCATGCCTATGGGGTCCGCCTGCTTTCTGCTGGTACATATCATCCCTGTTAGCCTCATCTCAACACAAATATCATATCAACTGTTGCAGCCCTAAGATTGATCTGAATAGAGGTTTGCCCTTACTTAGACTGATTCGCTCACATTTGAATCATGTGCCTGATATTGGGCAAAGATATTTGACTTCAGGGGTGTTGCTAGGTCTGGAAAAGACCTGGGGCTACGCTGATGTCTGAATTGTCGAAACTGGGGGCTAGCTAGCCTTTCGGTTGTAGCTCCTGAGATTCTATCCGGGGCTACAACCAAAAGACAAGGGGTCTTACTGCAGCCTTCCTTTTCTGTTTAGGGCCTTTCCACAATGGACAATCCCCTCTGATTCCATCACGGAGGACTCAACATGTACTCCAGAAAAGATTTTGGGTCATGGCATTCAGGGGTGTTGCTAGGTCTGGACAAGATCTGGGGATTCGCTAATGTCGGGGCTAGCTAGCCTTTTGGTTATAGCCCCTGAGCTTCTATCCGAGGCTACAACCAAAATACCTGGTGCTGTAGCCCCCTCGGAACTCTCCTAGCAACGCCTATGATGGTACTGATTCAAAGGGTTCTTTCCTTTGGCAAGATCTGCCCAGAACTGACATTTATGAAGGCTTGTGCTGGCATTATGAACTACATGTCTCTCCACATCGGACACAGAGACCCCCTTATCCCCAACTAGGGGTCTTTCAGGAAGCGATGGGGAATGAATAAACAATAGTTTATGGATTGACAAGGGATTACCACTTACCACCTATTCAGGCAGCGTGTGGTTGTCTCATGTCGGGATGTGACTACAGATCAGAAATGGTCTTGCCTAAGGCACGGGTAGTATAACTCAGTGGCAACAAGCTTGTTTTGAAAGCAAGAGGATGCAGAGCAATAGAGGTTTGAATCCCAGGTCCGACCCTAGAAACCTCTTTGGTATTAAGCAAATGGATGCCTGCAGGTCTTTGTTGCGCTTTATAAATACTTTTACATTACAAGCACGGTATAAAAAAACAATTATAATCATGCCCAACAATGGTAGTCTAACCTGAAATTCTTGGTTTTAACCTATCTCCAAGAGACCTGTTTGGGCCCCAGATCCCATCATCAGTTAGGGTACCTTGAGACTCGCTTCTGAGCAGATTTGTGAAGCTACCAACCCCACATTGCCTTGGACGTTTCATCTCACTGATCCCTTAGACCTAAACGATGGGGTGAATTTTCCAAAGTGGTGTGTACATCAGTAAACATGCTGATATACTTTTTACTGTTCAGCAGGATTTACTTTGATGTGGCAGGAGGAGTTGGAGATCAGAGTGGATTCAACATGTCGACTTGCCCTTCGAGGTCCACTGTCTCAAATTGTATTTTCATTCGAGCGGAAGGTTATTGGTTTCCGATGGAACCTGCCTGAAATGACCACCGCCAGTCGACCGCTTCGAGCAGCAGGGCGCTGGAGCCCAATTTCTGAAACTGTCTGCCGGCTTAGAGCAGAGAGCTGAGCGGGGCTGGAGCGGTGGTACTGCCGGGCTGAATACCCTACAGGTTGCAGCCTGGAAGCAGCTGTGTAAATAGGTTTGATGGGTTGGTTTGTTCTGGACTGCTTCTCTCTTCAGCTGAAAACACCTGAGTTGCAGGTGCCAGCGTGGATGCTGCTGCGTGAAGAGGTGAGCAGGCACTATTTGATCTAGGCTGCTTTCCTCCTGGGCAGTTTCCCTCCCGTTTCCCAGTCTCACCATTCCTCCGACCTGGTGGGTTTGTTGGGGTTGGCCGCTTTTTTCCTGCCAGTTTGCTAATTTGGGGGATGCCAGGCCCTCCCCCAAACCCATTTACTCAACCTAAAGCTGTATACCTTGGGGTCCACTGCCCTCCTAGAGCCACAAAGGCAGCTGTGCCAACGCCCAGCAGGCTACTTCACCTCTATCGGGTCTCCCCTGCTGCCTGTGAACACTGGACCAGCCCAGCTGTACGCCATCCAGCATGGGTCATGTGACCTAGTAAAGAATGGGAAATCCCCCTCACTAACTTGACAGGGGGTTTAGATTCTATTAAAGACAGGAGGCGAGTATTATGCATTTCCATCTTTACTCTGAATCCACAGCAGCAAAGAAAAAACTTTACAAACAAAAGGTTTCAACAACAGAACTAGAAAAGAGTTCAATGTCCATGCATGGGGAACTCCCCAAACCATCATGGAGGACAGGTCATGCCCTGCAGGGAACCAATGAGCAGGGACCCTCCTCTATATATATCCATTACTCTAACCCCAACCCCTCTTTCTGCAGCTGTCTTGCACCAGATGTCCAATGAAACGGTTGAACTGCGTAGCGCGGAGAAAGGATCCAGCGAAACTGGAGATCTCAACCTTCCCACAGCCTGAATGTATGACGAAGTTCTTCTGGATAGGACTTCTCACCCAAATCTGAAACAATATGAAATATAACAGGGTGGGTGGAAGCAGAACAGCCAATACAAAGGGAGGGTGGGTGGGATAATACTCTCCTCCTGTCTTTAATAGAATCTAAACCCCCTGTCACGTTAGTGAGGGGGATTTCCCATTCTATGGCATGACAGGAGGCTTCATATTATGCAAGTTCAAAGCCCTTGCATCCCAATCCAAATCCCAACCTGAGCAATACACTAGTGATAAAATAAAATTATTATTCCACATATTATTCCCATGACCAAACAGCTGCTTTGACAATTCCCTCCCCCAGGAGAGCATCTTAAACACTATAGCATCTTCCATTGAAGGACCAAGGAGCAATTAACTCCCTTTCTCTGCAAATCTACTTAATCCATATGGCCCAAGGGTAAGAGACCCCGCAATAATGTTCCCACAGGAAAGCAGCTGAGAGGTATTTAGGGGGTAAGTCCAATTTAAGCATTTAAAACCACTTAAAAACTTATACATTAGAAAATGACCCAGACCTGGATAATAAATGGAGGAAACCCTATGGGTACCCAATCTGGCAATAAATCCTGACCCCCGGGAGAACATTCCACTGTCCATATCTAAAGGGCTGAAACAGGAGATGTACTTTAACAGGAAAGAAACTCCACATGGATAACTTTGAAAACAGTTGTAGCACAGACAATCCTTACTTGAAAAAATAAAGATGTGGTAATACCATATGATATAATCGAAGCCGAAAAGAAACACCTAGTCAAGGTGGAACCCCAAAACCAATGGACCTGAAGGTCCCGCGCACCAAGTACTGCCAACCACCGTTTTCACCCTTAGCGACCATGTTTCGCTGCGATAATGGCAGTAAAATGCAATCATTGGCATGTAAAGTAGCCTTCGTAGACCGTTCTACCAGAACAACCTATTTCCGTTAAGGGAGAAACAGAAGCAAAATCTTATCACATACCCATTCATTGAATAGCCGCCATCTAAAAGAAAACAGGCTTATTAAAGGCTTTCCAAAAGTCCTTGATGACCCAGATAGTGCACTGCGCAAAGAACTTCTGAAGCCCCAGGAAAAGATGCAAATATATTCTAATGAATAACAGAGGAACCATAAGAGAGAAGTGACGGGCAGGGATAGAGAAAGGTGGATAGGGATGACACTAGACAACATGCACCGTAAAATCCTATAGGGATGGGAACCATCCCCTCCCGAGAAGGCCCCAAAAGGAACCGAGCAATCCCGGAGGAACCGTCCGAAGACAGTGGACAGGCATCCACCTTCTCTCAAGGAAAAGAGATCACCCAATCGGGACTCCAACCGTACCAGATTGAGGCCAAGAGAGAGCTAATAATTTAGCTTTCATAAAGCGCTACAAACCATCAGGCATCTGAGCCCTGCTTGTTATAACACACGGTGTGTGGAGCTCATTTATCGATCTCGCAAGTATGAAAGGCTGAGTGTGGCTCTGCCCATTGGATCCTGCATCAGCAGGCTTTGCACAGATGTTAAAGCGAGTGATGCACGTGCTGAGTTGTCGGACCGACATCCTGATTGACAATATGTTGCTCCAGACATAAGCTAACTGGAATTGATCTTAGAGAAAGGCTCTTGTGTGTAACAGGGTTAGGTAACTGTTCCAAAGGCTGATCTAAATGCGAGAGCAATAGATACTCGCGGGGTGCTTGGAACAATGACACGGAAGGAGCTGGCCCTCTGCCCATCTAGGTTGACTAGCTAAGGGAAAAAATCACCCTTTCCAGGGGAGAAAACTGCTAACTCCTTACTTAAGTACAGTCTATCATCCCAAAGGATAAGATGCAGAGTTATAATGACGTGCCTAAAACCAAGAACAAACTCTGTGATTGCGGAAGGGACATCTCTAACTGTATCCAAGAAACAAAAATATATATATATACACACTCCAGAACCTTTGGAACCTCGGTGAGTTATCACCTTCTTCATTAACTTGGTGACACCAGGGGCTGAAGGGAAAGGCCAAACCGAAAGGGAGGGACAATGATAAGAGTGAACCCATCAGTAGAACTGACGCGGAAACTCCTGAGGGGAGGAATAATAGAGGAAACCCCCCAACACTAACCCTCGAGGTCTAATACGACCATACCATCTGCCAGGAGTCAGGAAACAATGAGCATAACAATACTTCCATTTAAAGAGTGCCACAAATATATGTTAAAACTTGTAAAATACTTATTATTAGAAGTATCCTATATGTCCACTCCCAATTAGTGAGAGCATATTTATCTCATTCATAATTGAGAAACCGTGAGGGAGGTTGTTATCACCGCCCCTTCTAAAATGAGGGCAAGGGAAAAACTGACCGAGGAAGAGCACAAATAGGATCCTTGTTAACCCACAGCAACCCCCAGGGGTTTGAGATGAACATCATCTACGAAAAACCTAGGGAACACCAAAGGCATTACAGGAGATATCCTATGACTAGCAGGACTGCTGTCGGCACAATCCTTCCAAAGGAACAAAAAACACCATGCTCAAGCCCCTCGAGCAGAGGAGTAACTGTGCGCACTTCTTGATGCACCTTCTACCGGATAGGTAGACTCAGGAAAACATCCAAAGGAGCTGCTCCCTTCTCCTGAGGGGCAAGATCTTAATAAAGCCACCTGTTCAATAATAATTTGAGATGAAATCGCACAGGTAAGGGCTTAGGTCATCCTGTGGCAGTGAAGGTTTCCCATCGAAGCCGAGCAGGCAATCGCTCTTATAATCCAGTCCTTCATGATCCGCACATTTTCAAGTGCTAGTATTATAATCCGAACCTGGATTGTATAGTTCAACCTCTCAGAGGAATGCGTTGCCCTTGAGCCATCCCTTCTCACAAGAGGGGTAACTACGCCGCTCCGTAAGAGCAGAGGCGCCGTCGATGCCGAGCAGGCAAACAGATCTCGATCAAGTAGCCCAGTACTTGCACATCAAATAGTGAACATAGAGGTTACATCCCTCTTTAGCCAGTGAGCAAACTGGGTTATACATGTCTTAAAAAACCCAGATACCCTCTTCCTTCGTAGGGTCCTACCCTTTATGTCCCCTAGGGCAAAGAAGGATACCCAGGACTGTGCAATCAATGTTGAGAGGGTTAGCTCACAAAACAAGAGGATGGCACTGTCTCCCAAGACCGCCCCCCTGATGAGGGAAGAAGGCTAAGGTTCTTAACGCCTCATGAAGGCAAGTAGGGTCCGCCAAATTAACTGACACAGAAACCAAGGACCATGCATTAGGGGAGATATATATTAAGAAAACAGGATATGAGGAACAGACCAGAACTGTGGGTACACCCCCTAACCTGCAAACTTTACCCCTTCAGGGGAGGAGAAACCTAAAGGAAAACAGACTGAGTTGTCCTGAACTTACCTAACGGAAAAAGAGAGAGAGAGGGGTAATTAAGCAGACATTTCTTTTCCCCCGTAAAGGGACATGAAATATCATTCTAGTACAGGATTGTGCCTGAATGATGGCTGGATAGGAAGGCCCAAGCCCCCTCTAGGTCATTTAATGACCTCCTCCACCAACCCCTGTCTTTTCTTTGAAGGATAAAGTGAGAAAACAAATAAAACAAACAAAATAGTTGTTTGAACAAAGAGAAGCGGCAGTGCTTCCGACACAGCTTAACCATTGCTGTGTCAAAGGAATCCGCCAAGCAAGCGCACCACAAGCTGCTTACCCGAGCAGGGTATGGAAGTCAGCAGCACGCCAGGGAACAACCCTCGCATCCAAACTCAGGTGAAACCTGAAGCCGAGCAGGCAGCGGCACTCAAAATAAATGTGCTGAAATTCTGACGCAAGATACCCAAAAATAGTGAGACACCTTGTAGTATTTTGTATTTCATTTCTAAAATGTAAAGGTGGTGCATGGCGCTCCCCTCATCTGCGCTTCAGTAAGCAAAGCTGTTGCCAGGGCGCGCATGGGGATTGAAATGGGAGACCCATATGTGGAAGCCTGCACCTTTCCCATAAGGATTACGTTAAAGGGAAAAACCCCTTTTATCTCATTTGGTATAAAGTGAACAATTTAGCATTCATAAGTCAGCAATTATATATATAGCGCTACAAACCGACAGGTATCCAAGCGCTGCTCAACCCTACCCCTGGGTCAGGGCAGCGTATAAGAAAGGAAAATTTGCTTATGGATAAATTCAAAAATTTGACATTCATAATTCAGCATAAAAAGATTTAAATTTGTTTTTAAATCATGCCAAGGATGTTCCAGACTTTGGATTAGAATTCAGGTCTCCAGCATTCCAAGACCAAGCACTTACCATTTGAGCCACTGGTGGCTGTACTAGCTACAGAAGAAAAAAGCGCTACTCAGCCCTACCCCTTGGCTGTGCGTGCGAGGTCCGAAGCAAAGGCTTCAAAGACCCGCGCTGACAAATACTCTCAAAATAAAAGAAAACATAACTGGGCGCACTAGGCACACCAACCCACGCGTGACAGGCCTGTAAGCAACAGCTTCTAAATGGGCCTCACGCGGAAAATAAACAAGATAAACAAAGGGTGTGCACGGGAGGTCTGAAGCCCAGGCTTCAAAGACCCAGCACAGCTGACATTCTGTACATAAATCACGCTGGACACGCCTGAAGCTAAAGCTTTAGCTTCCACAAGGGCCCACGCGACTGCCTGCATTATCTCAGAAAGAAAGTAAAATAAACACACAGCTCGGCGCTGCCAGGCGCCCCAAACCCATAAAAGGAACCATACTGCAGGAAGAAGCCCGGGCGCTTGTGGCCCATTGATTCTGTTAGACGCCACAAAGTAAGTGGCTGTTCAAATAACACAGCAAATACATTTAAAATATGGAAACACAATTTTCCAAAGTGAAAGCCGCAAGGCACACATATATATGCAACACTAATTAATATGGCAAACACTGACTAATATGTAAGACACAACTGAAAGGGGTGACTTTCAGTTGTGGTGTCAGCAGCAAAGAAAGAGGGGTTGGGGTTAGAGTAATGGATATATATAGAGGAGGGTCCCTGCTCATTGGTTCCCTGCAGGGCATGACCTGTCCTCCATGATGGTTTGGGGAGTTCCCCATGCATGGACATTGAACTCTTATCTAGTTCTGTTGTTGAAACTTTTTGTTTGTAAAGTTTTTTCTTTGCTGCTGTGGTTTCAGAGTAAAGATGGAAATGCATAATATGAAGCCTCCTGTCATGCCATAGAATTGCAGGATGTTGCACCGCACTCCCTGTGACCTGCTTGCCTCTGGGTCCACTGTCTGTCTTGGGATTGCCAAGACAGCTGCACTGAAGCCCCCCACCAGACTACTCTGTCCCCACCTGGTCTTCACCTTTGCCTGTCACCTCTTGGAGCAGCCCAGCACATATACACAACAGTCAGCACGAGTCATGTTATTGGTCACGTGACCCAGCAAAGACTTGTGCTGCACTGCCTGTGAATTGACTACCGGGTCCACTGTGACTCCTGGGCAAGGCAGCCGCACCAAGGACCCACGGACTACTCCACCCGGTCTCCCCTGCTGCCTGTCGCCACCTAGACCGAACCAGCTAGATGCCATCTGGTGCGAGTCATGTAATTGGTCACATGACTCAGCAAAGACGTGTGTAGCCCGTGTCCCCAAGCACCCGACTAGTAGGGGCTACATGCTTGTCCCTAAGGGACCCTAGAAATAAAGACTCAGACACAACGCTAATAAAAGTAATTTGTCAAATATTTAGTGTGTATTTCTGTGTAAATGTGCTGGAAATGGACTAGTCCATCCAGCCAACCATGGGACTGGATGGAATGTGTAAGTGAATGAAAAAGAAAGACGAGAACAGTGAAATGGAACTCTCCTGCCCAAGAATGGGCTGGGGATAAAAGAATCCAAAAGGAATTTGAAGGAAAAGTGACAGTTGAAAGAGACAATAAAAAAGGAGCAGTGAAGGAGAAGAAAAGCAGAGAGGGAGAAAGGGAAAAGACTTACCTGCGGCCCCTGGCCCTTCAATTACTTCATTAAAGTGGCACTTGAACTCCTATCAGCATGTTTTTTCACACATTGCTTTTAATTGCCATTAATCCATTGGCAAATAATGTAATTATCTTGATCGTAATATTAACGTATCATTTTATTTTACGTTTGCCTAGGACCACTAAATACACTATTTAATATATTTTACCGGCTGACTCTGTCCCTTTTGTGACATTCTCTATATCAGGAGAACCCGCACGCGCATCAGGAGAAGCCGCTTATGCAGAATTCCCTGGCTTTGATTTTCATCATTATTACAAATCTGGTCTGTCAACCATGCGGTTGCTTATATTTGTTTGGAGCTTACTAAGTGTATTCTTAATTTAAACTGCATGATGAACTATACTCTAAAGTCAGATATGGCATTCAATTTACCAGCCATACCGACTGTTGTGACACCATATCCTTCACACACAAGACGAGTGTCCAAAAAAGCGATAGTTCTTTTCCCTGCAACGTCCTCATTACATACACCGGCCTCAACAGATATTCGAGGCTTCTGCAAATTACAAACACCAAGGACCCCCACCACCAGCGTGTCCAGTACAAAGTTTACCGACATTCATCCTGCATTAAAAGTCAATCTAGACGCACATGGAAGGTGTGCAGCGAATAATAACCACTCAACCCAAGATGGCACTAATCATGGTGCTCTTGTACAACCGTTCCTCCCTCCATTCATAGCGTCGTCCCTACCGAAATCTTTAAATCATATTCTTTCAGACAACACAATTATAACCCCCACTGCAGCGCTAAGTTTACCGAAAGCACTACAGCAAATTATATCAGATCACACCATTTTAGCCGCTAAAGACAAAGTGCTAACGCTGGGTTTAGCAGCAGTAGTCAGTGGAAACGAGTCAATTAGCACTCAAAATCATGAAGTATTTTTGGATATTTCAATACACGCAAGTTTACAAAAATCTAGCGAACTGCTAAATCTATCACAACCTCCAGTACTTTTTAATCACAATGCATCTCAAATTTCCAATCTTTCTGACTCCTATGTTAATCCCACTCCACGACGTCTGCCTGCCATTCAAGATGAATAAAAACATTCTAATAACATGATAGAAATCACTTTGACAGCCATCAACACGACTATTATTAGCCTGCTCAAACTGTTTGAAATACTACATACTAAAATTAATCAACAATCATTCAAAATTGACAAAATTTTAGCGTGGATCAACACTGTGCAAAATCATAAAACATCAAACCCATGTTTACCAGAGACTTATGATCAAATGGAAAGCAACATCCTATCCTCAAGCCCAGGACAGGTCAGTCAAGGAGCATTCAAGTATAATGTGTTACCCATATTTACAAGAATTACACGGTCCCCAGAGACACCATTGGCTGAGCCGGTGGTTCCTTAGGGCAGTGAGCTGCAGATAATGAATTTAACAGGCGATGTTCATAAAACACTGCAGCCTTTCGACATTTTTATCAATTAAGAAAAGTCGAAAAAAGATCCTAAAGAGAAATATAGCAAAAAAAGTTGATAACTCAACAAAAGAAATCCAAAAACGTCAAATCTGACTACTCGAACAAAGCCTCTGGTGCCAAACAATTCATGCGTGCTGTATCTTTAGCACAATGACACATGATTAACACCACTCAAGCGATTGCAAAAAATACAAAGAAATTGCGAAAACTAACAATCGAAACAAAAATCGAGCTTCACTGGTCATTAAACCACCAGCACTAGATCATCCCCCCTTGAATGAACTTATTCTAGAACTGGAAAAACAATCACCAACTAGAGTAAGTCAGATTGCTACTAGTGTGGCAGCTCCAGAGATGAAAAAGTATATTGATCAACCTACTTCTGCAGAACCTCTCTCTCTAAAGCAACGGCACACTGAAATAAGGAAAACAGTGGATCTTTATCTATCAGGTCAATCTAAAGAATTTACCAATTTTGATAAAGCCTTCTATAACATCGATTCATGCAAGCAGCACCTAGTGTTTGTCACAGTTAGGAATTAAATTGTGAAAGAGCGACGACAACATGGCCTAATACAAACTCATGTCAACAGTTGGCCACTGAAATTAACTCCAAAGTGATCTTAAATGGAAATAATCTCACATTACCACCTCTGCAAAATCTTATTCTAAGTCAAAGAGGCGACAATACTAATAAGAACAACACGCACCAATTCCACCATTCTTGATCATGAATTGCCGGTCTCTTCCGTATAAGTCCTTTGATTTAAATAGAACTAGTATTTTGAATATATTTCAGTAAGTACCCGCATTAGGAGATATTTCATCCTTTGATATTAACCAGGTTGAATTTCTTCATGAAACCGACCTGCCTATAGTAAGGCTATGGATTCCTTCAGGTATGGTGTTAAACGCTTTTGTGGTGTGCGGAAATGCAGCTAATTACTCTTGGTTTTATCATTGTACAGGATCGGTTCTTGGGCAATGTTAAAAATCCAAGCGAATCTGCTGCAGCCTCTTGCACCAGATGTCATAAGTGTGCTGAGCAGAAAGAGTAATTTGTGCGTCCACAGCCTAAACACCGTAGATAACAATCGGATAATGCTCACATTGTAATAACTATCACCAGTTGGAACACCCGTGGCCATAGTCATTTACAAGCATTTAATGACAACCAAATAGACAAATATGACATTTTGGCATTGCAGGAAACTTGGCTGACTGTAAAGCCAGTATGGGACAATCATGATTTACTCTTAATACCAGCCAAGCCTTCTTATAAAGGCAGTCCCAGCTCTGGATTATTGGTGGCCGTTAAAATCAGCTCAGGATTAAGCATTCAACCATGCGATGTGCCAAAGATTTTTTTAAATTAGTCAAAATTACAAGTAATGATAAAGTGATTGCCTTGTTAAATGTATATAGGAATCCTGTGGGCATATCGGATACTCATTTTTTCCAAGAGGTACGCTCTCTTTTAGGCATCATTACAAATGATCCCTCTATTACCAATATAATTGTCACTGGCGACTTAAATCTTCGATACCTACTGGCAGACAGTCAGCCCAGAAATCTTGCAATAACCAAATGGAAGAATCTCATAATGAAAGACAGCTTTACATGGTCAATGGATCATTACCTGGAGATATTCCAGCACACTGTAGGTGGACCAGAGGCTCTACAAAGAGTATTATTGATTATGTAGTAATCAAACAGTCTCATAGTGACCACCTTATGGTATCTTTACACTGGAATTGGACAGTTATGTGCACAACAGTCACTAATCAATGGTTTACAGCTTCGGTGTCAATCAACAATTCTAAAAATTGTTTTCGTTGGAACGATATTGATATCATGGAATCAGTCACAAATCCCTGATGCATCTTATGTAACTGCATTGAAGCCATTTGGAAATGAATTCACTCCTGCAATCTCTAAAAATTGAAATTAAACACAAGAAAATAGCCGTACGACGGCTTAAAAGGCTAATATTACAACTTCCACTTGGCGGTAGGTAAATAGCCCTAAAACTTGCTAAATGTTCATATAGAAACTGGACACGAAATAGACCGGCCAAGACGCTCCAACAAGACGGTAAAGCCATGCTAAATGCAATAGCAAATAAAAATTCTGTTCAAATGTGGCGCCTACTAAACCAGGTGACCCACCCGTCACAAATTGGAACCCAACTTACTGGTGTCAGTGAATTGCAGTGGCGGAATCATTTCCAAAAATTATATGACGATCCATCATTCTGCGATACCATGTCTGACGATTCCACCTTACAGCCCTGGATACTAAAAACCTCTGAGGCGGAAATTGAACGGCTGTTCAAGAGTCCCTGGTCCCGATGGACTGAGCAACTTTATGTTCAAAGGCCACCCCAAAATATTGTCCAAAATATTGAATAATATATGCGTGGAAGTCATTAAAAATCATCTCATACCTCAATCAGGGTGACAATCAGTTATTGTTCCCATATTTAAAAAAGAAGATTGCTCTCAACCTACAAATTATCGACCAATAGCTTTGCTCGATGTGCCGGGGAAGATCTTTGCGTGTCTAGTATTGCATGAATTCAATGAATGGACCTTCATACAGCTACAAAGAGATCCAAACCAGACTGGATTAGTTGCAGGCCTGGGCACTGCCATACATTTAATCACTCTGCAGGCTATTAAAGAACAGGCAGCAACAAACAGCCCATCTATTATGCGTTTGTGCATCTCCATTCCGCCTTTGACTCTGTGTCAAGGTGGCTTTTATTAACGAAATGACATAAAGCTAATTGTCCTATGACATTAATTGAAATCATTGGAGCTCTCCACTCAGAAACATCTATTCAAATTAGCTTAACTACTGAAGGCTTATTGTCAGCTTCCATCCTGACTGCAAGAGGCCTCAAACAAGGCTGCATACTTGCCTCTGCCATATTTAATTACTTTATTCATGGTATTAAATATGATTTCTGCAATATCATCACTGATGCCCCAAAACTTGGCTCTAAAACAGTCTCTGCATTAATGTATGCAGATGATCTAGTTTTAATATCTAAAACACCCTTCGGACTCAAGAATGTATTGAATTAACAAGCTGTACTTATAACAATGAACTCTGAATAAACTTGCAGAAAACGAAGATTCTGGCATGTGTGAGAGCACGTTACATCTGGAGCAAACCAACGTGGACCATAAATAACACCAAGATAGAGGTAGTTAATCACTACACCTATCTTGGTATGATTATAGACAATCAATCGCAAAACAAGCTACATCTAATGATGTTAGAAACAAAATTAGCCACGTCAATCTCACAACCTAAAATGATTTTAGCCAGGTATGGCAAATTTACTATAAAACCGGTTAACGCTTATTATTTACAAAAAACTGCGGCCATACAAGTATAACGCCTAGACAAGCTAGCAGAGTCCTTCTTTAGTAAAATAGAGGGCAAATATTGGAGGAAGGTTCTTAGCCTCCCAACATGCACACCTAGTGCATGTATTAGATATGAAATAGGTTTACCTTCGCTTTGTCTCGGGAGGATAGCTCAGGGGCAATGTGCTCGTCTTGGAAGCAAGACGACACGGAGCAACACAGGTTTGATCCCCGGGTCTGCGCTTAGAAACCTCCGGGCATGAAGCACGTTATAAATAACCTATCATATGATATCATACTTTCAGATGATATGCTCCAATCACAACACAAGTTTCCTGCCCAGCACACAGCTCTGATATTTGACATTCTTGCCGCAGCAGACACCTCTATTGAAACTCCTATCTCACATCCCAACAGGGCTGAAACCAAATTATACTTAGCCGACTGGATATAAACACGTAAACAGTGCCTCCAGTACAAAGATTTTGGAGAAAATCGGTTTGGAGACAAAAAAGTATGCATTGTGGAACCATATCTGCTCAAATGTCCCTCATTGCTGTACAGGTCTTCGATATTGCAATTCCGACTGAATCTGTGGCCCACCAGAGATATCTCGGCTAGACGTTTAATGATATCCAAAGAAAGCAACTTCTGTTGCTTTTGCAATATGAGGGAACATAAAGAGACATTACGGAACCTAACAACCCAATGTTTGTCCATCACGTCAGTGCGAGCCAAGCATTTTTCCAAGCACCTCGCTCACTTCCAAAATAGACGCTGATGCCGCTTGGCAACAACTCCTATGTACAACATCTACAAGCGTTCGAATAGCGACCATTAATTTTCTAATTGCTTTATTTTAGGAGTCCAACAATTCACCTGAAAATCTGAGTGCCTTATGAGAAATATCTAGTTAAAAAACTATGGCCCGCTTCGAGCCTCCTCATAGGCTGAGGGATTGCCACGCCCCCCGGCGAGGACAAGGCGGCTGGAATCCTGGCCGAACATCAAAGGATTCTCGGCCAGGTAATGCCTCGGCGAGGGCCAATCAGAATGGCTCTTTGATTCTGATTGTGCCCTCTCCGGGTACTCATCTAAAATATACCATAAAGGAAATTGAGTGCCAGAAACATATGGGGACATATACAAATTCATACCCCTCCTCACCTAGTACTAAGAGGATATTAGTACTAAAAATGGGAAAGGAGGCTCTATCTAGCAGGCGTTGTTATTTTCACTCACCCTCGTTCTGTTTTTATTTTCTTTGAACAAGGACATGTAATATTTGAGGGGCATCATTGTTTATATCAAGACTGTGGGCTAAATCTATGCTACAATAGGTTCAGACTGAGTGACAGACTGATACAAAGATAATCAGTTTACAAAATTGGCCAAAAAGGCTGACCAAGTGATCAACACGGAAGGACAAAATACTGGGCTCTAAAGCCCTACCACGTGGGAAAAGACCAGTGAAGGGGAGTGTCCCCCTGGCATCGAGGGCTCTAAAGCCCTCCCACATGGGAAAGGACCGTGGAAGTGGAGTGTCTCCCTGGCAAATAACATCTACTTCAAGAACCGTAGACACAAGAGTCGTCATACGGCTGCAGGAAGACAGACAATTATTGTTTATTTTCCTAAGTAATAGTTTTGTGGTATATTAAGTGTGAGGATCAGAGTAGGTTTTGGACACAGTACTGTGGACATTTTGTTTTGGACATCCTGACAACGATTGGTCTATTATTTAGTTATATTGAGACAGGGAAACCCCTCATAGAATTAGGGACAGTGAGGTATTCACTCGCCCTTTTTTGGATTTAGAACAAAAGCATTGTGAAACACACTACTGTGTCTGTGTTCTATTACTCTGGAATCTCACACTGGCCACCATTGGGTACTCCAGCCCTGGGTGCCCTCACTAAAGGGTAACACATTCAGGGGTGGTGTCTATCCCTGTTTGCCTCTGTTTTTGCCTGGTGCACTTCCGTACTTTCCCCCTTTATCTTTACTTTGTCTTTTCTGTCTACCATACCCATCCTTATGCCTTCCCCTAACCCCACTGTTCTTTCTCCCGATAGTTTTGCTCTGCTACTTTGTACTCCCGAAATCCACACAATCTCTGCTGATCCTCTGTCTATAGTTTCACTTGGCCTTTGCAATGATCACTCTCTCTGTAATGACACCAGCTCTGTTCTTGATCTTTTTCTTTGCTTCAATCTACACTTTCTCTATCTAACCGTGACCTAGAAATCCCCCACTACTACCACCACTGCTGCCTTCCCTTCTACCATTTCTAACAACTCCTCTCACTCCCCATGTGTTACTAGCCATGGGGTGGCACTGGGATTCTTTACCACTCCTCATGGACTCTGTCTCACTCTCCTCCTGACCTTCTACTTTTCTCCTCCTCTGAATATAATGTTTCTTCCTTTACTAATCCTTTTCCTATTTCATTCCTTACACAATACCGACCTGTAAGGCTCTAGCTCGACCTGAGGATCTTGACTCTCCTCTCTCGTTGTTACTACAGGTAGTTTCCCCTTTTTTATTACTTGGTGATATTAATCTTCACCTCCTTCCCCCTTGTCCCTCTCCTTGACTCCTACCACCTTACTCAGCTCCCTTCTTCCTCCTCTCATATTTCTTGCTCATCCTTAGATCTTCTCTTCTCCTCCATTCCTCCTACTGCTTCTGTTACTGCCCCTCCCTCTTATCTTTCTGACCACTTCCTTCTTTGCTTCTCGCCTACAAAAACTGCTAAAAAACTGACCAATCTATCTCTTTATCGTGCCATTCTCGTCATCTTTCCGATTTTTTTTTTAAAATTTGATTTTATTAGGTTTTATGGAACATAATAAGTAAACATACAGACATCATTTGGAACATGTTACAACCAGCTACACCCTATCCACCCCTCCTTCTTCCAAATGCATTGCAGCCTTAAATAATAACATAACTTCAGCTCGCCCTCCACCCCTCCTCCCACCCCCCAGAACACAATTTCTTCTTAGCCCACATATTGTTTGAGTTTATCTTAATGTTGTATGAGGTCCACTTTTCTTATTGTCATAGTACATAGTCCAGACTGAGCAGTCATGGCCCAGATGATAAACTATCCCCAGAGTTCCCAGGTACACGCATTTCGTAGATCAATCAATTCTACATTTGGTAGCGGCTCATCTATCATTCCCTCTGCGTTGGCCCTTGTGCGGGGTTGAGCATGTACTCATTTACAAAATCTTTCCACATCAACTCTTTTTGTGCCGCTTTCCCGTGGAGGGCGGCAGTGATTGTTTCCATCATGCAAATGTTTGTTGCAACGCCAACCCATTCTCCCGTGCTCGGGACAAAGCCTGCTTTCCACTAAATTACCAAACAGGCCTGTGCAGCGAGCAGCAAGGGGACCACAATTCCATTCATTCTCCTTGTTTCACCTTCACATTCTTCCAAACCAAAAAGTATCAGGAGAGGTGCAGACTCACGGGAGATCCAGTCTATCTGCTTGATCCAACCAAGGACCTCATTCCAATACACTTAAACCCGGAGACATTCCCATCACATGTGCCAGTAGTTGTCTCTCTTCCCACATTGACGCCAGCACAAAGGGCTCATGGTTTGAAACATTTTTGACAACCTGTTATATTGAGCCGCTATAGACACTTGTGAAGTTCCTTGCATATTCCCACAATTCTTCATGCAATTCTCTACCTAAATCCCGTTCCCACCTGTGTTTCAAGTTGATGGTTGATCCTTTCCCAGTATCTAACAGTGCTTTATTCATGCTCGAGATCCTTCCCTTGGTCTCTGTCACTGTGTCAAGTAATTTCTCAAACGGGGTGAGGTTTCTTTGTACTTTCTCACGCCATTTCTTCCTCATGAGGGTGCCCTTAAGTTGTAAAAAAGGAAAGACCGGTAATGGGTGTATTCCTAGCACCTCTTCCAGTTCAGTAATTGTGAGGAAGATACCATCTTTGCATGACTACCCACCCTCTCAAGGCCCACATCAAACAAGGATAGGAATCTTGCATGCTTAGGGATCTCCTCACGCACTCCCGGGGCCCATATGTGCTTAGGGGAGAAGGCCACGTGGTGACCCCTTTCATGTCTGCCCCCTCCCTCCATATTTCCCAAATCGTACCCAGTATAGGGTGGTTTCGGAGTCTTCGAAGCCATTTAACTCTAGGAACCCACAGCAATTCTGAGACAGTGGCAGGGGCTAGATTATAATTATCAAGGTGTACCCACTGCAACTCTTTCCTTCCTCTCAAGTGGGAATCCGTACCCTCAATTGCACTGCACGGTAATATGATTTTAGATCAGGGAGACCCCCCCCCTTTTCCTTGGGTAAGATGAGGAACTCATATGCTATCCTCGCTTTTTTCCCTTGCCATTAGAATCTTAGAATGGCTCTTTTTACTTCTCTAAAGAATGCATTTGGGAGTTTCAATGGAAGCATTTGGAATGGATATAGAAATCCTGGGAGGCACACCATTTTAACTGCATTGGAAGCAAGGTAGGAGGTGAGGGAAGTTTGCATCATATATATTCTCTAAGTCCCGTGTCAAGTTGATCCCCAGATAACAGAGGGTGGTGCCTCCCATCACTAGGCCAAGCATAGAGGGTTTTGTGGCATTCTCAGGGATAAGTTCTTGCAATAGGAACAGTATGGATTTGAACCTATTAATTCTGAAGCCAGAGAGTTCCCCATACCTTTCTATCAAGTGTATGGCCATAGGTATCGATGTCAAGGGGTTTTTAACATGCAGGAGAATGTAATTGGCGTAGAGGACTACCTTATATTCCATCCCCCATCCACCTGAAGACCCTCAACTTGTCAATCCACTCTGAGTGTCTTGGCAAGAGGTTCCAGGGAGAGAGCAAACAGTATCACTGAAAGAGGGCAGCCTTGTCTCATGCCTCTCTCCAGGTCAAACCATCTGGAATACTCCAAATTGACCATGACTGATGCCTTAGGAGATGTATAGACAGCCTTGACCCCTTTTTTGAAGATAGGACCTAGTCCGACCTTGTCGAGTACCGCTTCTAAGAAGCCCCACTCCACCCTGTCAAACGCTTTTTCAGCATCAATTGACAGAAGCACGGGGTCACCTGGCATTCTCTTTGACTCATGAATTAAGTGGAGTGTCTTGCGCATCGTGTCCGCGCCCGGTCACCCTAAAATAAATCCAACCTGGTCAGAATGTATTAATAGGGGCATGTGGGTGTCCAGTTTAGCTGCCAGTACACGGGTGTAGATTTTTGCATCGATATTGAGTAGTGAGATGGAACGATATGATCCGCATTGCTTGGGGTCTTTGCTTTCTTTGTGCATCACAGAAATCAGCACCTGTGAGAAGGATTCAGGAGCCGCCCCTGTCTGCAAGATGTCGTTGAATAAGTCAACCATAAATGGGGGGAGGGTCGAGGTAAAGGTCTTATAGAATCCCGCTGTGTACCCGTCGTTGCCTGATGCTTTCCTTTATGGGAGCCTCTTGATCTCTCTTTTGACCTCTTCAGCGGTAATCGGAGACTCCATCTCTTCCATTTTATCTCGTGAGTATTTCGGCATGCCAATGCCAACCCCCCCCCGCATGTATTGGTCTATGTCTGTTTCCCCCTTTACCATTTCAGATCTGTATAGTTGTTCATAAATCTTTGCAAAGGCCTCTGGGATCTCTTTTGCTTCCATTGTCTGAGCATGACAACCCCCTTAAATAGCGGCAACCCACCTCTCAACCCTGCTCATTGTCCCTGCAGTCTAGCAGCCGGCAGTGCATCTGCTTTATCATCCTTCTCATAATGCTTTTGTCAGAGAAACTGGAGTTTGCGTACGACTAGTCCCTCTTCCAATCCGCGGAGCTCCTCTCTCTTCTGTACAGCTACTGCAACTTTCTCTGCCCTCCCTCAGTGGAATTCTGTGCCCCAATATTTAGCTGCTTGATTTCCTTCCTCACTCTATTCTCTATCAGAGCCCTTTCCCTCTTTCTCTCTGCCCCTTCCTTGATCAGGATACCCCGCCACGTTGCCTTCCCAGCCTCCCGCACCCCTTTCATAGGTATCTCTCCTGTGTCATTTGTTTTAAAGTATTCCCCAATCTCACCTGTCAGTTCAGCGCGGAAGACAAGGTCCTTCCACAAGGTTTCATTGCAGCGCCACTTTGCACACTTATGTGGTAATGTGACCAGATTCATGCCAATGGTGACCATATCATGAACAGACCACGAAATTGGGACAATCTCCGAGACAGTCCTGGCATCACTCAGGCCCTCCGAAAGATACAAATAGTCTATTCTAGTAAACGTAGAGTGAGGTGCTGAGTGGAATGTGTACCCTGTTTCATTGGGATGGAAGGGTCGTCAAATGTCATGCAAACCATATATCTCCATCATTTCCATTACCTCTGCATGGCCACCGTCTATCAGTTCACCTGCTTCTGGGTTGCCAGCCTGCCTATCTCATATAGGATCTGCCCATAAGTTAAAATCTCCACCCACTATGACATGCCCCGTGGCTGCCAATAATATTTTCTGAACAGTGCGTTGCAGAGAGCGAGATTGGCCAACATTGGGGAGTAAAGCGTTGGGAGTGTGAGTGTGGTATTGTGTAACTTACCCACCACTATGTTGGTCCTCCCTTATGCGTCAGTCCATACCTTAGTGCTCTCAATATTGAGTCCCTTCCTTACTAGTATACCCATCTCTGCCCTCTGCAAGGGGCCAGAGCCCCAATATTCAGTTCCCACCCTGGAGTGCAAGACCCTACATTCTTCCCAGCGTACATACTGGTCTCTTCGAGGAACAGCAGATCCAGCTTGCTCTTTTAAATTCCTTACACACTAATGATCGTTTGGTGGGTGAATTCAGTCCTTTTACATTAAGTGTGCCCGTCCTGAGAAGTCTGGGTCTATTGGATGGAGACTCTACCACCATAGTCCATTCTCTGTCTATTCCGCACGTGTGTCACACACATATAACCTCTTCTTAATACATTCACTGCATAATTAAACATATTTATGTAGAAACTTGTGTCTTTCCAACCCCCTCCTCTCCACCAGTCCCCCCTCCCTTCCACCCCTAGCGGTGTCCGACCTAGCCGGGTTATCATCACCTTGCCAGATCCGGACCATCAGTGGGGACCGTGCCCCCCACGATCCCATCTCAAATCACCACATTAAAACATTGAGCCCCTTACCCGCCCCCAACCCCAACTTACAAAGCTTATGAAACCCTTACATTGTTTCAGAGCGACCCAGCCATGATCATAGACATTTCACCAATGGTGTCCGGATCAGGTGTGTTAGCATCCCCCCTCGTTTACCTTTAGGGTGCTCCCTTCAGAGTACCTAAACGTTCTGCGAGATCAGCCATTGTCGCATGTTCAAATGTCAGCACATTTGGTCTATCGCTTCTCCTCGGGGTGACCCTGCCTGTCACTCTGGTCACCTCTAGCATTTAGTTGGTTCAAGCCAGCAAGACAACTCGTAAAGGCCAATGTCACATGTGTCCATCATACTGCGGGTCACCACCTGGTCGTCGCTCCTTGCCTTATGAAGCGTCCTTTCTCCGATGGTACCTAATTCTCTTATTTCTCAGAGTTCGGCACCTGATGAGGCGTTCATCCTCCTATGTTTTCTGGATCCGGGGATCTTCTTTCGTCTCGGACCTTGGATGTGCCATTGCTTGTCATCTTCACGTTCTTCTGCCTGATTTTGTTTGTTGCCCTGGTCGCCTAGCAGATCTGATATGCAGGTTTTTATGTGCTCCGTTTTCAGTCGAACCCTATTTCCTTCCCATTTAAACATGAGGAAGAAGGGATAGCCCCAGCTGTATCTGACTCCCTTTTCTTTAAGCCATTATTTAGAGGCATACACATTCTTCGCATGGCAAGGGTGAGTGAGGATGGATTCTGGAAAATCGTCACTCTTGTTGTGTCAAGAAGAAGTTGTGATATGATATGATATGGCATTTATCCAGCATGGGGTCTGGCATGGATTCACATGCTCATGAATATTCCCCGTCGTCAGGCTGGGAATCCTCGGTAAAGAAAAAATCAGTATCAGTTTCGTTTCTGATCTGTCTTTCTTAGTAGTAACCAATCACTGGTCTCTGGGTCATACTGCCCCCAGCCAATGACTGCCCTCTCCCTAAGCCCCTCCCCTGGCCGTCATCCTCAGATTTTTACCGCACGTTCAAGTGTTTGGAGTCCTCGTGCTATAGCTCTCGAGCTTTTACTGCGTTTTGTGTTTTTTCAAAGAGTTTAATCTAATTTTTTCGGTCTATTGAGCCTCAAGCTCCACCGTTTCTACTTCCGATCAACGGGGACCCGTTTCGGAATTTTCTACGCCCCTCCAGGGCGATGTTCATCAAGTTACGCTTCTTGGAGGATTCCAGAAGATCTGAGGCCTACCTCGTGGACATGGCCCAGGACAAGGGAAGCTCGACACCCGGATCCAAGCTGTTCAGGAACTGCCCTGGATGCGGATTACAGAATGTTTTCAAGGAAGATGAGCATTCGAGATGTCTCTACTGCATTCACGAAGACAAAACGCACGTGGAAAAGGACTGTGCGTTTTGTAAGAACTTGTCGTAACGGACTATGAGGGATCGTCGGATCCACCTCGCCAGCTGGCTGAAGAAGGGCACAGCAGGTGAGAGAAAGAAGAAGTCTGAGCGGTCTTCTAAGTCCTGTGAGGGCACTCCAGCGACGCGGGCCCAACAGAAGGCAAAGTACTGCAAACCCGCGGGCACCGGGAGCACCGAAGGGTCAGGCTCCTCGGCTGCCAGGCAGGGCGCACTTTCACCGACACCATCAGCCACGAGCCAACCCTCTCAGTGGCGTCGCCAGGAATCGCATTTAGTAGGGGCGCAGAGGGGGCCAAAGACAAAAGTAGGGGGGCACAGACAAAAGTAGGGGGATAATATGGTCACTGCTCGTCTTAGGTGGGGGGGCGGAAGGGGGGGAACAGGGTTTAATAGGGGGGCCGGCCCCCCCTGGCTCCCCTTAGCGATGCCACTGAACGCTCTGGCTCGTGGAAGAGAAAATCCGAGAACCCGGGTAAGCTTCTGGAGAGGCCCGGTCGATCTCGAAGGAATCTGCCGAGGGGGAGCGAGGCAGTGACCCTCCCCTGAAGGTGAAGGCCTCAAGCGCGCCCAAGGTGGTGAAGGGCTTCATTCACTCGGCTAAGGCCTCTATTGAGGGAGTCGCGGTGGCCCTGGCGAAGCCTGTGGAGGCTACCCCAGTGGAGGCGACCTCGGGCCCAGAGTTTCCCCGCCACCACGGAGGGAATCCTCTTTTCAGCCCATCGATAAGACCCCCGTGAAGACCCCGGTGGATAAAGAGGGGGGGCTGGTGGCCGTTACGGACATGGATACAGCCTCTGAGGAGGAGCTGGTTGAAGTCGTGAAGGGCCTCAATGAGAGGTTCGAGGAGGTCCGGTCCCACAGGAGGAACCCCAAGGAGGCGGGAGAAGAAAGCGACTGTGGCGCCGACGAGGCTCCCGTGGAGGAGGAGCAACCATTGCGCCCGTCGCAGCCAGTGCCCGAGCCTCAGGACAACTCGGTGGCCATTTTGATGGCAATCGAAACCTTATGCACGGAGATAAGGACGAGGTTGCCTCTAACCCCAATGGACGACCCAGCAGGAGCGGGCCCGTCGGGAAGCTCTCCAAACAAGCGGAGGAGAGTTCATCGCCCCCGCCTTTCCAGCCCTTGTAGCCCACTCAGCCTTCGTCTCCTTCCGCTGATCCTAGGGATGACACGGGAACAGATACGGCCACGACGGGGACAGATGACAACGGTGGTGACGACGGGATGGGCCTTCCATAACCACTCCCTCGGGCCTCCCTGCCCGACGAAATTGGCTCCTTCCACGCCATGATTACCAGGGCATCTGAGCTTTTCCGGCTCTGCCCCGAAGGACAGAAGAAGGAAGGCTTCCTCTGTCAGTGGTGTGAGGCCAAGAGAAAGACGGTCCTCGTGGTGCAATTGATTGGCGATATCTGGGACGAGGGACTTGCTCTCCTGAATAACCCGTCCACGACGCCCGGCAAGAGGGATCGGTACGAGAAGAAGTACTGGGTCCCCGATTCCACCCCATTGTGCCTTAGGGCACAGCCGAACCCGGATTCGGTCATCTCAGCGGCGGCCAAGAAGAAAGCGGCAGGGGCGACGGCTTCAACATCAAACTCCCCGCCTGACGGCGAGGGAAAGAAACTGGACGCCATGGGACGACGAGCCATCTCGTCTGCGGTGACGACAATTAAGGCAGCCAATGCACTAGCGATTGTGGCCATCTACGACTGGGAGCTGTGGTACAAGATCACTCCCCTGCTGGACTTCCTACAGGACTACAAGAGGGCAGAGGCCCTGGGCATCCTGCCAGAAGGTGAGGTGGCATCGGACCACACCATAACGGTGGCCACGGACATCGCTAAGACCGGGTTCTGCCAGTTGGGCAACAGTGTTTGCCTTCGACGGGGACGGCTCAAGGCAACAGATTTCCGCCAGGACGTGCAAACCAGAGTTTTGGACATGCCCTTCGAAGGGAACAACCTGTTTGGAAAAACAGTGGATGAGTCACGTCAGGCCATCAAGACCGACACGCAGACGGCTCAGGCCTTGGGAGTTTTGCAGCAATGACGGCCGCCCTTTCGGAACGCCGGAGGCAGACAGGGTGCCTCCAAGGGATCCGGCGGCGGCTCCTCGACGTACTGACAAGCGGCCCGCTCCTCGTCGCAGGAGGCCTATAGAGGACGCGGCAAGTCTGGAGGATCTCGTCATCATCGCCAAGGAGGCCAAGGTGGCAAGGCCGCCGCCAAGCAGGACTGAACCGGCCGTAGCGTCGGGCCAGCGTGTGGGAGTCCATCTCCACTGACTGTTGGGTGCTGGATGCCTTGGCCCACGGGAACACTCTCGAATTTCTAAGTAGTACCCCCGCATTCCTCCCGTGGCCAGGAAGGAAAATCACATCCCTCATCTGCTGTTAGAAGTAAGGGCGATGCTCAAGAAAGGTGCCATCGAGCTCGTCCCGAAGAGGCTCTGGGGCTCCGGAATATACTCAAGATACTTCCTCGTCAGAAAGAAGACAGGCGGTTGGCGTCCCATCCTGGACATGCGATGGTTAAACAAATACATCAAGGCCCAGAAGTTCCGGATGGTCACCCTCCAGCACGTGCTGGGACAGCTGGAGGAAGGTGACTTCCTATCGTCGCTGGACTTGGAGGATGCTTACTTCCACATCCCCATTCTAAAAATTCACTGAATGTTTCTCAGATTCGTAGTCCAAGGACGGCACTACCAATTCAAGGCCCTGGCATTCGGATTGAAGTCGGCGTCCAGGGTATTTACCAAGTGCCTAGCGCAGATGGCGGCACGGCTGCACCTGCAGGGGATCCACGTTTACCCTTACCTGGACAATTGGCTCATCCGAGCAAGGACAAGGGAGCTCGCCGTCGAGCACACAGTGAAGTCCGTCAAACTGCTCACGGATTTGGGATTCTCCATCAACTTCCCCAAATCCCACCTAGTTGTGTCACAGGTCGCACTGTTTCTGGGAGCCAAGCTCGATACAGTGGCACGATTGGCTTCTCCATCGGAGGAAAGGACGAAGGCCATTGTGGGCAAGGTTCAACGCCTGCTGGCAGTGGACATGGCCAGGGTGAGGTCCATCATATCCCTTCTCGGCATGATGTACTCTTGCATCTACCTGGTGCGCCTATGCAGGCTGCGGATGCGCCCTTTACAGGAGTTCCTCGACGCCTGTTGGATGCAAGCGGCAGGCAGCTTTGAAGACAAGATCCTGCTCAGCGAATTCTTCCGCCAAGCTATTTGGTGGTGGGGCCACCGCGCACATCCCGTGGCCGGCACAGACTTTCAGACCTCAGCACACCAGGAGACGGTGACGACGGATGCCTCCCTGGAAGGATGGGGAGCGCACACCGAAGCTCTTCACGCGAGAGGCCTTTGGCTCCCGGAGGAGAGGTCACTCCACATAAACATCCTGGAGCTCAGAGCAGTGTTCTGGGCTCTCAAGTCGTTTCTCCCGTCCCTCAAGGGTAAGGTGGTAAGGATCTTCACCGACACACTACCACAATGTTCTACATCCGGAAGCAGGGAGGAACCAGGTGCCCAGCCTTATCCAAGGATGCCAAGCAACTGTGGCATTGGGCTGTTGCCCAGGGGATGTTTCTGGTACCCTTCCACCAAGGAGCTGCGCTCGTGCCACGAGTGGGCACAGCATCAGGACCAATTGGATCGGCTTTTCCGACAGTGGGGCAAACCCCAGATCAACCTGTTCATGTCGGCAGCGGACTCCAAGTGCCAGAGGTTCGCCAGCAGGTTTCCCCAGCCGAGGAGCATTGGCAATGCTTTCTCGTTCCCCTGGTACAGCCTGTTCCTGTATGTGTACCCTCCATTGCCGTTACTACTGCGACTCGTCAACCAACTCAAGAGGTCCCAGTGCAGGATGATCCTCGTCGCACCGGCTTGTCCGAGACAGATCTGGTTCCCGGACCTTCTGGACTTATCAGCGCCCCCCCAGTCAAACTATTGACGTACGCGGATCTTCTCTCCAGAGAAGGAGGCGCCATCCTCCATCACGACCCGGGGTCGTTGAACTTGCAGGCCTGGCTCCTGCGACACTAGAGTTTGGAGAGTACGATATCCCGGCGGACTGCAAGGAGGTGCTTGCAAAGGCCAGGGCGTCCTCAACTCTCAAGTGCTATGGACGCTACTGCAACCAAAGACCTCTTCAGATGGCGCAGCTTTCTCCCTTGGCCTATACCGTTCTCAGCTAAGTCCTCTTCCACGCATAGGGCCATCACGCTGCTTTAGTTTTCTATGCTTACTGTCGTGCCAGGCCGCCGCAGCAACGCACCACTTTTATTGTGTATTTCCGGGCGAATCCTCCACCGATTTTCTCTGGGTTTTCTCTCACTAGGGGCTGAGGGGGGCATGTTCACACAGCAATTCTGATCAGATTTTCTAGGGTGGGGGGTTTATAAGTGGGGGCTCAAGCCACTTATGGGACCAAGGGACGCAGAGCTCACACGGAGGCTGAAGTCATCCGTGCGCCCCCTAGTGGCCAGTCCTCTTTCCGCTTTTCAATACTATTTTTCCCCCTCAACCTCTAGACCGTTCCTTATAAATTCTTCATTATTCTCATCGGGCCTTCCTGACCTATTCACTTTTACGGTTCTGACCCTACACTCCTCCTTGCTCACTTCCTCTTCCACTCTTTCTTCTTCTCACTCCTCCTCTGATCTTCCTTCTTTTTCCTCCTTCTTTCCCTTAACTGATCTAGGTACTTACTTATGCACACCCTCTAGACCCTCTCCCTTCCTCTCTTATTCCCTCTATCTACCTCCTTATTAATCCCTATTTTACCCTTCTTTTACCCTCTCTCTACTGCCTCCTTCCCTTCCTCGTTCAAACATATCACCATCATCCCTATCCTTAAAACATCTAATCTAAGTCCTACCAATCGTTTGAACTTCTGACCAATCTTTCTGCTTCCTTTCTTCTTCAAACTCCTTGAGCGTGCTTTCTACTCACCGGTATCCTCTCATCTAAACTTACACTCACTTCTGCCCTCTCTTCAATCTGCGTTACATCCCTCTCACTCTACTGTGCCTGCTCTTCATGTCACAAATTACCTTCTCTCAGTACAGCACTCCAAACAATCAATACTTCTTCTTTAGATCTCTCTGCAACTTTTGACATGGTTAATCATTCTCTTCTTCTGTCCGATCTTTCTTTCTGTGGGTTTTCAGGCTTAGATATAAAATGCTTTGCTTCTTATTTTTAAAACCGTTCCTACTGTGTTTTGTGGTCGAGCTCCACTTCCACAGAGACCCCAACGCTCAATCGTTGGCCCCCTTCTTTTTTCCTTCTATACTATTCATCTATCGTATCCTCTTTCAATCTATCTACGCAGATGACACCCAAATCAACTTCTTGTTCTCTTTTTCTGATTCTCTTCACTCTGCTGTTTCCAGCTGTTTTTCTGCAATCAAATCCTGGATGACTTCTTGCTTTCTTTATCTTAATTCTACGTAAAACTGAGCTCCTCCTTTTATCAGCATTTACTCGACTGTCTCCTTTTCCTACACCTTTTCTCCTCTTCCCTCCTACTCCTCTTACCATTTCAACAGCTGCTAAAAATCTAGGTTTCATCTTTGAATCTTCTCCTTTTCTGCTCGCATTTCTAACACGACTCGGGTCTGTGTTTCTATCTCGAACGTGACGAAGAAGCCCTGCGCACCCTTTTCTATCCTTCTCTGTACTCAACTCCTTGTTGTTGCACTGTTTTTCCTGTATTGATAGCGCCCTTTTAGTCGGTCTTCCTACCTTTCATCTTACAGCACTTTGCTCCATTTATAATGCCACTATTCGTATTCACTTCATTCTTCACCCTCACAACTCCATCAGTTTGTCTCTTTTGTCCATTTCTTTTCTTCCTTTTAACTCTTGTCTTTTATTTCACTTTCTAGTCATCGTGTTTAAGTGCTTTCATGGTATCCCGCCTCCCTACTTTTGTACTCTTATTTCTCTCTATGCTCCGTGTCACACCCTGTGGTTGCAGTCGAAATCTTACTGTTCCAGCTCACCTTGTGGCTCTTCTGCTTTCTGCTCTTTCTCGCTTCTCGCACCTATATATTGCTACTCTCTCCCACACCTCTCACCATTCGGTCTTCACCCTCATTGCATATATCTGGCACCCACCTTAAAACACATCTTCTCTCTATTCTTCTCTCCAAATCCCACCTTTATTTTTCTTGCAGCCAAGTGCTCTCACCACATCGTCCTCGTGCCACCCCACGCCCACCTACCTGTGCCTACCCCAGGCCTCCCCTACCTACCCACTCTCAGCAAACCCATCCTTCACATGCCCACCATCCCCACACCTGCTTAGCAATCCCCACTGGAAAACCCACTCCTCATGTCATTCCACCCCTCCCTCATGTTCCACGTTACCAATCTTCTCCAGTTCAACATTTTATCAAGAGGAATTTGAGCCTATTTTGAAGCAGGAAGTTGCATTCAGACCCTTGATTGAGCTGCCTGACGCTTCACGCACCTTGCTGCCTTCTAAGCCTCAGGATGCCTACCACATCATGACTCCTTCACTGAAACTTCCTCCTTTGCTGCAAGGAGAAGTGCTCAGAAGCCAGCTTGATCAAGACTCCTGGACTGAATCTTCCTCCTTTGCTGCAAGGAGAAGTGCTCAGAAACCGGCTTGATCAAGACTCTTGGACTGAATCTTCCTCCTTTTCTGCACAGAGAGGTGCTCAGAAGCCAGCTTGATCAAGACTCTTGGACATAATCTTCCTCCTTTGCTGCAAGAGTGGTGCTCAGACGCCTGCTTGATCAAGACTCCTGGACATAATCTTCCTCCTTTGCTGCAAGGAGTGGTGCTCAGACGCCTGCTTGATCAAGACTCCTGGACTGAATCTTCCTCCTTTGCTGCAAGGAGAAGTGCTTAGAAGCCTGCTTGATCAAGACTCCTGGACATAATCTTCCTCCTTTGCTGCAAGGAGAAGTGCTCAGAAGCCGGCTTGATCAAGACTCCTGGACTGAATCTTCCTCCTTTGCTGCAAGGAGAAGTGCTCAGAAGCCGGCTTGATCAAGACTCCTGGACTGAATCTACCTAATTTTCTGCAAGGAGAAGTGCTCAGAAGCCAGCTTGATCAAGACTCCTGGACATAATCTTCCTCCTTTGCTGCAAGGAGAAGTGCTCAGACGCCTGCTTGAGCAAGACTCCTGGACTGAATCTTCCTCCTTTGCTGCAAGGAGAAGTGCTCAGAAGCAGGCTTGATCAAGACTAAGGTGCTCAGATGCCTGCTTGACCAGGACTCCTGGACTGAATCTTCCTCCTTTGCTGCAAGAAGAAGTGCTCAGAAGCCTGCTTGACCAAGACTCCTGGACTGAATCTTTCTCCTTTGCTGCAAGGAGAGGTGCTCAGATGCCTGCTTGACCAAGACTCCTGGACTGAATCTTCCTCCTTTGCTGCAAGGAGAGGTGCTCAGACGCCTGCTTGCTCAAGACTCCTGGACTGTATCTTCCTCCTTTGCTGCAAGGAGAAGTGCTCAGAAGCCAGCTTGATCAAGACTCCTGGACTGAATCTTCCTCCTTTGCTGCAAGGAGAAGTGCTCAGAAGCCAGCTTGATCAAGACTCCTGGACTGAATCTTCCTCCTTTGCTGCAAGGAGAAGTGCTCAGAAGCCAGCTTGATCAAGACTCCTGGACTGAATCTTCCTCCTTTGCTGCAAGGAGAAGTGCTCAGAAGCCAGCTTGATCAAGACTCCTGGACTGAATCTTCCTCCTTTGCTGCAAGGAGAGGTGCTCAGACGCCTGCTTGCTCAAGACTCCTGGACTGTATCTTCCTCCTTTGCTGCAAGGAGAAGTGCTCAGAAGCCAGCTTGATCAAGACTCCTGGACTGAATCTTCCTCCTTTGCTGCAAGGAGTGGTGCTCAGACGCCTGCTTGATCAAGACTCCTGGAATGAATCTTCCTCCTTTGCTGCAAGGAGAAGTGCTCAGAAGCGGCTTGATCAAGACTCCTGGACATAATCTTCCTCCTTTGCTGCAAGGAGAAGTGCTCAGAAGCCTGCTTGAGCAAGACTCCTGGACTGAATCTTCCTCCTTTGCTGCAAGAATTGCTAAGAAGCCAACTTGATGCAATTAAATCGGCTTCAGAGATTACGGGAATCCACTCTGTGCTTCTTCTGAGGCATTCTTAGATATCCTGATCGCCTGAACTTTAACTGGCACCAAAGAAATGTTTCGTTTTGTTTTCCCCATTTTCAGTCATCTATTTGCCCATTTCGCTATCCTTTCCGCAGTAAAAATCCCCGTTTTCCTCTGCAGGGGGGGGGGTTTGGGCTTGGGGTGGGGTGATTAGTTTGTTCAGTGTATTTGTGTTTTAGCAATGAATGTTACTTTTATGTAGTCTTGCTTGGACATTCTTTTCATAGAGAGAACTGTGGGGTTTTACGCGGGTCCCCGAACCGCGTAATGAGTCACACGGGAGCCGGGGATTTGTGCGAGCGCTTTATTCCTTATACATAAAAGAACTGCCCTTTCCAGTCCCGCCCCCTCCCTAGCCCAACGTCACTTCCCTACCCGTGAACTGAGACCGCAACGGCGGTCTGCCCACACAACGATGTGGGCGGGCTGCATGGCCCAGATTAACAATCCGACAAGAACCCTGTTCTTTTGAAGCTTCTTTTGCTATTACACATTTCTGAAGAGTATAGCATGATCCATGCTACCAATAAGGGTGCGTGCATGCTTGCCACACTGAGTTGACGTGTGGTACATGTTCGAGCCTAGCCTCTGCTTGCTCTTGCAATTTTTCTGGCCTGTATCGGAATATGCCACAACAGCCAATCAAATGCATTCTGACACATAGATGGATCACGACTTCTAGAAAAGAAATATCACGAAACTCTTGTTTTCGATAGGATATTTTGCAAGTAAAGTAAGGCTAGCTAGGTCAGTGGTCAAGTTCATTGATGCCAAAAGTACATTATGCCATGTTGTGCCTTGTTTGGTTGGACAACTCGACTCGGTATTGTGAGAAGAGAGTGTCTGGTGTGTGCTTTGATGTCATGACAGGGAAAGTGAGAATAATGTAATCACTTAAATAAATACTGATTAGATTTCTGAACTGTTGTATCTTTACTGGATTGGCTTTAGTCCTTATGTATGGCTCTTGTTTATGCTGTTCTGTTTATGTTTGTGGCTGTCTGTCTTTATGGGTGGCTCTATACCCATGGTGCGGAGTCCGGGCATAAATCAATAAACTCAGGCCTCAGGGGCATGTGTAGTTTTGATCCATTCCATCCATCACTTTTCTTCTAGGTCACTCTAAGCAGCATGAGGATGTCCAGTGAGGCTGAAACATATCTGTGGTTGCCTATGGTCCTGGGCAGGACGGGTGTGTTCTTGGAGTTGACACTGGTCTTACACTGATTTGTATATGTTTTTTCTGCTTCTGTAATGGTAGAGACAGACAAAATAAAAATGGCACCACGACGAATTGCTTTCAAGATTTCCATCTAGCACAGTGTTCGCTTTTCTTTGTCTTCTGTAGCGTATCCACCCAAATGGCGATGCCAAGGACATTTTCCAAGGTATTATGAAATTAAACTGTGTCAAGGAGAAAATAAAAGGTCTCTCCAGTCCAGAGAAAATTGATGTTCTTGGGGCCTCATTACGAGTCCAGCGGTAACCGAGGCGGTAAAACCACCTGGTTACCGCCAGACTCGTATTACCATTCTGCCTCCGTGATTCCCGGAATTACCGGGGCATTACAACCCCGGTGTCCCGGGAATTCCGGAGGTGGAATGGTGTAAATCCCCATTCCCATTGAGTCCTATAGGACTCAATGGGAAAGGGGATCATGGAAACACCGGCACTATCTCGTGATGGTGACAGTGTTTCCTCGTCCGCCTGCAGGCGGGAGGTGTAAAACCCGCCAGGTCAGACCTGGCGGGAACGCCACCTCCAGGACTCGGGATCGGGCAGTCCCGAATTAACAGTGGCGGCGGATTTACCGCCACTGTTATTTCCGGACCGCCTGACCTGTAATGAGGCCTTTGGTCTAAAACTGGGCAAACAAAATGGTTCTGTGTTGGTGTGAAATACATTTTTCTCATTCTTGGTTCTGTGCTCCTCAGAATGCTTCTTGGTTGTTTTTTGTTCTCATTTTATTCGTAGGACTCAGGAATTCCAACTTATCCGCCTTGGTCTCCCTCTTTGTCGGTGCCACATTTGGACTTCACAAAACTTTTGGGCCACATCTTTGTGTCTCAGTTCATTAAATCTTTTGCACTTCAGAATGACTTTGGGGATTACTCGGGTTTGGAATTATTTGCAGTGTCGTGTTCACTTCTCTTCTGTGGTTCCTACCGACTTTCCTCTGCAAACGTTTTTGGGCTTCACCTCTTTTTCAGGGGACGCATCTAGTTTTGGGGTTCCCTTTGGATCTGTGCAACAAAGTTGGGGTTCACTTTTGTTTCAGTTGGGTCTACCAGGTTCAATTCTCGGAGACTTACTGTCACACTCTCAGGAAAACGCTCCTATTCAGGATTCAAAGGATTGTACCCTCACCCTCCAAACCGACCATGTCAGTCCAGGGGTCCAGAACGGATGCTACCTCAATCGCTCAGCAAAGCCAGCTCACACCTATTTCTCCTATGGCTCCAGACCCTCTCTTCCAGGGCAAAGCATCTCTCGTTTAAAGATCTGATTCCTCCATACAATGAAGCCTCTCCTATTCTCATTGATGCTTTGATGATACATCTTGTTGGGCTGATAAAAGGATATTTCCTCTAGATTTTCCTATTTCCCGGAAGTGTGGCATTCTGGTGACCTTTGTGGGCATGGCCTAAACCTCATATAAGGTACACCGGCCATTTTGTGTATGACTTTGAGAGCATTACTTGGGCAGTCGCTGACTTCTGGTAGTGTATCATTGCTGCCATTGCCTTGTCCCCACCCTGGGCTGTGCCATGCTGAGATCTCTGACTACCCTTACTGTGTCTTCAATATCTGCCTCCATGCAGACTCTGGTACTGGCAGAGTGCACAGGGCTTTCTCTCCAAATGGCACACTGTTGGTTGGCTGCAGGGGGTTCCAGCAATCTTTGGATCTAGGTCTGAGCTGGTTTGAATGACTGTCCCATTCAAGCACCAACAACGCTAGCCTCCCTACTTCAATCACATACATGCCAACATACCCCATTTCATTTCATTCAGGAGGTGCTTGCCCAGCACTGGTCCTGTTTTTACTTTGCATTCTGGAGCTTAGTCCTGGATTTCCCGTTGTAAATCCAGGTCTCCAAGTGACATAATGCAATTAAAGAAATAGGACTGGATAGGCACCTCCTTAATGGAAATAGATCTGTCATCATGTATTAAATTATTATTATTATTATTATTTGTGTATTTATTGAGAGTACACCAAGCTCTGGTAAGAAACAGAACACTGTACAAATCATAGAGGGGAGGACACATTGAGGGAAGCAGAGATATAAGGGAGCAGGAGCTAACAGGGAAGGGGAAGGGTGGGCACCTAGGGATCTATAAGCAACCAGTGAAGGAAACATGGGTGAGCAGGTCACCCAGTCTTGGGTTAGGTGGGGGAGTGAAGGGTGTATGGACTTCGTTATTAGGTAGGAGCCATTCCTTGAAAAGGAGGTTCTTGTGCTCCTTCCTGAAAAGCAATAGTGAGAGGGCGTTTCTGGTGTTAGCGGGGAAGAATTTCCAGAGTCTGGGGGCATAGACCGAGAAGGCCTGTCTTCTGGTTCTTTCTTTCCCACACTGGCCAAATTCAAGTCTGCACATGTCCTTGCTTCTGGTTGAATATATACCTCAGCAAATGCAGAGTTTGTCAGTGAGGTAGGTTGGGGACTTCAGGGCGACAGCCTTGTAGATGATACATGCTTGCAGCCAGTGCAGTTCAATGAGGGTCGGATTGATGTGGTTGAATTTGCAGAGTCCTTTCATGAGTTGAGTCTTGCTGCAATAGGCAGGGTAGTCACCGGAAGGCCTTTCAAACGGGCATGGCCACTCAAAATATGGGAGGGAACAAAGGCAACACAGTTTTATCTGTGTGGCATGAACATATACAATACCACTATGACGGATCACGACTTGATGCAAATTCCGTAACCAGCGCTATAACAGCCCGGCGCTATTAAAGCCGCGCTATCACAGTCGCCATTATTAGTGCCGTCAACACAAAGCGCAATTACAGCCGTATTGCAAGTCCATGTAAGGCGGTATTAGCGCCAAAAACCAGCTATAATACAGCCGAGATTTACTTCTAGCCTCCAGCTGGAGGTAAATGAACACGGGTGCCAGAAATGAAGCCACAGGTGCACTCAATACACTCCAGAGGGCTATATAAGGCACACCCCTACCCCAAACGCTGTTTCTAACACCATGCTGCCAATATTTGCTGCAAGCTGGAAGTAGAGATGCAGGACAACCAGGCCAGGCCACAGGGAGTACAGGGGGTTGGGAGGGGAGGTGAGGAGACTCCAAGCAAGACGGCACCCATCTCAAGCATTAAGCCTTCACCCTGGACCCTTGCTGACACCCAGTTGCTGACTCTGTACCGCCTCGACAGGCAGACCATAGCTGAGCAGCTCAGTACAATAGAGGACAACCTAGGGAGCAGGATAAACATCCAGACAGCCGTGCCCTCACTGCTGAATCTGGTGTCCGTACTACAATTCTTAAGCATTGGCACCTTCCAGCATTCGGTTGCCATGGTGCACGGCATGGCACAAATCACATTTTATGCAGTGTTGGCCCAGGTGCTGGATGCCCTCCTGTGGCATGTGAATCACCACATTGCGCTACCCACCATTCCAACCAGGTAAATGCCATGAAAGCAAAGTTCTATGGCATAGCCCAACTGCGAAATGTAATAGCAGCTCTGGACTCCATCCATGTTGCGTTGGTGGCCCCTCAGGCCCACAAAGCAGTAAATGGGGGGGATGCGATGAATGACAGACACATAGCATGACCTGACAAGCAAATGCAAATGTAGTACTCGGGCGGCCCCTGCACCAACGTCAGAGTACAGCCGAGCTAGCATGCACATGTTGGCCACACCTGGATGGACATGCTGTCCAACACATACAGCATTAATGCAAACCACACACATGACTACAGGGACCACAATGCAACATGCATGAACCTAAGCAATAACAAACAAATGCCAACATTGCATCGCCAAATTGCAGACCTGCCAGTGCACAGCCATGTACCCCTGTACAACCACCCTGCAATGTTGCCCAACTGCCCCAAGAACAGTATGAAAGGCCGATGGGAGACAAGCAAGAGAGCAATGCACCGGCCCAAGGCCACCTACCGGATCTACTGCAATGTAACAGGGTGCATGTGAAGGTCAAACAATACATGATACCAGTGACACAGCATGCAGAGAAATTGCAGAGGCACATGCCATATGATTAGTCCCCATATGCCTGTGCATGATGTCCATTGCCCTGATACAAAATGTTAGTCCACCAACACACATTTCACAGTGACTGATGTGTGTGCCTCTCCCCATGTAGGTGACTCAGGATACCTACAGGTGGCCTTGGCTGATGACCCCTGTGATCCACGAACACCGCACTAAATGGCTACAATCATGCACACAGCAGGACCCATCTGTGCATTCAGTGAACCTTTGGTCTCCTGAAAGCAACCAAAAGGAATGGAGTCACATGGGGCAAACCGCTAGAAAAATCAAGCGAAGTAAGTAACCATCAGTAAAAGAGCCCAATGAGGGGATAGGCCAGGTGAAGGATAGTATAAAATCAAATTATCTATATTATTCACATATTAAATCACATAACACATAGTGCCTAATTCATAATAAAGCAGCATAAAAACAATCAATATTGAATATATACAGTAAAGTACATGAAAACCGAGTATTCACCCTACAGTACAAGATGGGAACAGCATGAGAACAAACCCGTATCTACTGTACAGGGGGTGAAAAACAGGAAAGAAAAAGAAAAAGAGAGGGGAAGAGGGGAAGAGGAACTTACAAAAGACAAAAGGGTCCCCTATGGGGTCCTATTATTATCCCCAGTCTAAAAGTACATACACAGTCCAAGAATCAATTCTAAGTATAGCTAGAATAGTTCAATCGATTTTAGATAAAAAATAAGAAAATGCTAAGTGCAAAGTTACAATAGCTCTCCAGCCTATTGTTCTGGAGTAGCATAATTCAAGGAAAAATTGAATTTGAAAAATGTCAGAAAGGCTTGCAGTACAAAAATGATGGAAATGCACCCTACAGCACTTGTCACAATTTCAACCTAAATACTCAACCACTGGTACCTAGTGTAGCTTACACCGTTCTCATGTGCTACACTGGTATTTATTTATTTATTTTTATTTATTTATTGGGATTTATTTAAAGCGCACGTCAGCCCGGGGGCATCGTGGCGCTGTTACATGAGGACATACATAATCTGGTTACTGTGGAAGGAAGGTGGTTACCACTAAATAGGTAGTTTCAATGACCTAAAAAAATGTCTAAGGCGTCTGTCTCTTTTGAAAAAGAGAGAGACGGATTGACAGTCGTATTCCTCAGGACAGGACAGAAATGGTTATAAATTATTAGAACAGCAACGTATTTATACAGTCAATGGACGGACATCTTGATATTCTTCCCTGTGTCCTTCCATTACATCAATCTTCTTCTGTATGTATAAATAGTCCTTGCTTTCCTTCTTTATCCAATTCATCACTAAAGTGCATCAGAAAGTTGAAAAAAAAGGATAAAGAAAAAACAAATCATATAACAAAGATTTAAAAATCCAGCATTAAAAATCCTTGACCTAGCCTAGCAACCCCACAGTTACCCAATACAAATCATTACAATCTGGTTCTCAGCAAGAATCCAAAGCATGCAGTAATCTCTCAATTTAGAGTCATATTATAGCAACCATAATAGGATAGGCGATGTCGAAATATATTCCACCCCAATAGACAAGTTGCGGATATTCAATTAAATAGATCCGACAAAACAAGTCGCCGGGAGAGGAGAGCCCAAATCAATAAGCGTGGCCGTCTATGATGAAGGCTCTGTAGTCCTGGCTAAGTTTTCTAATGTTTGTTATTGTCCCCAGAATGATGAGCTCCGTTTTGTCAACATTCAGGCATAGACCGTGAAGCGCCATCCATGCCTGAATGATGAGGTATATCCTGTTTACCAAGGCAAAATCCTGTTCGGAATCTCCAGTAAGTGGGATGAGGATGTGGGTGCCATCTGCATAATTAATGTAGGTGTCACCCAGATGGTCTAGATCATCAAACAGGGGCTTAGTAAAGTATTATACATCATGTGGGAAACACATGAGCCTTGCTGTAGACCACACGTAATGGGAGCAGGGTCAGCAGCTGCTGAAGTAGAGAAGACCTTCATAGTTCTTTCACTTAGAAATGATTTAATCCAAGCTATACCTTGATATGAGAAGTGTGCTGCTCATTCTAGATGGTTGCAGAGCACTTTATGATTCACCAGGTCAAATGCAGCTAAGAGATCCAGGAGTAGAAGCAGTTCAGTCTTCCCATGGTCTCTCAGCTCGTCAACCTGGGTTTTAAGATCGATGAGCACTGTTTCAGTCCCATGTTGTGGTCTGAAACCTGATTGGCGGGTACCTAGTGTTAGGCGGAAACCTGTGCAGTTCCCTCTGGGACCACTGCAAAAGATTTAGGACTACAGGCGTTGGCGGTGAACCCACTTGGTAGCAGTCTGTACCACACAGATTCACTTGGTAGCTGTGGCTGAGCAGTCAGACTTCTCTCAAGAAAAGTTGAGCAGTATGTGGAGTATACAAAATAGGGCAATTCTTCACAGCAAGACAAGCAAACACACAACGAGGCTTAGTGTAAAGATATTAAGGTATTTATTTATAACGAAATGTCTATGAAAAACACTAAAGCAAATCACGGCAAACAAATCAAACACAATTACTCTACGAAGTAAAAAACGATCAATCCCCCTAGCAAAATATCGAGAACTCTAGGTTCTACCCGTACCACTTATTTTCAGACAGAGGTGTATACCTCAACCTAGATGACACTCGAATATTAGTTAGGACGGGAGAGAAAAAGATAGGCAGGTTATGAAGTCAACACAGTTCAATCCTATGCGGGAAAAAATGCAAGGCAGGAAGGCAAGAATCAACATAGATCGTAAAGTTCAGAGGCCAGGCCCACTCGGAGAGAGGCAAGGCGCAATGTCCAAAAAATCTCCAGTGGAGATGCACTCAAGTCTTTATAGCAAATTGTTATCGGCAGGTTGAACCAGTTCAGAACAAAGAATGAGCAAAGCTTGGAGGCGACCCAGCGGAACGGAGAGGATTAAGACACCTCACTCGAACCGAACGAACGGGAAGCCAGGCGGACACGGTACCTTGTTGTGGAGGGCAGCTCCGGCGGGGGCAGTTGTTCCTGGTGGTGGATGCACGTTGGGTCTTTGCCAAGAGTAGAGATGATCTCGTCGTCGAAGGAAAGTGAAGTCCGGTGCACCACCAGGGAAGAGACCAGCCGCAGAGTGCTCCGTCACAAGGCATCACCTTTTGGTCGTGGTACAGGGGTAGTGGCTATCCGGTTGCCGAGGTGCTCTGCAAGGGCAATTCGACACTGCGTCCTGAGGCGAATAAAAAGCAAAGGGGACTTGTTGTTCCCACCAGTCAGGGGAAGAGACTCTCCGGCAGGGAGATCTCATCTGTCATCGGGAAGTGGTGAGTCGGCTCAGCAGGGCTCCACCGGAGGTGTCGTCGTTGCAGGTCGGCTCAGCGTTACCCTTGTCGGATTCTTAGGTCCTGTGGCGACTTCTGAAGATCCAGTCCCAAAAGCCCTGCTTTTATGCAGACGACCCCCATTCATTCAGCCTAGCTGTCAATCAACACATGCTAAGTGGTGAGCGGCAACGCTCACCACTTGAGTCAATCACTCCAGAGCGCGACCTGAGTTGGCAAGGCAACTCGGTCCAGGGTGCCTAAACCCCCTCCCACACCCCTGAGGTAACCCAGACAGAATGGCACCACTTTGGAGGGTCTCGGTACAGAGGCCCGCCAAAAGTGGAACAAAGGGCTCAACCTTTGGTTTAGGAGTCACAGAGACGAACACAGACGCCATTTTAAAACCGAGTTCTGGCAGAAAATGCCACTCGATAAACTTATTTAAGATAAGTAGATCGGTGGTACGTCAGAGATAAATGAGAAAAAGTATCAATCTCCAACAATGGGACGAATCCCATAGGGTTATGTTCGGGGTCGAACATAACAAGTAGTTTCCACTGCCACCAGCCAAAACTCGACGAGGGGGGACGGGACAGTGCCCCCTCGAGTAACAGATCCAGGAGTAATCGAATTACCCCTACTAGTACGTCCTGAATAAGATGGTTGGTACTAGTTCTGTTAGTAAATTTAGGTCTAGTAAAGCCAATGGTGACTTTACATGCCCGGGGAGACAGTAGTCAGTCCCCGGGTATGGAGTCTATGGTGGGGGACCCGCTAGGGCGCCCCCGTGTTACGACACGTAGGGTGTGGTGTAACACACATAGAAAAACATATGAGACCCTACGGAGTAAAAGACCCCATAGCCCATCGAACACATTGACATTTCAAAGGAATTACACACATACATGTCCAAGAGTGGGAGAAAAGAGTCTCACTCTTGGCAGGATGGAAAAAAACAAACTCCAGAAATCCAGCAAAGCTGCTGGGGGACTCACTAGGTTAGGAAATTCAGCCTAAACAGAGAATTCTCCCTAACACTCGCCCCCCTCAGACTAAGGGACAGGAGGATTTAATCCACTCCTGGATGAATCTCATACCTCTAGTCGATGACATACATCCTAGAGAGACCATCAGCATTTTGGTGGTGACACCCTGACCTGTGCTCAATGGTGAAATCAAACCCTTGCAGGCAGATTGACAATCTCAATAGTTTTGGGTTTTCCCCTTTCATTTGCATTAACCATCTCAAGGGTTGGTGGTCAGTCTGAATAACAAAAGTAGAACCATACAAGTACGGCCTAAACTTCTTCAGAGCCCACACGATAGCAAAGCACTCTCTTTCGATTGTTGCCCACCTTGTTTCAGGATCCTTCAGCTTGCGGCTGATGAAGCAAACAGGGTGCTCCCTATCTTTCCCATCCAGTTGACTGAGTACGGCACCTATCCCTACATTGGAAGCGTCTGTCTGCACAATGAAGTGTTGGCGGTAATCAGGAGCTCTGCGTACTGGGACTTGGCAAAGAGCCTGTTTCAGGTTTTCAAAAGCCTGATTGCACTCTTCGTTCCATTTAACCTTTTTAGGAAATTTGGGCGAGGAGATGACATTCAGTGGAGAAGCTATGGTCCCATAGTTCTCTATGAAATTCCTGTAATAACCAGTGAGGCCTAGGAAGGCTCTCACCTGGGTTTGAGTAGTCGGTGTTGTCCAATTTTGCACAGCTTCAATCTTACTGAGCAAAGGCCTTATTTCTCCACCGCCTACCTCATGCCCAAGATAGACTACCTTACTCTGTCCAATTTGGCATTTACTTGCCATTATGGTCAGATTGGCTCGTCCAAGAGCCTGCAAAACATCTCTCAGGTGGATTACATGTTCTTCCCAGGAATTGCTGAACACTGCAATGTCATCCAAGTATGCCATGCAGAAGTCCTCCATCCCATTCAGAACCTGGTTTACCATCCGTTGAAACGTAGCAGGTGCATTCTTCAGTCCGAAAGGCATTACCTTAAACTGGTATAAGCCAATGGGGGTAGAAAATGCAGTTTTCTCGTTGGCATGGTCGGTCAGGGCTATTTGCCAATAGCCTGACGTCAAGTCAAATGTGCTGAGGAACTTGGCGGCGCCAAGTTTATCCACCAACTCATCTGTTCTTGGCAAAGGGTGGGCATCAGTCGTCGTGACTGCATTAAGAGCTCGATAATCCATGCAGAATCTAAGTTCTTTAGATCCGGCCTTTGGTACTAACACAACTGGGCTAGACCATGGACTAGTAGAGGGCTCTATTACCCCGAGATCAAGCATCTTGCTGGCCTCACCTTTGATGTGGGTTCGTACGTTTTCTGACATGCGGTATCCTCTGCTTTTGACCGGCAGACAGTCACCAGTGAGTATGTCGTTCTGGACCCAAGGGGTCAAGCCTGGTGAAAGCGAGAACAGAGAGGCAAACTTATTCAACATAGATTTGCACTCTTCTTGTTGCTCGGGTGTCAGATTGGAGGAGAGATTCACTCCTTCAATTTTTTCGTCTAAAGGTAAGCCTCTGAGGAGATCCGAAAGAGCTTCACTCTCTTCTTCTTCCTCGGATGATGCTAGAAGCAACGCTCCTACATCAGGTCGTGAGACATACGCTTTAAGTCGGTTGGTGTGAAAGACTGTCGGAGCCTCCTTGGGATTGCCCAAGTCCACCAGATAGTTAACCTCTCCGAGTTTACCCACTACTCGGTAGGGTCCCATCCATTTATCTTGCAAGGCCCTCTGCCTTGTTGGGATCATAACGAGAACGAGCTGGTCTTGAGCGAACTCAACCATGTTAGCCTTTTGATCGTGCCAGTGCTTGACCAATGCTTGTCCAGCTTTCAAGTTATCGCTTGCTTCCGTCATCATGTGCGACATTCTCCTCTGGAGACCTATCACGTAGTCAGTCACTCTGACTGGCTTGGGGGAAGGAGCACTCTCCAACCCCTCCTTAATCAGGGCCAACGGACCTCTGACGGGATGACCATAGAGATGTTCGAAGGGAGAGTAACCTACTCCCTCCTGAGGGACTTCTCTATAAGCAAAGAGAAGGCATGGCAATAGAAGGTCCCACTTACGCTTAAGGGGTTCCTCTAGAGCACCTATCATGCTCTTCATGGTTTGGTTGAACCGTTCTACCAACCCATTGGTTTGTGGGTGGTAAGCCGTTGAGAACTTGTAAGTTACTCCGCAGGTTTTCCACATGGCTTTCATGTAGTGGGACATAAAGTTTGACTCCCTGTCAGAGATTACTTCCTTAGGAAACCCGACCCTGGTAAAGATACCAAGGAGGGCCTTAGCCACAGCCGGAGCTGTAACAGTCCTCATAGGAATTGCCTCAGGATACCTAGTAGCATGGTCTACTACAACAAGTATAAACCTGTTGCCTGAGGAGGTTGGAGGATCAAGGGGACCAACAATGTCAATCCCTACTCTCTCAAATGGGACTCCCACAACCGGGAGAGGCACTAACGGTGCCACGTTCTTGGATCCAACCTTACCAGAGATCTGGCAGGTGTGGCAGCTCCTGCAGTGTTTTTCTACTTCGGCCCCCATCTTTGGCCAATAGAAGTAGAGCGAGAGCCTTTCCTTAGTCTTCTTGAAACTCAAGTGACCAGCCAAAGGAATCTCGTGCGCTAACTGCAAGAACTGTGGTCTGTTCTCTTGGGGTACTACAAGGCGTTTGTAGTCTCCAGGTGCAGACTCGGTCGGTTCACTGTAGAAGAGGCCATCTTTCCAGTGCAACCTGTATTTCCCAGGCTCTTGCCCTTCAGCCTGAGCTTCTGCCTGATGGCGAAGACCTTCCAGAGTTGGACATTCTCTCTGTCCCTTACTGAAGTCTGCCCTGCTGGGTCCACCTTCTGCCAGTAAAGACTGCAGCTCAGGATGGTCAACAGGATCCAGATCTCCAATTAGTTCCTGGCCTTCCATTAGCTCTTCCTCAGAGTCTAATTCTACCACGCAGGGTTGTACCTCCCTCTCAGCCACGGCTGGAGGTGGAGTTACGGGTGTGACGTTGGACAACCGCGGGGAAGTCTGTGTCGGCTGCACTGGAATGCTGGTGGCTGGTTTCGGGATAGAAGTCTTAGGTTTCCCCTTCGCTTCTGATTTCTTGGAGACAGCGGCCGACAATTCCAGTGGAGCAGGAGTGATTTCTTTCTTCATCATCTCCTGGAGAGTACCGTGCATGGTCCTCTCTCGTGCGGGTCTGGTTAGCTCCTGTAACTGTTTACTAGGAGGTCTGGGAGTATGCGATACAACTCCGAGAGTTTTCAAATCGTTACCCAACAGTACGCGTCCTGGTACCTCACTCTGTATGCTGACAGGTATCTTCACAGTCATGTCGTTACACTGGATGAGAACTGGTAATTGGGGAAGCATCTGCACAGGACCTCCAGCTAACTTGGTGAGGCATTTGGGCGCCTTAGCAACATCCTCAGCCTGAAAAAACGATTTATCCACCACAGTTATGCTGGCCCCAGTGTCCCTAATGGCAGGAGTCTCCTGACTATTCACCTGGACACTGTCCTTATAATACTCTTTAGTATTATCAGGGATAGAATTATAGACATCTAAATTCTGTTGTTCCCACAACCCCAGAGATACTAAAGAAACGCTGGCTGGCCTCCAATGGGTTCGTCAGCTAGCAGTAGAAAGTTTCCACTTGCCATTTGGACTTCCTCCTCTGGAGCGAAGGCTAAGGAGACAAGCTGGACCCCTGAAGGTTTACCCTTACATCTGGGATCTCCTTTCACGTGGTCAGTCGAGCCACAAACAAAGCATTTACCGAATGCTTTCTGGAATGGTGGCTTGTTCTGACCTCCTTCCGGTTGGGCTCCAGAAGACACACTATTCTGCTGTGGTTTTCCCGCTGGCTTACCCTTCTGGTTTTGTTTGGGGCCCTCTTTGGAATGTGAGTTATTCGAATTCTCTTTTGAGTCTTTTTTATGCTGTTTTCCCTCATCCTTTTTCTGAGTTGCCCCAGACTCCTTATGAGTAGCCCTGTTGGCAACCCACAAGTCAGCAGCCTTAGCTAGTGCCCTGGAATCCAATTCCTTCGAATCAGCCAAGTGCTGTCTGAGCTCAGGAGAACAGGCATCATAAATAGACTCCAACATAAAAATATTTCTTATACCCTCATAAGTGTTCACTTTGTAACCCTTAATCCATCCCTCTAAGTTTTTCAACCCTTCACTCACCCAGGTACCATCATGCTTTTTGAGGGTTCTAAACCTCTTAAGATACTGGGAAGGGGTCTTCCCGAATCTAGCTATCAAAGCTAGTTTCATACTTTCGTAATCCGTCTTATCCGCCTCCCCCAACTCCATTACCACATCAGTCGCAACAGGAGGGAGCCTAGAGAACAACCAGGGAAGCAACGCATTCCCGGTGATGTCCTGCAGCCCATGATTGTATTCAAACAGTTTCAACCAATCCAACACATCCAATCTCGGTTCATACATACCCACTAATTCCTTCGGCATCCGGGGTCTTTTGGGACTGGAGCTCCTAGAGGAACCAGAGGAGAGAGAAGCATTTTCCAGAGACAACTTTTTCATTTCTAACTCGTGATTAAGTTCTATTTCTCTGAGTCTTAACTCAGCTTGCTTCTGCTCAGCCTGAGCATTCATCCGTCTGAACTCGAGCTCTTGGTTTCGTTCAGATTGAGCCAAGAACCGTTTATATTCTAATTCGAGCTTCATTTTTTCAAGTTCAAAATAAGCAGGGTTACTTGTGGGACCTGGTATGGGCCCCGTAGGCACAGCTGGTAAGGCAGGTAGAGGAGCGGGGGAGACAGTTTCGTTAGCCTCTCCGTCCTCGTCAGCCTCTTCATCGCTATTATCAGAATTACGATTCAGATCAACACCATTACTGTCGTCTACATTCGCTGGCGAGATTGGTTCCTCTGAACCAGTACCCAGACTTTGGTTCGCCAGCAATCTCTCTATTAGTTCTAACTTCTTGCCTCTTACAGAAAGATTCTCTTGTCTACAGACAGCTTGCAGACTCTCAGTATTTTCACCGGACAAAGACTCTTGACTGTAAGTTTCCATCGTAGACATGTTTTTTGAAAGTTGCTTTTTGTGCAAAGTTTTGTGGTTAGTTATCCTACAGTGTCGAAAAGCACTCTAAACTGTATACTCGATACAAATCCCACCGCTGTACACCAGAGTTAGGCGGAAACCTGTGCAGTTCCCTCTGGGACCACTGCAAAAGATTTAGGACTACAGGCGTTGGCGGTGAACCCACTTGGTAGCAGTCTGTACCACACAGATTCACTTGGTAGCTGAGGCTGAGCAGTCAGACTTCTCTCAAGAAAAGTTGAGCAGTATGTGGAGTATACAAAATAGGGCAATTCTTCACAGCAAGACAAGCAAACACGCAACGAGGCTTAGCGTAAAGATATTAAGGTATTTATTTATAACAAAATGTCTATGAAAAACACTAAAGCAAATCACGGCAAACAAATCAAACACAATTACTCTACGAAGTAGAAAACGATCAATCCCCCTAGCAAAATATCGAGAACTCTAGGTTCTACCGGTACCACTTATTTTCAGACAGAGGTGTATACCTCAACCTAGATGACACTCGAATATTAGTTAGGACGGGAGAGAAAAAGATAGGCAGGTTATGAAGTCAACACAGTTCAATCCTATGCGGGAAAAAATGCAAGGCAGGAAGGCAAGAATCACCATAGATCGTAAAGTTCAGAGGCCAGGCCCACTCGGAGAGAGGCAAGGCACGATGTCCAAAAAATCTCTAGTGGAGATGCACTCAAGTCTTTATAGCAAATTGTTATCGGCAGGTTGAACCAGTTCAGAACAAAGAATGAGCAAAGCTTGGAGGCGACCCAGCGGAACGGAGAGGATTAAGACACCTCACTCGAACCGAACGAACGGGAAGCCAGGCGGACACGGTACCTTGTTGTGGAGGGCAGCTCCGACGGGGGCAGTTGTTCCTGGTGGTGGATGCATGTTGGGTCTTTGCCAAGAGTAGAGATGATCTCGTCGTCGAAGGAAAGTGAAGTCCGGTGCACCACCAGGGAAGAGACCAGCCGCGGAGTGCTCCGTCACAAGGCACCACCTTTTGGTTACGGTACAGGGGTAGTGGCTATCCGGTTGCCGAGGTGCTCTGCACGGGCAATTCGACCACTGCGTCCTGAGGCGAATAAAAAGCAAAGGGGACTGGTTGTTCCCACCAGTCAGGGGAAGAGACTCTCCGGCAGGGAGATCTCCTCTGTCGTCGCGAAGTGGTGAGTCGGCTCAGCAGGGCTCCACCGGAGGTGTCGTCGTTGCAGGTCGGCTCAGCGTTACCCTCGTCGGATTCTTAGGTCCTGTGGCGACTTCTGAAGATCCAGTCCAAAAAGCCCTGCTTTTATGCAGACGACCCCCATTCATTCAGCCTAGCTGTCAATCAACACATGCTAAGTGGTGAGCGGGAACGCTCACCACTTGGGCCAATCACTCCAGAGCGCGACCTGAGTTGGCAAGGCAACTCGGTCCATGGTGCTTAAACCCCCTCCCACACCCCTGAGGTAACCCAGACAGAATGGCACCACTTTGGAGGGTCTCGGTACAGAGGCCCGCCAAAAGTGGAACAAAGGGCTCAAACTTTGGTTTAGGAGTCACAGAGACGAACACAGACGCCATTTTAAAACCGAGTTCTGGCAGAAAATACCACTCGATAAACTTATTTAAGATAAGTAGATCGGTGGTACGTCAGAGATAAATGAGAAAAAGTATCAATCTCCAACAATGGGACGAATCCCATAGGGTTATGTTCGGGGTCGAACATAACAAGTAGTTTCCACAGCCACCAGCCAAAACTCGACGAGGGGGGACGGGACAGTGCCCCCTTGAGTAACAGATCCAGGAGTAATCGAATTACCCCTACTAGTACGTCCACAATAAGATGGTTGGTACTAGTTCTGTTAGTAAATTTAGGTCTAGTAAAGCCAATGGTGACTTTACATGCCCGGGGAGACAGTAGTCAGTCCCCGGGTATGGAGTCTATGGTGGGGGACCCGCTGTGGCGCCCCCGTGTTACGACACGTAGGGTGCGGTGTAACACACATAGAAAAACATATGAGGCCCTACGGAGTAAAAGACCCCATAGCCCATCGAACACATTGACATTTCAAAGGAATTACACACATACATGTCCAAGAGTGGGAGAAAAGAGTCTCACTCTTGGCAGGATGGAAAAAAAACAAACTCCAGAAATCCAGCAAAGCTGCTGGGGGACTCACTAGGTTAGGAAATTCAGCCTAAACAGAGAATTCTCCCTAACACCTAGGAGTTGATGTAATTCCAAGAATTTTTTAATCTATATGTATGCCACTCTGTCTAATATTTTTAGAAAGAATGGCACCGTGGTCATGGGCCTGTAATTGGTGGGTATGGTTGGGTCAAGTGATTGCTTCTTAAGGAGTGGGAGGACCCATGATTCATTGAGATTACTTGGTATGGTTCCAGAGGAGAAGGAAGCATTGATGAGTTTTGCATTAATGGCGACAGGTCTCTTGCGGCATCTTTTATTATCTGTGCCAGGCTGTTGTCTCCTCGGCAGTTAGATGGTTTCAGAGATAATATAATTTTTTCCACCTCAAGTATGGTCACTTTCGAGAAATTGAATCTGGCTTCAGGTTTAGGTTTGGCCGTGACATGAGAGTTGTCCGGTTGGGTAGTAGGGAGGGTATGTTTATTTTTTTCTTATTAATTTTGACTTGAAGGGTGGCAATTTTGTCGCAAAGGGCGTTCTGAATGTTAGAGCACCATATTTTATTTTCGATACAGTTGTCCGGAACTGGGATTTGGTTCTCTAGTTCTTTAAGTATAGTAAAGAGCTCATTGGTACCTGATTTGGCATGCATTATTCTATTGTCAAAGCTTTCTTTTTTTGCCTGTCGAATTTCATTTCTGTATTTAGTCGCAATATCGATGAGAGTGGCCTTATTCTCTTCGGATGGAGTTAGTCACCACAAGTATTCACATTTGCGTTTTTCTATCCTTAGTGATTTCAGGTAAGGAGTGAACCAGGCATTTAAGTGTGCTCTAGGTTTACTGTTTCACATTTTTAATGGGGCAATAGTGTCCAAAGCATTAGCCATGACTGTATTATATTCGTTTATTAATGTGGAAGGGTCCAGATTGTCAGGTAGCGCTAGGGAGTATTAAAGGAAGTAGCCTGTCTGTTAAGTTTTTTTTGTTTCTTGTTAGCATAGGAGGTGCTATAGGATTATTTTTTGTTGTGAGGATTTTGGCATCGATAGTGAAGGCTATAAGAGCATTGTCTGTCCAGGTTTGATGGTGGATGGAGGTGATCGAGTGTGCAGCCTTTATCATGGGTATGCTGTGTCACTGTTTGGGTAAATCCTCATTCTACGACGACGTCAGATATGTTTGTAGCTCGTGCGTCTTTGTGATCGTTAAAGCCCAGGTTCAGGTTTCTTAGTAAGAGGACTTGTGATGAGTTTTTTAGGTTATCTGAAAGTATATTCGAAATATCCTCTTTGAAGGAGCCAATAGGGCCTGGAGGCCTGTAGATAAGATGCATAGGGCCTCATTGCACGGACGGCGGTAACCATGGCGCTATTAGCGGCATGGTTGCCGCCGGTATTTTATCGATTCCGCCTTGGTGAATGGGGGAATTACCACCCCATTCCAAGGTTGGCGGGGCGGTAATTCCCCATTCACCAATGCCCTTCCCCATTCCCATTTGAGCCCCCATAGGGCTCAATGAAAATGGGGAAGGAGCAAATAACGGTACCGCTGTTAGCGGTACCGTTATTTGCCCTGAAAACCTCAGCGAGTCCCTTCCTTAACGTGTGGTCTGGCCACACGTTGAGGACGGGACCCGCTGAGGGACCTCGTAGTATGGCGCATAGGGATTACCGGCACCGGTGTCCTTACCGGTGCCGGTAATCCCTTAGCGCCATCCGTGTAATGAGGCCCATAGTTATGGTTTAAAAGTTGGATGTTAAAAGTTTAATGGATAGTGACTCACACTATTTGATGTGCACAAGTGTATCTATTCTTATTGAGGGATTGGTTTTAGCAATGAACGCTAGGCCTCCTCCACTGGAGTTGGTTCTGTCTTCTCTGATGATAGTATAGTTAGTTGGGACCATGAGCATCAATGCGGGGCCAGCCGCTTGGTGTAATCAGGTTTCCATGATGGCTAGGAAGTCGTAGTTGTATGAATCTAAAATGTCGGCTATTTCTGTTGCATGCGCTATTAATGATCTAGCATTAATAAGTGCTCCTTTGAGGATGAGGCTTGCAATAGGTGGCTTGGTTGAGGTAGGTCTAGTACATTTGGTAAGATTAGCTCTTGGTTTGGCATATTTATCTATTTTACAGTGATGGTTTATGGTAGCTTTAGTTGGGGGCAATTTGTTTCTTAAGGTTCTCACGGGGTATAATGATAGGCGTTCATCTGGTATCTAGCAGGTGGTTCATACATTTTGGGGAGTCTCGAGCGTAGGTTGGAATTTCTATGTATAACGTCACTAGGTTTGTTGAGTCTGGGGAAGTTAGTAATGGCTACATTTCCTAAAGGCTGTTCAATGTCTGTGGTCAAGAGAATATTCGGGGCTCAAAAAGAACATCACTCCACTTGAGATCAAGCGCCACAAAAATGAAAAACTAGCATACACTCAAAATTGTTTGAATTTAGAAAGTGTATTCAAAACAGGTTGCCCTATATGAGGCACGTGTTTCGGCGAATCACTCGCCTTTTTCAATCAGGGCTCAAGTAATTTGACACAAAAATGATTAATCACAGAGGATAGTAATCAAAGTGCATTTCACAAAAACAGGTAAGGCAATATTCAGTCAGCAAGTGATACAAAAATAATATTGCAAGCGGTAAAACACAGAGAACCAGGGGAGGGGAAATGGGTGGATTAATAGGGGCAATATAGATAATATCAAAAAAGAGAAGAAAAGCACAATGTTAGTTGTTATATGTATACAGATTAGGCTTGTTTATGAAAGGCTGTTTTAAGCAAGTGGAATTGTCCTTAAAATAAGGATAAATGCTTACCAAATAGGTGAAAGATATAGATCAATTCTCGAGTTAAATGGTGGGGTTCATGGGATAAATCCTGCCTGTTGAAAATTATAGCGATTAGTGTTCAATATTTCCTTATGTATTATGTGGTGCTAGTCTGCTGGTGGCGATAACTGTGCCCCATCGGTAAGTTACATAATGTGCGTTCTGATACTCGTGCCGGTTATAAAAGGTATCATAGAGCAAAAAGAGATGGCCTTAAATACATAGTGTGTACTATTTTAGAACATTATGGCATTAGAGTATAGCCATGTTATGGTAGCTGAACAGTTTCCTGATCACAATAGTATGCCAAATTGTAGATTTCTATAAATTGGACCCATTCTCAACAAAAATAGGGATTTGTTTACATATAGTCTTAGGGAGCAATGTTAATTTCCAAGCGGCATGCAAAATGAATGAGAAAGTAATTTTTTATAAATGTGCACAGTTATAACATATTTAACCTCACATCACTTGTGCGGCGCTGTATTGCTACCGCGAGCGCAAGTAGAACGAGCATGCTATTGATGTGAGGGGCTTAGGGCTTACCTCGCAAGAGGCGGTCTCTTTCACAAGCGTCGGCGTCTGGAAGCGAGCACAGACGCCGCGCTTTGCATTAGTATTGTAACAGTTGTCTCCATGACGACGGCAGTCCTATTTCCCTTTCAGGGAATTGTTGTAAAGCAGGACGCCATGTTTGAAGGCCTAATGGAGCCTACTTTTACTTTTAAAATAGGAGGTCTGCAATTATACAAAGCCTAAATAAGAGGTTAAATCCATATGTAAAGTAACCAATATCAAAAAACCAAAGGTATTAAATGTAATTCGAAAATCAAATTCAAGAGAATATTGAATTCAAAGAGTTTCTGAGCATGGTAAAAAGGCAAAATCTCAGTTTAGTATTATCATAATTTAGATGTTATTAATAATGGTCTAACTTGAAATGGACATTTAAAACTATAGGAGATGGCCAGCCTTCATTTGCGAGTTAGTATATGTAGTAGAGAAATAGATAAATAAACAAGGGCTATTAATAGTATTAATTAAGGGGCGAGTCCCCTTAAATTAAAAGGCTTGCTTTTAAGGCACAAGATGAATATTAGTTGTGTTTTCTAGATGTATACTATATTCATATTCCCAGATGTCATTTAGGATTAACTTGTCCGAGTTCAGTATTCGCGTTCACAGATGACATCTGGACTTAATTTCAAACATAAGTAAGCATTCAAAGAAAAGAGAATATCATTGATTCAAAGGAAGACTCCCATCTCGTTGTCTGAATTCAAAGCACCCAACAACCAACAAGGCTTCCTCAACCAGATTCTCAGATATAAGAAAGGAACTAGTAATGCAAATTTTACCAAACAAGTCCGTTTTCAATTACCGGCCAAACTGAACAAGAAAACATTTACACCAGGCGAAGAGGAAGGCGGGGGAAACTCAGCCAACTCAGGCGAAACAAACGAAGACAGAAGACAAACACGATCAAATACCAGAGTCAGCGCGCTGCAACAAATAACAAACCTGGTACTAAACCTTTCAAGTTTAAATTTAAGTAAAGAAGAAACCTTGCTTCTAAACAAAGGTTTGTCCTTTGCCCCCACACATGAATATGATACAACAGAGGTACATATAGATCTCTTCAAATTTGAATGCAAATTAAAATTAAAAAAATATTTCGAAACCTTAGTGTCAGAACCAAGACATCAGAAACCTCAACCAACCGAGAGCAATATTACTATTGAAAATTTGGAAAATGTTTTTGCAATCGGGTCTTTTCAAGAGCCATCTTCATATTCAATACACCAAACACTACAAGAACTGAATATAACACCTGTCAGCCTTATCAAGGAAGAAATTAAACCTCATTCCAAGTTCACTCCTCAATTGAGCCCTGAAAATATGATTGATGCTTTCTATAAAGCTGTGACAGATGATCTTGACAGGGTGAAACTGACCAGCAGGAAGAGACAAAACAATCCGACTCAGAACGGGGTTTGGAAAAATAACCTAAGCCCCTTGGAACAACAGGCACTTAAGAAGTTTAAAAACAACAATCAGATTGTAATTAAGGAAGCCGACTAAGGCGGAAATGTAGTAATCATGAACAGATCAGACTACCTATCAATGGCCAATAATCATCTCAGTACCCCAGGTTGCTATGAATTACTAACATCCAATCCTTGACAAGAAATACAAACTGAAGTAGAAGAGCAAATCCAATCTTGGTATAGAAAAGGATTACTAACTGATCTAGAAAAAGCGTGGAATTGGATAAAACAACCAACCACCCCTTTATTCTAGTTCTTGCCTAAGATTCACAAAATGTATCAATCCATACCGCAAGGTAGACCGATAGTAAATGGTATTGGCTGGATCACAGAAAGAATTGCTGAATATTTAGACCATGCACTCAGACCCAGGGCACCGAAACTTCAGGCCTACTTGAAAGACTCAACAGACACAATCAAGAGAATTAGTGAAATTGTATGGCAATCTGACTATTAACTAGCAACTCGGAATGTCAAGGCGTTGTACACTTCGATTGAACATGAGGCAGCAATGCAAACACTACAATATACGTTCAGAGATGAATCTGCCTCCCATTATCATTTCATAGAAATGCTTAAAGAAATGTTATCTTTAACTTTGACCAATAACATCTTCCTCTTCAATGGCCAGCACTATCAGGCTTACAGGGTTAAATTTGCTCCAGCCATCGCTAACTTATTCATGGGAATGTTTGAAGACACACATATTTACACGGATATAGCTTGCAATGAAAGTGTTATGATCTGGACACGTTATATAGATGATGTGTTACTAATATGGAAAGGAATACCTGGAGAACTGAATGAATTCATGAAGAGAGCGAACTGTAATTCCTCTGGAATAGTTTTTACTGGTACACACAGCAGAACACACATTCATTTCCTAGATCTAACTATTTATGTTCAAGATAACAAACTGCTAACAAAAACATATCGGAAACAGACAGAGGTTAATTCAACCCTATTTGCTACAAGTTGCCATTTTGTTCCTGTGAAAAATACCATTCCCAAAGGTGTGTTCATCCGAGCTCGTCAGAACTGTACTGATTCACAAATCTTTGAACAACAATGCCAAATTTTGCACACTAGATTTAAAGCACGAGGATACAGAACAATATTTATTAAAGCGGCATCTGACAAAGCTCACAAGATTACTAGAGACTCAACTCTTAAATCTACAAACTTATGTTCAGAGAAAAGACCTGAAATAGTAAAACTCATCACCACCTTGTGTGCAAATAATGGTACACTGCGAACAATATTACGCAAAAAATGGCATCTCCTGAAATTGGATAAGCACATCCATAAATATATTGACGACCGCCCAACAATTATCTATCAGAGAGCCAGAACACTCAAATCAACTATTAGGTCCTCCATGTTGCCAGAAGCAGACCAACCCCAAACTTGGTTACAAACAACAAACTTGGGATTCAGGAAGTGTGGGATCTGCACAATATGTAAATATGCTCACTGTCCGGCCATGAAATTTACAGACAGTTTTGCCACTTCAACCATGATCAAAGACAACATTAACTGCAAATCCAAATTTGTAGTGTATGCAATCATTTGCATTTGTCACAAGATATATGTGGGCAGCACTATCGCGAACTGAGGATAAGAATAAGAGAACACCTCTCATCAATAGGCAGTCAGGACTCTTCATTACCACTTGCAGTACACTGTTAATTGAATCATCAAATGGACGACAAAAACTATATCCAATTCATTGGTCTTACAAAAATCAGCCCAGGAAGAAGAGGGGGCAACCGAGTATTCACATTAAGACGACAAGAAGCCCGTACCATATGCCATTTCAAAGCCACGCGAGTGGGTTTAATTCAGACAACGAGATGGGAGTCTTCCTTTAAATCAATGATATTCACTTTTCTTTGAATGCTTACTTATGTTTGAAATTAAGTCCAGATGTCATCTGTGAACGCGAATACTGAACTCGGACAAGTTAATCCTAAATGACATCTGGGAATATGAATGTAGTATACATCTAGAAAACACGACTAATATTCATCTTGTGCCTTAAAAGCAAGCCTTTTAATTTAAGGGGACTCGCCCCTTAATTAATACTATTAATAGCCCTTGCTTATTTATCTATTTCTCTACTCCATATACTAACTCGCAAATGAAGGCTGGCCATCTCATATAGTTTTACATTTCCATTTCAAGCTATACCATTATTAATAACATCTAAATTATGATAATACTAAACTGATATTTTGCCTTTTTACCATGCTCAGGAACTCTTTGAATTCAATATTCCCTTGAATTAGATTTTCGAATTACATTTAATACTTTCGGTTTTTTGATATTGGTTACTTTACCTATGGATTTAACCTCTTATTTAGGCTTTGTATAATTGCAGACCCCCTATTTTAAAAGTAAAATTAGGCTCCATTAGGCCTTCAAACATGGCGTCCTGCTTTACAACAATTCCCTGAAAGGGAAATAGGACTGCCGTCGTCATGGAGACAACTGTTACAATACTAATGCAAAGCGCGGCGTCTGTGCTCGCTTCCAGACGCCGACGCTTGTGAAAGAGACCGCCTCTTGCGCCTCTAAGCCCCTCACATCAATAGCATGCTCGTTCTACTTGCGCTTGCGCTCGCGGTAGCAATACAGCGCCGCACAAGTTATGTGAGGTTAAATATGTTATAACTGTGCACATTTATAAAAAATTACTTTCTCATTCATTTTGCATGCCGCTTGGAAATTAACATTGCTCCCTAAGACTATATGTAAACAAATCCCTATTTTTGTTGAGAATGGGTCCAATTTATAGAAATCTACAATTTGGCATACTATTGTGATCAGGAAACTGTTCAGCTACCATAACATGGCTATACTCTAATGCCATAATGTTCTAAAATAGTACACACTATGTATTTAAGGCCATCTCTTTTTGCTCTATGATACCTTTTATAACCGGCACGAGTATCAGAACGCACATTATGTAACTTACCGATGGTGCACAGTTATCGCCACCAGCAGACTAGCACCACATAATACATAAGGAAATATTGAACACTAATCGCTATAATTTTCAACAGGTAGGATTTATCCCATGAACCCCAACATTTAACTCGAGAATTGATCTACATCTTTTCACCTATTCGGTAAGCATTTATCCTTATTTTAAGGACAATTCCACTTGCTTAAAACAGCCTTTCATAAACAAGCCTAATCTGTATACATATAACAACTAACATTGTGCTTTTCTTCTCTTTTTTATGTTATCTCTATTGCCCCTATTAATCCCCCCCTTTTCCCTCCCCTGGTTCTCTGTGTTTTACCGCTTGCAATATTATTTTTGTATCACTTGCTAACTGAATATTGCCTTACCTGTTTTTGTGAAATGCACTTTGATTACTATCCTCTGTGATTAATCATTTTTGTGTCAAATTACTTCAGCCCTGATTGAAAAAGGCGAGTGATTCCCCGAAACACGTGTCTCATATAGGGCAACCTGTTTTGAATACACTTTCTAAATTCAAACAATTTTGAGTGCATACTCGTTTTTCATTTTTGTGGTGCTTGATCTCAAGTGGAGTGGGGTTCTTTTTGAGCCCCGAATATTCTTTTGCACTTACCGGAGTAGGGGGGCTTCCACTTCGTTACTCCACTGATCAGCTGATCAGCTGCCATCGTTTCTCCAGTGCAGGACACGGATGGTTGATATTCAAGAAAACCTCCAATCTACTGTACCAATGTCTGTGGTCATCAATGGTGGCTTAAGATTATCCAACATTTGTATGGATACATTTTGTTGAGGCGGAAGCATTATTGCACAGAAGGTGGTTAGGTAGATGACAAAGAATGACATTGTCAGGTGAGTCAGGCGAATAGCTCTGGAAGGTTGGTTATATTGTTATACAATTCTAGTTGAGAGGTACATTTGGGCTCCCTTTAGCGGTGGCTAAGCAGGTACATTCAGTTTTACATTAGAAGGCAAAGACATACTAATACAATACAGTGTGATAGTTTGATAATCTGGCCGTATAGCAAATCGTATATATTTACAGGCACTCTTAGCAGTGATCAGCACTGGCACTCAACATGCAGTCTACATTGGCAGGCATTCATGTTGATAAATCAGTTATTTTAAGCAGTACTGATGGTGTTAGACAGTAAGTAAGTTGAATGCTTTCTCTAACGTTATGCCCGCATTAACAGGGCACACAGGAAAGATATAAGTTGTATTCTCTGGGTGAGCAGGTCAAAGCATATGTGGATAGCTCAATAGGGAGCTGTGGAATTAGAAGCTATGTGGTTTCCGCGACTTATGGTGCTTATATAGTAGTCTCTCATACAGAATGAGTAATGTTCAGACAATTGTATAGTCTCACCAATGGTCCTTGAAAGGGCTGAGGTAGTGTGGGCAGCATGCCGGAACCTAGCTGCTAAGCTCCTGTTGCACTCTCTGTCAGCTCGGTGAGCAGTTGGACTTCTTTCTTAGGCCTTACTTCATAGGCCGGTTGATAGCCTGCCGGCTATTGGTCAAAGCGTTGAATGTCATCATGTGTCATTCCCCCTCGTGTTTTGGAATGCAAGACATATATTACATGGGGCTGATTAATATCCCCACACAATTGGGCTGATGTGTATGATTGGTCAGAGGTGTTTGCATGTGGGTTCACAATGATGGCAACGAATGCGGATATGGGCATGTGTCACATGGCCAGTTGGTCTTTAACCTGTGTGTGAGGATGGCAAGGCGTCCGTAATGGGGCAGCGGCTGCCTGGCATGCATGCTTTTGGTTCCCATGCACACACGCCCCATCCACGGGTGCCACTGTAATTATGGGATTGGCTTGCTACATGGCACTGGCAGGTCCCTATGGGGCACTGCTGTGCTGCCAGCTTGGGTGTACAGTGCAGGGCACTTGGGTGGGTCCCTTGGCTCCCCTCCCGCTGTTGTGACTCACAGGGGTGGCCTTGGTACACTGGCACATGGCTTCTGTGGTTGGTAGCTGAAGTGGTATCCACTCGCACCCTGTAGCCATGGCCAGCTCCTGGGTTTGTCCACTGGGGCCTCTTGTGCTAGCCTGTCATTGATGCATGCACATGTGCTGGGGGAGGAGAGGTTTGACTCACCTCCTTCCTCCATGCTGCTGGCACCCACCTCTGCACCTCCAACTCCCTCGATGACCTCCATGTCCAGCACTGTGCTGCACTTCTCCTCCCATTCGGTGAGGACCGGTGGCACCACAGTTCCTCTGCCGGTTGCCACGCTGGTGTTGGAACAGCAGTCCGCGCACCCTGACCAATGAGGTCGTTACAGCGCTTCCTGCAGTCCTCACCATCATGGGGTACACTGGCCACCGCTGTCACCCTCTGGCTTATGGAATGCCAGATGGCAGTCCTCCGCTGGCTTGATGTTTTGTATTGCCTGAGTCCATGCAGTTCATCATGGTGTGGAACCACCTCATCTGCAAGTACCACCAACTCCCCCCTCGAAGAATTTGGCCGATCCTGGGCACCCTTGCCTCTGACCCTCTCCTGGGATATTCTGTTTTGTTTGCAGGTCAGGATGGCCACAGGAAGTGGATATATTTAATGGATTGCGTTTTTCAAAATGGCCACCGCAATGCTTCCCGTTCTGGCAGTGACACAATTTCTGCTGGCGCAATTAGTGCTGGTTTTGGCGGCAGCAACGCTATTTGCACCGGTTTTCAAGGGGTGTTAGCCCTTGTTTCGCTGCATTTTCTGCTAGGGGCTAATAGCTTTACCATCTGATTCGTGGTGCTTTCACGTCAGGTTGTAATACAGCACTAATACTGGCCAGAAATTTCAACAGTTTACCGCCCAACATCTGATGAGGCCCATAGTGTACAAATCTGCATGGCTGGTTGGTCGAGACCCGATACATAGGCTACCTGCTGCATAAGGGATGCATGGCCATTGGTTCCAGCCCCTTCTGTCCATCTTCTTCCACGTGGGTTCCTCGTTGCGCGGCATCAGGCATGAAGCTACAATTACATGGCAATTATGTGAAGAAAAACAATACAGCCTCTATCTCTAACCTGATGTGCACCTGGTACTGCAGACATGGGCTAGGAGGATACTTCGAGGTCATTTCATCTAACAGACTACAGCTTGAATCAAGACACATAGGTGCCCATCTAAAGCTCTCCACCCTCGTTTTGGCTATGTTGTTTTACCCATCCCGGCACCTCGCAGCACAAATCACATGACCTATTGTGAAGGCAACTGATTCCTATTTTTAGATATTTTTTGATCGAATCATGGTTTAATAGTTTAATGGTCAGTGGTCTGGGACTGACTGCGCACTTCTCCGTTAGTCCAGGACTTGCGTAGCCGTGGGGCCTCTCCCAGCACAACTCCTTGTCCCTTTTCTCTGTCTTCAGTGCTCTCCTCCATACATCATCTTCTCCATCGCATTTGAATGGCAATTTATACTTAAAGGAAGATTTACCATTTCCTGTTGACAATAACACATATTGTTTTTTCTTCATGTAGATGTTCACAGGAAAAGTTTGCAGAGGTTATTTTAGAATGTCCTCTAGGGATGTCCTCACAAGAATGGGATTCTCTCCCGGGAAAGTCCCTCTTGCCTCTACCCATAGGTGAGGGTATTGTGGAGCGGGCTCACCCCCCTAGCCTCACAGGGGGCGGGGGCACCCCCTTGGGGAGAAGGGACACTTTTCTGAGATTCGTCACATGACCCTTACATTTCTGTAAACCTAAATTACAATTGTGCGGTAAATCTAACATGACTCAATAGGAGAAATATAATGTCCTACTAAAAACACTCTAAAAAATAAAGATGTCACAATTAATTATGGGTGCACTTGGTGGCTTTCAGGACAACATAGGCTCCTGCTCAGGCAGTTGTGCCCTTTGAAAGGAAAAAAAAAAAGCCTGGCATGTACACAGCTTGCATGGATTGTATGTCTGTAACAATGACCTCCATGGATATACACCAGGTTGCTTCCCAAAGGCTTGCGCTCAATATACATCCCAAATAAAATAATTAAACCTATAATTATATAATTAAACCTATAATTATTAATTAATTGCATGTTACTGTTTGCAGAATGAGCAAAAATAAATGTAAAAATAAAAGTCGATAGTATCGTTACATTTATCATTCACTAATGTGTTGTGCTCCTGCAGGGAGTGTTTTTTCTTATATGCTGCACAAAAGTAGCAGGAGAGTTGTCTGCTCACCCAAGTCAAGGCTGAATTTGTTTTCCTGTTTGATTGATTTTAAGGGTTCATTTTGCCCTTTGGACAGGCGACGTCTGAGAGAACCGGTTTTGTATGGGCTTGTTGCTTCACACAATAACTTTGAAGAATTATGCTGACGCTAACTGGACAACTGTCCATTTTTTCTTTTTTAGATTTTGTTGGGTCAGTAGGCGTCGGCGGCGCCACCAACTGCCAAATGTTGTGTTGTGCATAAAATGGCAGAAGGCAGTGGGAACCAACTTAACTGAGTACTGCTTTACAAACAGTCCGTCCTGTGAGTATCCTTCTGACCATAAACCTGTGCGTTGCGAAAGCCTTCACACTAACTACACCGAATGCTTTGCCATACATGCATAGAAGCCGGCCTAATTGGTAGCCATATGCCTCCCCTCCCAGCCCAGCCCACTGTCAAAAAACAATTTCCAGGGGCCAAGGCGCTCCTTGCCCAGCCATAATTTGCGCGTTTGCAGGTCATCTTTGCCTAGCCTGTGGTCTTTCTTCTGGCCTGAAAGGGACACCACGGGAATCAATGGGCCATGAATATCACTGGGGTGGGGCCATCACTGTTAAATGCAGGATACCAACATGCCGGCGGCGGCCACGCTATCGTTTTCCAAATGTGCAGCATACACGTACATAGAAAAAAACCAAAAGACATTTCCAAACTGAAACTTCTTAAACTCACATTCACTAGTTTTCTTTAAAATGTGGGCATTTTTCTGATCAGATTGCCACACAAATACCTTGTGATTTTTCTGCTTCTTCCTTTGTTTTGTCACAGGATACATTTCTAAGGCTGGTATATGTTTGCCAAACTGCTTAATCACAAATAAATGCTTCTATTGCACCCACAGCATTTATTAGGACCCTTTCCCTGAATACAAGAAAGCTACCAGCCCAAGCCATCCTGAGGCCAAACACATTTTATAGCACTTGTCTTTTATAAGGAATTGCAAAAAGTCATTAAGCTTTACAGTCAGTTTTAAATATATATCATTTTTAGCAACAGTCACTCAACCTGCTCATCTAATGTAGATGTCTACCAGCTACCCTGGTAGACATCTACAATAGAGCATGCATAAGGCTCCCTTAATGTGTTCAAAATCACTGCTTTACCAACAGTGTAGTTTATGTACAGGACTTTATAGTCAACAGTATTTAATCTCCAGCCACTCTGACCCTGTGCATACATACATTGACAGTGGCGGCTTCTCCATAATGGGCGAGGGGATGCTGACCCAGGGGAAGTCTCGTCCCTTATGGAGGAGCTGAGGGGCCAGCCCAGTGTAAACACTGAACACTCCCTCTGTTTGCAGTTAAGGATGAGCTCCTCGGCTGTCTTGAACTGTCAAAGGGACACATGGTTTCCCTTTGACAGTTCTGTTCCTCAGCCTCCCATAACCAATGAGCCACGCAAAGCCACGCAAAGCCACGCAAAGCCGGGGGCGTTTTGCCTCCCCAACCTTGCATGGCCCATTGAGGAACTGAATGTTTGCATGTGCGAGGGAGATGCTCCTGCACCTCCTAGCACATACAAACGGAGCGGGGTACTTCGTCATCCGTGCTCTGGCTCTTGTGCCCATGTGCATGAACCAGAAAGTGCTCTTTGCTACCTGCTCATGCTCTAAGCAGGACCTTTAGCCCTGGGAGGAAACATTAGGACTGGGGCGTTAATATGAATATGTATATTTTTATTTATTGAGTATATGTATGGCACCTACAAGCCAGAAAGTGTTTCCAGGCGCCAATATGTATGTTTCCAGGTGACAATATATATGTGTGTGTAATGAGTGAGTGTATGATGATTAGTGTGCGTGTGAAGTTTGTGTGAATGTGTGTACACGTGTGTTTGTACTGGGCTGTGGAGCTGATTTTTGCTGGAGGATGGTTGTTGGACAACCCCTCTCCCCAAAAGCCAAAATCAGCACCCTGTGTGAGCCAGTTGGGGGAGGGGGTTGGAGACATCGGGCAGACATGTTATCTTTACTGGGCATGTATGATGGATGACTAGTAAAAAATGCCATGCCTGCCCCTTTGGGCCCCCTCAGCACCTCACATGCACACCTAATTATTTGGTGTGTTTGCGAGGTGCTGGGGGGTCCAGAGGGCAGGCATGCTATTTTTTTTGTAATTAAAAAAAAAAATGTATTATTTACTTGTCTTTTAACCACTAAGGGTTTTTACAAGTCACCTTGCGTCATTGCAGTTTAGGCTTTCTTGTACTTTCCTCACCACTTATTTGAGGGGACCACAGTCTGTCTGAGTGCCCTTCTCCATTGTAATTTCTGTCCAACGTAGGCCTTGAATTCTCGGAGAGTCAGTATGGTTTTCGAAGAAGTCGAGTTCGGATTATATTCAGACCGGTAGTGCTACAGATGTACTGATTATTTTTAAAGCTGCGTCCAATAGTTTGGCTAATGCCATGGTCCATCTTGTGGATTCTCCGGCAATTAGCCGATTCTAACCAGTTTCTTCGTCTATCGCAGATGGATAGGATATAAGTGGTGATAAGTACGCCTCTCTCTCCTTAGTCATTTGGGGGCAGGCCGTAAGGAGGTGTCTTATTGTTTCCGGTTGTACTTGGTTTTCGCATAATTGAAGGAGATTGGAAGTAGCCAGAGATCTGATGGCTAGGACTTCCCTAGTGTGTAGCAAGTTCTGTCGGGCTCTCATGAAAAGTTTTCTCAGTGTTTTGTCCGGGAATTTTTCACAGTACTTCAGTGGTTTTTTTAGCTTGTTGAACACAGGCGGCAGATGTGTTAGTAGCTTGTTTGCTAGGACCTTGTCATTTGTGGTGATCCTGTCTTGAAGCTCGATCTTGGTTGACACTTTTACTGGGTTGCCAATAAGCTGCTCTTCTGTGCAGACTAGTTCCTCAAGTTTTTCTTGGAGGATTCTTACCCAGTTATTGAGTGGTTGGCAGGCCCCGCTTTTAATTTCCGCCGCAATCACCTGATACACTGGGAGGGTGTCAGTCTGCAGAATCTTCCTGTACAATTGCATCGCGCTCTTGTCCGCCACTGCCGCTAAAGAGAGAAGACCCGCTGCTATTTTTTTACTGGGCACCTATGCCAAAGCAATCATGATAAATGTTATTATGTAGCTAGACTGGCACTTTGATGCAGCCAGTCTAGACATGTTTTCATACTGTGGCATGGTATTTTGAATGGTAAAGTCAACTGGAGTATGTTCTTATGTGGGGATACTGCCATATGTTGGACATGTGTTCTTATAGTAGCATTAATGGCATTATGCACATAGCAAACATGAATCTATTCTTTTATGTACTGGCATACATTGGTGCAGTCAGCATGGTAATGTAAGGGTGCAGCTAGTGTGAAAAGGGCAAAGCCATCCTGAAAATGTGTTGGCAAAATGCTCCTCTGCACTGTTGGTAACTTGCATATATTTGATGTTTACCATACAGAACCAATTGAAACTGTTTGGCATTTTACCCAATTTCTTTTTTAAAGTCCTGTAAAATGCACCATTTTTAGCCATTATTTAAAAAAGGTATTCAGGTGGGGGAAGCCCTCCCCAACACCTCTTGATTGGTTTGGTCTCCCCCCCCCCTGCGCTCCATCACACTGGCATATTTAGGGGAAATATTCATGGCCCTCCAATTAAAAACTTCACCAGCCGCCACTAGGATGTACAGCCAGAAACTGAAAACTGTAAACAATTCTACGGGGGCAACGTGAGATTCCTGCAACCATTGAGAGTAACATGTATGCAACCTTAACCTTATGCAATAAGAGTAACTTCTATGAAGCAGCACGTAACCTTATGCAAAAAGAGTAACACGTAACCGGAATGTAACCTTAAGCAATGAGCGTAACATTAATGTAACTATAACCTAAGCACTGAGAGTAACATGTATTAAACCGTAACCTTATGTAATACGAGTAATATGTATGTAACAGCGCCTTGATACCTAAGGGTTTAGGGCGCCATACAAGTGGATAAATAAATACAAATAAATTGCAAAAGAACAAAAGGCTAATTTGCCTCTTTACCCCCTGTAATTGGCGTCTATATGTGGTTTTCCATCTGTTAAACAGACTGTCCTTGACTATCATTTGAAACTGAGGTATGAGTAATATCTCTTCTGTTACACAGACTCTTTTTGACTGGCTATTATTTAAAGCGGAGCTGGAAGTGATGTCTCTTCTGCTAAACACCCCTCTAACTACACATTATTTGAAGCTGTGCTGGGAGTGATGTCTGCTTGAGTTAAAAGAATGCAATCTCTTGCTGAGTGCAAAGGACATTTTTTGCAACTGTTGAACATCAGTTCACTTTTTAGGATGTATATTAACTTGATACAAACGTTTTATTGCATTGAACCTACTCTCAACATGCATAATGTCACATTTCTTTAACAAGCTTGGTAAGATATAGGTATACTTGACCCGTATTTGATGTGCCACCACCCGATCCCCCCCCTTGTTGTATTTGGGGCCCCGGTTTGCCCACTTCCTAATACTGACTCCACTGCACACATGATTCGTGATCAGCGGCGTACCCAGGAAGTTGCCTGGGTTGGCACGTGCTACTCCTGGAATCTGATTGGCCGCCCTAGTGCCAGCCCATTATCCTACACTATGATCCTTATCTGTGTATGCGCTCCCTGCATAAGTCAGTGCCCCACTTCGACACAGAGCCAGAGCTGCATAAAAGGTGGCGTGGTGTAATATCAGCAAAGGGGTTTTCTCCCATTCCATCCTGGCAGCACAATACCTGAACACTAAATAGCATGAGCATGTGATGCATTTTATTGTCATCAAGGCCTTCTCGGGCCTGGGGCCTCAATACCTTCTACTCTCTCCTCCTAAATATCTTCCTTCTCGAGCTCTTCGCTCATCCGCCTCCAACTCTCTCAGGGTCAGTCGCTTCTGCAAGCAACAAGTTGGTGGTAGATCTCTTCTTCGGCTGGGGCCTCCCTCTGGAACAGCCTCCCTGCCTCTCTGAAAACTGAGGAGAACCATCTCCGTTTCGGGAAGCACCTCAAGACCTTCCTCTTTGCTTCTGCTTTCTCTCCTCCTCCCCCCTGTTGAACTCCTGGCTGAGACTGAAACTGCGACTGAAACTGCACTGGTCACCTGGCTACCCTCTGTTCTCGGGCCCAGGTCCCCTCCCCGCCGGTTGCACACCTGCACTGCCCTTTGGCAACCCTTGCACTCTGGGCTGTTTCTGTATCCCTTCAGCCCCCTACCAGCACTCAACAGCTGATATCTGCACTTACCTTGCTCATGCCACCAGCTGGCCGCCTCCTCTTATTTATTGTTCTTATTTATTGTTTAATGTATCTACTGTCTATCTTATGTATTGTTCGCCCCCCCCTGCACTTGCGCGATCTCAATGCCACCTGTCCTAGTAAGTTCGTTGTTTCTCTTTCCCTCTGTCCCCCTCCCTTGCCTTGTCGCACCTTGAAACACTTGTGTATAGGCGCGTTATAAATGCCATATCATATCATATCATATATATCATGGCAGTAGCTGGCAAATGGTGATTATCTGCGCATGCCTATAGAGCACCAGTCGAAAAGCCAAAGCTATAGACTTTGTCAAAGCTTATTTTGATGCAGCGCTAGTAGATGTATTAGGGGCGGTGTTCCGACTAGCCCCGAACCATGCATTTTGGTCAAATGGAGTAGCCATAATTATAACTGTAATCGCTCTTTTCTACACCTGGCAACTCAACTGCTAGCCACAACGTTTCTTCTCTTCACTCTGCTGAAATCAATATTATGAGGTATTCCAAATTCAAAGGGCTTCATGAAACCAAACCAACTAAAGCGCAGAGTGATGTATACATTATGCAAAACCAAGTGGAATTCTGTGTGATTCCAAGTGGACTACATCAATAATGGCAGCAACGCTCTCAGGAATGGCTTCAGGACCTTTCAATCTTTTCAAATTATTATTATTTGTTTTTAAAGCTTTATTTAACCTTGACAGGTATCGCGCAGAGCAACGGTTACATCATGTGCATGAATATACAGCAGCTTAAAAGGGCAATGGTTTACAACTATAAATGTACAATACATAAACGGACCTTAACAGCAGTGTGGAAGCGGACTCCCAACCAATGAGAGCGGGATATCGGGAGTTCAGGTGATCAGGTGATCAGGTTCTGTTAGGTAGGAGCAGAACTCTGCCCTTGTGCCCTTTGGCCTGGAGGTACACATCAATGTGTCAATATAGACCTCTTCACAGTTCTGGGCCCATGGTAGGTCAACCAACCATGATTCGATCCCCAGCGGGTTCCTGTCTTTTCACTTTAACAATATGCACCTTTAGGAATCATGCACCCTGTGTTTACAAACAGTCTAAGGTGCTTATTCGGGTAGGTGGGGCAACCCCCAAACAGTGCACCCATTGGGGGTTGCCACCATCTACCCAATCTCTGACAGTATCTTCAGCACAGCATCCCAAAAAACCTCCAGGGATGGACAGCACCAGAATATATGCAAATGGTCGGCCTCCCGGGTTCGACATCTTGGACAGAGCTGTACCTCCACATTTAGCGTTTTCCCCAATTTTCTGGGAGTGTAATAGTCTATTGAAATGTTTGTATTGCATGAGCACAAACCAGGAGTTTAGGGAGACATTACGAGTATGCAACACATATTTTTCCATTGGGTATCCGATATTTCCATCACTAAACTCTCAGCCCATTTGGTCCTAGCCCTTGAGGTAGTCGTAGACACTTTGTTCAATATCATTTTATATAGTGTATAAAGCAGACTCCTGCAGTTCATGGAATTCGCAATATAACTTAATTCAGCATTCTCGGGGGGCTCAGAGGGGTAATCTGGCCAGTAGGTGGAGACCGCGGCCCGTAACACATAATATTGCATCACGCCTAGAATCGAGCTCCCATGTCCCTGCCGCCGAGTCTGAGGGTTGATAAAGGACCTGTCTGGGAAAAGGTCAGCCATTGCTCGGTATCCCAGACAATCCCAGTGAGTGCTCTATGTTTTGTCCCATGTAGGGCCCAGCCTGAGCAATTTCCATATCGGGAGCCATTTATAGTACGGATGTTGTGCCCCGGTTTTAGCAAAAATCGACCACCATGCCGTTAGTGTCGTCTTTACTGTATCAAATGGGCAGTCATCTGTGTATTCCCCATCTAGGACGAATTTCATGAGGTCAGAGTTGCCTGCCTCCAGACCCTCAAGCTTAACATGGGGGGCATGGGGCCCTCCCTATACCAATGAGATGCGAACTGGGCCTGGGCCACCAACCAGTATATTTCAAGATGCAGGGCAGCAAATCCCCCTGCATAGGACGGAGTCATGTCCACCCACTTTTTCTGGACCGCACCCAAATGCCATAGGAATTGCTCCAGTGTCTCGTTTAGTCTGGAAAAGAATGCCTTACTGGGCCAGAGGGGAAAATTAACAAATGATTAAAGACTTTTATGAAGAAGGATTATTTTGACGAGAGCAAGCCTGCCCACCAGTGATATAGGCAGCAGTGTCCACCTAGCGACCCTGTCCCTAACATCACCCTCGAGGGCTGTGTAGGTGTCGCACAGAAGAGACGTGCCCTCCCGGGACACTGTCACTCCCAGGTATTTAATGCTGTTTGGGGCCAGTGCAGTGGATATTCCCTCAGTGGTTCCATAGTGTAGCCCGTCAGGGAGAAGATCTCAGACTTGGCATAATTTATCGGAAATCCTGAATATTTGCTGAAATGAGTGATATCCCGAATGATTGGGTCAAGATTAACCTGTGTGTCTTGAACATATAGCAGGACATCGACCACGTAGAGCGAGATTATTTCCGGCGGGCCCCGGAGACACGATGTCTGTGCCAATCACAGAGAAAGTCTGCCGTTGGTTCGATAGCCAATGCAAACAGAATGGGAGAGATGGGACAGCCCTGCTGCGTGTCTCTTGCTAAGATAAATTGATCCGAGACACAAGAGTTAAGACTCTCTCAAGGGGGCTTGAGTATAATAGTCTGATAAACCGGAGCATCTCGGAGCCCAGACCCATATTATCCAATACCACATAGAGCTATTCCCACGAGACCATGTCAAATGCTTTCTGGGCTTCGAGTGCTACTGCTACAGCCTCCAAGTTCGGGTCAATTCTGGCCAGGACATTAAATAGCCGACGAATATTGAGGGACATGGCTCTGCCGGGGACGTACCCCGCCTGATCCTGATGGATAATGTGTGGCATAAGTGGGAGAATGTGATTCGCTAGTGCTTTACCGAAGATTTTCGTGTCCACATTCATAAGCGAACGGGGACGATACGACCCACACTCATTGCTGCGTTTGCCAGGCTTTAACAATATGGTTATGGCGGCCTCTCGCATGGACTCAGGTAGAGGTGAGGTCTCCAGTGACTCTTCCGATGAGGCAGGGGGCCAGCAGGGCACCATATCCTGGTAAAACCCAGCTGTCTGCCCATCGGGCCGGACGATTTGTCTCCAGAGCGGTCTCTAATTGCAGCCAGGAGTTCCTTGATGGTAAGCGGAATGTTCAGACTCTCTGTCGCGTGCCAGTTCAATTTAGAGAAGGTGACACCCTGAAACCAGGTGAGTAAATCCAGGGGATCATGACTATGATCTGCCTAATATAAAGACCTGTAGAAGTTCTGGAACACCTCGAGAATGTCCTGTTCCTTCCACTTGGGCATCCCTTGTTCATGGCATGAGCTCTGAAAGTTTCCAATTCAGTTCGAATCTGTGCTAGTATTTTCGGGTCTAACGATTGGCCATGCTCCTCCTCGAGAGCCTTGAGTCGGGAATCGCTGAGCTGTAATTTGCTCTGAATAGATTTAAGGAACCCAAACTCCCAGGAAATCGCCATTCCCCTCTAACAAATGTTGAATACCTGCAGTCTGGTACCCAGGGATGTGTCTCCCACCTTGTTGCTGGAAAAAAGGTTTTGATATCCGAACGAATATCAGCCTTGAAAACAATATCCTTTAATGCATCAGATTTAAATCTGCAAACAGTACCAGGAGAAACAGATCTATCTGTCCTCATGCTCAGGACTGTGGGGAGAGTGGTCGGAAAGTGTGCGCAGAAGGATACTAACCTCTAGGACCATTCCCAGGATTGAGCCTGTTACGACAAAAATATCAATACGCAAGGCTATATCATGCGCCAAAGAATAGAAAGTATATTCCCGAGACAAAGGGTGTGATAGGTGCCATGCGTCTCTCAAGGAGAGTGCGTCCACATGGACCAGCAACCGACGGGATGCCCTAGACAGTGGCCTGGGGGCAGTGAGAAACCTGAGGGTATTCCATATAGCACCTTTTCCCCATCCTAACCCGTAGGACAATCAGACAAACTAACCCCTTCCCTTCCCTTTCCAACACAAACACTGTCTTACCCCATGAAAGACAATGGACTAATGAAGCTGTCTACCTGACATGTCCCAACCCAAGGTTCAGGCAAAGTCAGGCAATTGACCAGGATCACACACACCTGACGGACCAGGGATATAAGGTGGAGCATGAGCATACAATGCGAACAAAGCAGACGGCACGTCGAGAGAGATAATTCAGCATGGCAGTTCAAGAGAAGGAGAAAGATGGAGCGAACTGACAGGGTGACAAGGAGAGCAACGACCTTGCCCTTTCCGACCAAGGTCCGTGAAACTTCAGCAGACGGAATTATAAGACAATAGTTAACAGTGTAATGCAGCAGATTTCAACGGTACACAGGACCCTCCTCCGCTGATAACCAAGCCGGTGGGATACGCTTGTTGCGTGGCACCAAGCTTGACTCCAGAGAGAAGAAACGCCAAGCGGTTCATCTCAGCCGGTGAGTCGAGGGGAGAGCTGATAAGAAACTGAACTGTGTTGAACGAAAAGTAGCAAACTGCTAATTTAACTGTAAAAGTATAAAGAACTGTTGATAGCAAAAGGGGAAAACCACCAACAGAAGAGTCTGGCACCACGTGGGTGCTCACTCAGGAAACTCTGGCCGATTATCCATGTCATGATGCTAGCATTACCAGAATGCCTTGGGAAATGCAAGAAAGAGGTCAAAGTGGACATACAGGGGTCTAGTAAAATCCTCTGTACAGTCGAAAGTCTTTGGCCGACAGATGATTGTGAAGCTAAGGGAAGTGAATCCAGCATCGTAAGAAACTGCTTACAAAAAAAAGTATGATTGACAAAGTTGGCAAGAGTGAACCCAAAGAAGGGATGCCAATGCAATTGACAAAGCTGGCAAGAGTGAACCCAAAGGAGGGATGCCGATACAGGGGGCAAAGTCTAAAGTCCTGATATACAGTGTATTGACAAGAGTGAATTCGGCAGATGGATGTCCACAGTGAACTGTTTAAAAAGACTTAAGATCTGCGAATATCACACACGAAAGTGTGTTGAAAGCCGTAAGGAACTCGGCTAAGATAGTGTGAAGGGTGTGAGCCCGGACGAGGGGGACCCAGCAGTGGAAACAGACACCACCCAGCTACAATCAACCCGACGGAGGGAGACTAACATTCAAGGGGGTGGAATGAGCCCAGAAGAGGGGGATCCCAGGGTGAGGAAGCCTCACCCAAAGTGCAACCAGAAAAGAACGCCTGTTGAACTTTTTGTTATGATACGTTGCACCATATTGAAAGATTAAAGAAATATCATGTACAATGGTACAAGTACACTTTTATTTTGCAGAACAGCTTTCTGTTCTCTCAACACCTCGCAATGTATGGTAGTGGACACTGTGAGATGAGAGATTGCTGGACATTACAAAGCATGCATATTTATACATTTTTCTCACAATCCCGGAAACATTGTCCAGCCCATCTTTGAGTTACATATTTACTAGGGTTCATAGCCAGTTCACATAACTAATACAAGTTTAAACATTATTGAATAGCTAGTTATTTTCTATTAAACACTTCACATGTTTTTCAAACATTGGACACAAAGGTAGCGGTCCTTGTTTCATTTATTCATATTTGTCTACCGTTTGTTCTTAAGTTTAAAGTCAGCTTAGTTTCAAGGAGCGAAAACACAGATTTCTGCAAAAGCACATATTCAGCTATTCAACATTCTGTTTTGCTGTTTGAATGGAGAAGACACTATTGATACAGATGGTCTGTAAACTACTGATTAAATACAACTCTTGCTTAGCTCCAAGGTTTCTTAGTGTAGGACAAACAATTCGACATTACCAGCTTCAGCATGTTTATCTATGTTGACACAGTACAAAGTTCACTTAGCTCTGCTGGACCGAAAACACAATTTCTAGCATGGGGCAGAAAGCAGGAGTTAATCAAAATGGCAGATAACTTAAGATGGCGGCGTAGACAGCTTATTGCAAGTTCATTTAAATGTGATTTACAGTACGATGTGAATGCGCTTAGGCCAATGGTCATTATCAGGCGGTATTATGCAAAATATGCTTTTACAAACCCTCCTTTTGGCCTAAGCCAAGAGCATTAAACATTAGCATTATCCGAAGACCATATCTCATTCGTCTGAACATCCTGAATCGTTGTACAAAGGTCTATCCTCACTGGTTAATACAGCAGTATTCGAACAACCCTCAAATGTACCCATCCGTTGGGAACCTTCTCTTTGTATGCAGAATGGAACAGAGTGTGGACTATGATTGATGGTATAGGAAGGAGGCATGGCATCCCTATTACCTACAGGAGCCATTTTAAAAGTGATCATTGATTGGAAAGGTCTAGAGAGTCTGTCAGAATGCCTAATAGAAGCAACATTTAGCTTGCTCCTATTCATAAACAGAGAACATCCTAAAGGTGTTAAGACTCGTTTTTCAAATTCCTTAAGATTAGTTCCATCAAAATTCCCAGTGACACTATTGTTCCATCGGCCAAAGAATGATACTAGGAGGTTTGATAAACTCAGATGGTTGAGATTGATATTGTTTGTGAGACAGACAGGAATGACAGGGATTAATATCGTGAAATAAACAGGTGTGGATCGTGGAAACGGTAGTGTTTTGTTGAAGAAGACTGGGTCTTCGGAAAAGAATACGCAGAGGGACGTGGAGAAGAATGATTGGGCATATTTGGGTAGGAAACCAGAAAACAGGGAGTCTGGGAAAGATAGTTTCAGGGTGCAATGGGGTTCTGGATCCTAGAGCATTTGTTATACACAGAAGTGTTATGGGATTTGGGCAGGTGAGCTTCAATGGGAGGTCAGACATGGTATTATGTCGGGGAAGAAGGAGAGGAGGACGAGGTCACTGAGGCCTTTGTAGGCTGTACAACATCTGCCTCCCTTCCTCCCATTGAAGCTCACCTGCCCAAATCCCATAACACTTCTGTGTATAACAAATGCTCTAGGATCCAGAACCCCATTGTACCCTGAAACTATCTTTCCCAGACTCCCTGTTTTCTGGTTTCCTACCCAAATATGACCAATCATTCTTCTCCACGTCCCTCTGCGTATTCTTTTCCGAAGACCCAGTCTTCTTCAACAAAACACTACCGTTTCCACAATCCACACCTGTTTATTTCACGATATTAATCCCTGTCATTCCTGTCTGTCTCACAAACAATATCAATCTCAACCATCTGAGTTTATCAAACCTCCTGGTACGAGGATTGTAATTCCATATAGCACCTTTTCCCCATCCTAACCCGTAGGACAATCAGACAAACTAACCCCTTCCCTTCCCTTTCCAACACAAACACTGTCTTACCCCATGAAAGACAATGGACTAATGAAGCTGTCTACCTGACATGTCCCAACCCAAGGTTCAGGCAAAGTCAGGCAATTGACCAGGATCACACACACCTGACGGACCAGGGATATAAGGTGGAGCATGAGCATACAATGCGAACAAAGCAGACGGCACGTCGAGAGAGATAATTCAGCATGGCAGTTCAAGAGAAGGAGAAAGATGGAGCGAACTGAGAGGGTGACAAGGAGAGCAACGACCTTGCCCTTTCCGACCAAGGTCCGTGAAACCTCAGCAGACGGAATTATAAGACAATAGTTAATAGTGTAATGCAGCAGATTTCAACGGTACACAGGACCCTCCTCCGCTGATAACCAAGCCGGTGGGATACGCTTGTTGCGTGGCACCAAGCTTGACTCCAGAGAGAAGAAACGCCAAGCGGTTCATCTCAGCCGGTGAGTCGAGGGGAGAGCTGATAAGAAACTGAACTGTGTTGAACGAAAAGTAGCAAACTGCTAATTTAACTGTAAAAGTATAAAGAACTGTTGATAGCAAAAGGGGAAAACCACCAACAGAAGAGTCTGGCACCACGTGGGTGCTCACTCAGGAAACTCTGGCCGATTATCCATGTCATGATGCTAGCATTACCAGAAAGCCTTGGGAAATGCAAGAAAGAGGTCAAAGTGGACATACAGGGGTCTAGTAACATCCTCTGTACAGTCGAAAGTCTTTGGCCGACAGATGATTGTGAAGCTAAGGGAAGTGAATCCAGCATCGTAAGAAACTGCTTACAAAAAAAGGTATGATTGACAAAGTTGGCAAGAGTGAACCCAAAGAAGGGATGCCAATGCAATTGACAAAGCTGGCAAGAGTGAACCCAAAGGAGGGATGCCGATACAGGGGGCAAAGTCTAAAGTCCTGATATACAGTGTATTGACAAGAGTGAATTCGGCAGATGGATGTCCACAGTGAACTGTTTAAAAAGACTTAAGATCTGCGAATATCACACACGAAAGTGTGTTGAAAGCCGTAAGGAACTCGGCTAAGATAGTGTGAAGGGTGTGAGCCCGGACGAGGGGGATCCAGCAGTGGAAACAGACACCACCCAGCTACAATCAACCCGACGGAAGGAGACTAACATTCAAGGGGGTGGAATGAGCCCAGAAGAGGGGGATCCCAGGGTGAGGAAGCCTCACCCAAAGTGCAACCAGAAAAGAACGCCTGTTGAACTTTTTGTTATGATACGTTGCACCATATTGAAAGATTAAAGAAATATCATGTACAATGGTACAAGTACACTTTTATTTTTCAGAACAGCTTTCTGTTCTCTCAACACCTCGCAATGTGTGGTAGTGGACACTGTGAGATGAGAGATTGCTGGACATTACAAAGCATGCATATTTATACATTTTTTTCACAATCCCGGAAACATTGTCCAGCCCATCTTTGAGTTACATATTTACTAGGGTTCATAGCCAGTTCACATAACTAATACAAGTTTAAACATTATTGAATAGCTAGTTATTTTCTATTAAACACTTCACATGTTTTTCAAACATTGGACACAAAGGTAGCGGTCCTTGTTTCATTTATTCATATTTGTCTACCGTTTGTTCTTAAGTTTAAAGTCAGCTTAGTTTCAAGGAGCGAAAACACAGATTTCTGCAAAAGCACATATTCAGCTATTCAACATTCTGTTTTGCTGTTTGAATGGAGAAGACACTATTGATACAGATGGTCTCTAAACTACTGATTAAATACAACTCTTGCTTAGCTCCAAGGTTTCTTAGTGTAGGACAAACAATTCGACATTACCAGCTTCAGCATGTTTATCTATGTTGACACAGTACAAAGTTCACTTAGCTCTGCTGGACCGAAAACACAATTTCTAGCATGGGGCAGAAAGCAGGAGTTAATCAAAATGGCAGATAACTTAAGATGGTGGCGTAGACAGCTTATTGCAAGTTCATTTAAATGTGATTTACAGTACGATGCGAATGCGCTTAGGCCAATGGTCATTATCAGGCGGTATTATGCAAAATATGCTTTTACAAACCCTCCTTTTGGCCTAAGCCAAGAGCATTAAACATTAGCATTATCCGAAGACCATATCTCATTCGTCTGAACATCCTGAATCGTTGTACAAAGGTGTATCCTCACTGGTTAATACAGCAGTATTCGAACAACCCTCAAATGTACCCATCCGTTGGGAACCTTCTCTTTGTATGCAGAATGGAACAGAGTGTGGACTATGATTGATGGTATAGGAAGGAGGCATGGCATCCCTATTACCTACAGGAGCCATTTTAAAAGTGATCATTGATTGGAAAGGTCTAGAGAGTCTGTCAGAATGCCTAATAGAAGCAACATTTAGCTTGCTCCTATTCATAAACAGAGAACATCCTAAAGGTGTTAAGACTCGTTTTTCAAATTCCTTAAGATTAGTTCCATCAAAATTCCCAGTGACACTATCGTTCCATCGGCCAAAGAATGATACCTTAAGCGAAGCATAACAAGCAGTAGTTAAAGGGAGAGGATGTATATACCAGCAATTGGTCTTATTTAAAATGGCATGGGTTGCATTCATGATCATTAAGAGAGTGTAGTTATGATAACCCCCTCTATGTTGGAGATCTTGAGTGTGTAAATGCACATAAGGAGGAGACACAATGGACATACTAGCAGTTGGCAATATTACATCAAGCGGATGTACACTCTCCAGATACCAAAACCCGAATGTCAATGTAATTACAGTACAAGCTGCTATTGTGACCAGTATCCATTTGATCCTACGGGACCATGACTCTCCATGAACGGATTAATTATCAACAAAATGATCAAGATCCTTTTTAGTAGGAGTGGCCACTAAAATAGGCATAGTTTCTCAGTGTCCCTTTAGAAGCCTCACTGTTAAGCTCTTTTAGTTAATCCGTGGGTGTCACTTGACCACATGGCCTATATTGGTTGAAGGTAACTTTTCCGGTCCCTGCCTCTTAGTATAGAGGAATGACGAGGGACTAGGTAAGCAGTGGCTTCTTGTGGGCACAGCCTAGCTGTACTTTCCTATCCTATTTACAATAATGTAATGTCAGCAAAATCGGAATCTAAATCCGGTTCCGTGGTCGCAGATCGTACCTTGTGACTCCGGGTATGGAATGATCAGTGAACAAAGCGTTGTGTCCTGAAGAAGATGAAGAAGCAGAAACAGTATCGTCGACGGTTAAGAAGAAATCGAAGAAGAAGCAGCTATCTCCCCAGTCCCCACAGGCTCAGGAAGGACTTCTGAAGAAACAACAACAATCTCCTCAGGCCCCACGGGCTCAGGAAGAACTTTTGTGACACCCTTGTCGTCGATCAAAGCAGGCTCGTTGTGAGCGTCAGGATCATCAATTCCCTTCTCCTCCCCTTAGTCATAGGGCAGAGGAGAAGGAATCCTCTTCAGGTGTGTCGCGTGGATCCAGTGCTTCTTTCCAGCCACTCGTACGGCGGTCTGCATAGCCAAAAGGATCTGATGTGGTCCTTTCCACTGAGGTGCAAGGCAGGAGCCCCTCTCAAAGTTCTTCACCAGGACCCATTGTCCAGGTCGGAGTCGATGACTTGGACCCTCGTATTTTACAGGGAGGGCTGCTCGTACCTGTTGATAAATCAAAAACAAGTTTTGAGTCAACTGGTCACAATAATTGGATAAAAGCGGATACTCGATTTCTTTCAACTGCTTGGGTTTTGGAACATTTTGCCGGTCTTCCCATTATAATTTCATAGGGGGAGAGCCCTGTCTTTGATTGTGCGGTCGTCCGTATTGATAGTAAGGCTATTGGCAAAGCGTCAGGCCATTTCAGAATGCTATGTGCACACACCTTTGGGCAAAAGGCATGGCGGGGGGACCAAAACTGCCCTTTGGTGTCAGTGTTCCCTTCCCAATGTTATGTTGCAAGCATTTCATACAACCTTGGACAAAAACGTTCAGCAGTTTTCTGAATATTAGTATTATACCTGACAGTGTGTTGGGCCATGAGCCATGGTAACCATAGCGGTGAAATACGCATTTGGTAAGATCTATCTTTGCTTTTCACTATCCACCCAACAACCCTCATCATCTAGACCTGCTGGTCCCTCAGCCCACTGTTTGATTTCTTCTGGAGTAGCTTTAGCCTGAATTTCTTTTATACAGCTAATACCTTCATCCATCATACAAGTGTCAGTGACCCCTTTTTGTTGGATCCAACACGTACATTTTTGAATGCAGATCAGTAGCAGTCGGTTTGACTATTCTGTCAGCAAAAGTGTTTCGTTTTCCTACATCGTCCGTCACCCTCTGGTGTGCGGCACACTTCATTTTTGCTAACTGTGAAGGAAGTGCAAGTGCTGAAAGCAACCGGACTATTAGAGTGCCATATTGAATTTTTGTTCAATGTGAGGTCAAGAATGCTCTCTCAGCCCATAGTCGGCCAACGTTATGAACTACCCCAAAGGCATATTGGCTATCTGTATATATATATATATTTAAACTAAGCCCTTCATAAATTTCACAAACTCTGGTTAACGCGATAATCTCTGCGGCCTGCGCAGTATTATGCGGAATTCATTTGGTTTCCACAATAGTGCTGAATGTGGTGATTGCGTAAGCAGCAGTGGGTGTACCATTTGGAAGTTTGAAGCAAGAGGCATCACAGAACAGCTCCCCTTGCGGATTCTTTAAAGGTGTGTCGACTAAATCAATTCTGCCTTTCGTTTCTTGCTCTGTAGTATAGAGGCAGTCATGTTACATCTTGTCACTACAGTCTGTTTCTTGCGGAAGAGGCAATAGTTCAGCCGGATTTAATGAGCAACATCTCTTAATTTGGATATGCGGAGCAGATAGAATCAGCTCGTATCTTGTTAATCGGGCTGATGTGAGATGTTGCGTCTGCGTTCTGTTTAATAGAACGTCTACGGAGTGGGGTAGCATCACAGTTAAATAATGACCTAAAACCATTCCCTCACTTTGTTTTACAGATGCAGTAGCAGCAGCTACAGCTTCAAACATCTTGGCAAAGCGCATGCAACAAGGTCTAACATGGAGGAAAAATAGCCGCACGGTCTATTCTTGCCCCCATGTTCCTGCATTAAAACAGCCAAAGCACATACATCACATTCATGCACATACAACACAAAGATCTTTTCGTAATTTGGTGTGCCCAAAACTGGTGCTGAACACAGCACAACCTTAAGCAGATCAAAAGCGTTCTGGCAATCCATAAGCCACGGTAAAGGCAAAGAAATACCTTTCTTTGTCAGTGCTAACATAGGTTTTATCAACAAAGAAAAATTCAGGATCCACTGTCTACAGTATGAAGCCATGCCTATTAAAGCACTGACCTCTTTCTGTGTATTTGGGACAGACATACCAGAGATGATTTGTATCCGTTCAGGTGTCAGTCTACTTCCCTCCTACGATAATATATAGCCTAAATAAGCAACCTTGTGTTGACCATATTGAAACATCTTGAACAAAGCCTTATGCCCATGTTATGCTAAATGAATAAGCAGGAACACGTGCCCTCTTCGCAAGCAACTTCAGAATCAGCAGCTAGAAGTAGATCATTGACATACTGCAACAATGTGCAAGTGGAAGGCAACTCAAGCGTATCAATCTGTTCTATGAACGCTGTACTATAAATGATTGAACTCTCAGTGTACCCTTGCGGCACATGAGTGAATGTAAATGAGCGTCCTCTGAGGGTGAACGAGAACAAATATCTGCTTTCAACATGTACAGGAATACTGAAAAAAGCGTTTTTCAACTCCACAACACAAAAATGTGTAGCCGTAGCTAGAATAATAGTCAATATTGAAGTAACATCAGGTACAATCAGAAACTGTGGAGCAACAACCTTATTAATTGCGCATAAGTCAATAATAAAACGAAAAGGAATTGCATTATCTCCTTTCTTATAGACTGGCAAAATCGGACTATTACACATGCTCCCTGCAATGTCCTCAATTACTCCTCGATGTATAAAATCCGAAACAATACTTTTCAAAGCCTGTTCACCGTCAACCGAAATCTTATACTGCAGAATACGCTACAATTTAACACCTGGTTTCAACACAATTTTAACTGGTTCAATTTGTAAAATCCCAACATCATTATTATTAACTGCCCATAAACACATCGGAACCTTATTCAATTCAGTTGGTAAAGGCCTAGACAAAAACGGAAGTTTGTTGAGGCGAAATCGTAAAGTACACTCCATCTGCAGAACAGTAAATCACAGCATTCAATTCCTTTAATAAATACAATCCCAACAAATTTTCGCCACAATTTGTCATCAGAAGAAATGGATAAGAATCAGTGAATGATCCCAGTGAAATTGGTACCGGCCGAGAGACCGGACTAACTACTGGTGTACCAGAGAACCCTAAAGAAATGTTACTCTGCCCTGACAGTGGAATATCTGTAACCCGTGAATGATCAATAGAACACGTCTGTGCTCCTGTATCTATCAAGAATAGATGCTTCCTATTCCCCACCTTCATTTCGGCGCAGGGCCCTTTCTGATCGATTGGGGATAGGTACCGGTTCCCGACTCTGCTTCGGGTTGTCCGAACGGAACAGTATATCATCAAATCCAAAATCCTCAGAAAAATAAACATCCGAAGGATTATCAAAAATATTCCCACTAGTAACACTCTGTTGATGACTGTCTTGTGATTGTGTCTGTTGATACTGTGCAAACTGACTTCTACCAGGACCCCCTAACCCAGGACGGCCTCTGGATTGTCTACCCATGGCACCATATGTGCAGTTTGATCTCTGCTAAAGGATCAGGCATTGTGCCCACCACTGACCCTCTTGTCTACAATATGCACATTGGGTCATGTGTACAGGGCCAGTTCTGCACTACCCTGTGGTGTAAATTGGGCCCTAAACTGTGTATTCCCACCTCTGGCTCCTCTAGCTATTTTCTGCAATAATACTCAGTGTTTAGGTCTCCCTTATTCTTTTCCACCTTCTCCTTCTCTTTATTAACCCTATTTTCATAATACTGAGCCATATGTAACACTTCAAATTGTGATTTCGCTTGCCAAGCACTCTCAGAAGTCATGATCTGTGATTGGATTTCAGGCAATAATCCACATACAAACTTATCTACAAACAACCTTTCTCCTGGCTCTGTACTTAAGTCTTGACCACTAAAATCTGGAAATACTTATTCAAACCTATTAAAATACTCTGTTGTGCCCTCTGATTTCAATTGTATGCAAGCCATAGGTTTATCCCATATGATTCTTTTTTCAGGAACCAGAGTTTTCAATTTAGTCACTTTTCTGTCTGGCAACATTAGTATCACCTGTGGTGGTTTCTCACCAGCATTCCTTTCCCTATCTATTCATACTAAAGCATCCCATGTATCACCCGTCCCTGCCTGATCATCTACAGTTCTAATCTTCTTCCACAAATTAGTAGGAAGGATCACGGGAAAACAACAAATCTTTAACACCCAACGAAAAAACTGACAAATGAAAAACAGATTCAATTTCTTTATAAAATCCTGTTGGATTCTTCCTAATATCTGGAATTGTTTGCCTAATGGTATTCACTTTCTGTCTAGAAAATGGGACATGAACAAACTGTGAGACATAATGTGCTTCAATAGCAGTAGCAGGTGTTCCTGCTGCGTCATCAGCTGGAATTTCTACTTTCGGGACAATTGTCAGAGGAACCTCCCTCATCGGCAATTGTAAAGTAGGCTAATCTGAACGTCTCTTAAGCAACAAAGCCAAATCAAGTGAAAAAGTAGTCAAAAGCAGTATCGGGTGAAAATGCTCTCTTATAAATGACCATTAAATCTGCGGGACAACAAACCTTTCTCTTCATAAATTCATCTTGTAGATATTCTACCATCACCTGTAACACTTTCCTTTGCATTGCCAGAACATACTGACTAAAAGCGTCATGTCCTTCAATGGGAGAAATTGAAACATCCAAAATCCATCTAAGAGCATCTCTTGTGCAAATGCGCATTTCTTCACTCACTGGTTTTAATGGAGGAAGAAATCGCTTCTGCACATATGAAGCTTGCCGTTCATTACCATCCATCTCATCTTTCTGTAACCCATTTAGCTCCCTTTTCAACTCAAATACCTTTTCTACATGCTCATATACCTCCTCTGTAGTGTCCCTTGAGCGGGCAAGGACATTCAAATATCTCAAATCCTGTGCGACTTCAATGTCCGTCAAATTACTCCATATATCAACTAAATGAATTCCCATTCGTTCTATCAAAATAGTCTGTTCAGGAATACCCCCTTGGACAGAATTCTCAACTAAAACATCCAATTCATCGCCCTCTTCTATGTACTTTTTAGACCATGTATACAATTCTCTTTTTTTGTCTTTAGATACTGTACCACGAGTCACTATTCTTGAATCAGCTCACGCCCCTTCAACCATTACAGGTGGAGCAGAACCACCTGGTAAAGAATCAATAGGTAGCGGAGGTAATACCGCTGGCGGTGCAGACGGAATTATGGGGACGGCAACCGTCGACGGCAACTGTCGGCAAGGGTGGAGGTGCATGAGGGGGAACAGGCCCTCAGAAATAAGAAAGCTTACCTACCGAAGGTCCTAATATCATTGCAAACTGTTTGTGGATCTGAGCCCAGAAGAGGGGGATCCAGGAGTAAAAGGTAATCACCCGCCGCGTATACTAAAAGGAACTTTTGTTTATTGTTTTGAAACACATCAGGTCCTCGGAAGAAGAGACTTTTTGTAGAAAAGAGACTTAACCACCGAAGGCCCTGATAGCTGTGAGCAGAACTGTTGACTCATGCTGGGAAAGCTCGAGCGTGTGCTGTGCTCCAGAATCCCACCTTATCCTGTGCTTAAAATGTGGGGAAGGGAGACCCTGACTACCGCATTCTGACTTATTATTTGAGAACACTTCCTTCTTTCTTATGAACATTATCCCACACTTCTTTTGTGTTTAGTGTAAGGATTGGAAATAGGTTTTTCTTACTATAGGCCCTTTTATTTGACAAGACACCACTAGGACTGCCATATTATTATTTGATGGTCGTAGCTCGTTCCCATCTTAGATTTAGGTTTTGATTAGGCTTTTTTCCAACCTGCATATACAGTTTAATAAACACCCTTGAATTGTGATCACTTGTGTCTGTCTTTACTGTTGCCACCATGAGTTCCTTACAGAGCCTGTCCCGTCTGTCCAGTCCCAAATCAAGAAACAGGTTCATATCTCCCCACACATTATGGGGACTCCAATGTAGGAGGACAGTATCCCTGCGATGCTGTCAAAGTATTCAGGGGAGTCAACATTGGGGCAGTATGTGTTTACAAGAACAAGTTAAGTCCCTTCCAAGACACAAAACACTATGATGTACCACCCGACCGGGTCTATATGTGTTTTCCGGGCCGTAAAATGTAATGATGTATGCACCAGTGTCATCACCCCGCATTATTGAGTTCAGTAGGAGGCGAAGTATAGGTTCCCGCCACAAGTAGGCGCAACCCTATGACAAGTACTGGCTCTGGCATGTGCTTCCTGTAAAAGGAAAACCTTGACTCTATGTCTGTTAGCGAGGGCCACAATCTTCCTGGACTTCGTGTAATTCCCCAGGCCTCTCTCATTCCAGCTCATTGCTGTAATCCCCATCCTGTCACCTGCCGTTACCACCAATCTCTACATAGCCACCAGTACTGCCATCTGCCTCGCTATCTACCCTGTTGTCCATGTATTCTCGCTCACCGGCCAAGAGCTTTTTAACTTTGTCAACCATCCCCGCCTCAACCACCTGCCCTCTTGTGCTTGCCCTCCCTCCATCCCCCTCCCCCACCCACACAGACCCAACCTGTAGTGTAGTGCAAATCCCCCCCCTACTATGGATTTCAATCGGGCGACATGTCTTGATCTTAGCCTAGTAAGTTGCGCACAATTTGAATGCTTTCTCTTGATATTCTACGAATTCAATTTGAGATGGCACACAACCCGTCTCACGCCCCCTTTTTCAAATACCCCGGGTCTCAATGCACCATGAACCAGGCCGGTTGGTGGGAATGCAATATTTCTTTATTTTTTAAATTCAAAGAAAATCATACAAGTTTTAATATTGGGCAGCAATCACCAATGGGGTGATAATTACAAAGGATACTTAAGCAATACACATGGTTAAACTTCTACAAGAACATATACAAAACACAAATGAATAGGAGCACTTTTTCTATTTGGGTAGATAGCACCTGAGTTAAGATTTCCCCCTGAAATGCCCTCAAACACCCCTGTGAGATTTGGAATCGACAGAAAGAAGCGGCAGGGAGTCAGGGATTTTGTGCAGCAAACAGAATCAAAATCCGACCTTCGCTCACAAAATAAGAGGCAATGGCATAAAATGACACTCGGAAATTGACAAATAAATAATTAATGTGCGGTTAAATCTATGAGGCAAATATGATTTCTCACAATAGCAGTAATATATAAATACTGGCAATCACAAAGCAGGTTCTCAACACGAGGCACACAGTCCAAAAACAATTTGAAAGTAAGAACACGATGCAGCTGAATCACCCGTTGGAAAGTTGCATTTTTCTCAATTGCTGTTTTAAACGATTTTTATGAAAAATGGGTGAAATACTCATATTTGGAATGCGGTTTTGGGCTGGTGAATAGATGCACATCACAGTGACAATATAGAAGTGAAAGGAGGGTTGTAGCTGAAGATTTGGATGAGATTTGCAAGTTAAAAGGAGGTTTGATTTTGGCAAAATGAAGCAGTGAAATAAAGAAAATCGTCTGGGAAAGAAAGACAAGTTTTACTTAAGCTAGATTATCAAGGCTAGATAGCGCTGCCCATGGTGAGGATAAGTCGCCGCATTAACCCGCTCCACGCCGCGTTTCTCTTAGTGTGGAAATTAATTAAATTATTCAAAATATTGCTGAGGAGTTACAAAATGGGGTGAATGAAAGAATGGCGCTAACACTAGGAAATCACAGACAAGATAAACAAAGAACTCTGGCAGTTGGACAAATTATAACGGCATGGATAGGGCTGTTTAGAAAGTGGAACAAAGACAAAAGGGTTAAGATGGGGTAGCTATGTGTTTCTATGGGATGGGAAATACTCACAGTCCAAGCTTGAGTTTTGGGAATTTGGAACAGTCAACCAGGTCTGGTCACCGTACAGCTCGGGTCACAAGGTAGCAAACGGCTGGGCAATTCTGGTCGCTGGATAACAAGGACAGCTGGATGGCCGAGGTACAGCGGAAATGCAGCTAGCGGGCAACAAGCCGGTCTGGTCTCAGGATGCCCCCAAAAAAGGGTACTGCAGTTTTTCCCCTTGGTTAGTCTTTTTTTATTTTTAGATCAAGGCCGTGCTGAAGTAGGGGTCAGCTATGCTTTGGCCTTGCTGGAGTAGGGTCAGTTATGCTTTGGCCTTGCAGTGGAATCTGGAATCTGGCAAGATGAATGTAGAAGATCAGGAACGCAGGTGCTGAAAATTCAGGAGAGAGTCTGTCTAGAGTTCTGTCAGCCACCCTTTATATAAAGCACAGTGACATCACAGAATTATATGGTAGGGCAGGCTTAGCTGAGCACGCCCCTAAAAAACTGGATTGGACAGGGGTGATTGTTACCGCCTTCTTTTTAACTGATTAACTCTTACAAACCTGACATCAGCTTTATGAGGTGGGTTTACTATGTTCAGAACCTCCCACAGTTAATTTTGCCACAACCAGTTTTGGCGCAAATGACACATTTTTATAGTTGTGGCATCTTAACAAATCACATGGGCAGATTACATATTTTATGTATAGCATGGCAGTCCAATTCTCACAAAAAGGTGTTTTTCTTATTTGCAAAAGTACATTTAAACATGTGGTGACTGCTGGCATTTTCCTTTCAAATTCGGTTTTTCTCTTCCATCTGAATTCCCACATTGTTCAGTAGCCATAGTTAGTTCTTTGTATGCAGCGATTTGTTTGAAACACAGATGCATTGAAATTCACATAGGCCCCGAGAGCTAGGATTTCTTTGAAGCCTTGATCTTTTTGATATTTTGTGACTCAAATGTGAAGCATTTCTGCGGCTGAAATTGAAGTTTCTTTTGCCTTTTTCAGATTTGGCTGACACAGCCTGTCATGCAGTGATCATGCTTTCTTCTGCTGAAGCACAATGTGGATATGGATGGGCATGGCAGGGTCTTTTTGATAAAAGCAATGTATTGTGGAGTAGATGAAAATAGCGTCAGGGCAGCATCCTTTTCAGTGTAAAATATTCCCTTTGAAATGGGAAATTTGTCAAGCAGCAGAGCAGCGCTGCTTTGATTCGCATCTTTTGCGTGTACCCAAGAACACACTCTCACCTTTCTCGGTGTGCCCCCTGTTCCACCTCGCCCAATAGGTGTTTGGCAAGATGGTGCAGCCATCCTTTTGTCACTGCAAAACGCAGTTTGGATGCAATGGTGCTCCAAGTAGCTAGCACAGCCATTTTGCAGTTGCCTACAGAAGCGCAGCTAGGTTATGAATGGGAATTCTGCTGAGTAGGTCAATGTAGCCCACGCCCCCAGCCACACCTAATCCCCAACCGGCCCGCGAACAACCAGCAGGCAACCTTATGAGCAAGAGAACAAACAGAGCCATTGCTTGGGGACGGCTGCCGCTGTGTTTTCTTGATCCCAGTGAAGAGGTGCCTGCATGGCTGCCACTGTGAAATCTGTGAAAATGTTGATGGTTTGAGAGCCCAACCACAGCTCCTTTTTGTCTCTGGCAAGTCGCAATACGTGATCCCTGTCGCGATAACTCAGGATCTTGGCAATGATTGGCCGGGGGAAGTCCCCGGGTTTTGGCCTTTGGGCAGAGCTTGGTGGGCCTGTTCCATAGGAAAAAAGGGAGAGAGCTGCGGGTCATCAAGCAATTCCCTGAGTAGACACTCAACTGCCTGCTCCATACCACCAGCTAGAGCATCCTCGGGCCCTCCCACTATTCGGATGTTATTCCTCCCTGACCGAGATTCTAGGTCATCACATTTGCTCTTAACCATCTTCATGTCTTTTGACAGAGAGGCATCCGTGGCCTGGAGAGTGTGAACCCTGTCCTCTGTCGCCCGGACCTTTCCTCCGCCTCATCAATACATACAGTCTGCTTCGTCAGCTGGGACCACACAGATGAAACATTGGCTGTGATGTTGTCCAATTTCTCGTGGATTAATGCAAATCCCCTGGTCATTGCCTCCATCATTTGCTTAAGATCAGGGGCCTGGGGTTTGGGCGCCAGTGCATCCAAGGGCTGGGAAGGATGTGCATCCCCCAGGTTGGCCCGGGGGGCTTCCTTGGCATACTTGTCAATGGCCCCAGTTTTCTTCCCTCCGCCCGCACCCTTGGTCATCGTCGGGGATGCCCCAAGGAGTTGAGGCTAGTCAAAAGGGGAACCCTATCAAATACCCGGGTGGGGCACCTATCTAAGTTCAAACGGTGATGTAGGGCCGTCCAATGTACTCAACACCCCATTCCGGACCAGAGGGGTTCCCTCAGCTCTGCTAGCCCCCGGGGGGAAACAGGGAGGGATAAAAGAGACTGTGGTCCCCCACATAGAACATATGTAAAGGTAGTCTCAATCTGGGGGCCTGGGGAAGCAGCAGCTCCTGCCTGTGAACAGGCAGCAATGTGATTGGCCGGGGGCAGGGCGGGGGTTGAGCCAGAAGCGTAGAGTTTCTGCCATGGCAAGAGAGGAATAGCTATGGTCGGGTCCCCCCAGCAGTCTACAGGAACATCAGTAACACAGGTGGGGCATGCCAGATCTGGGGTAGCAGGCAGGGCCACCTTCCCCCAAATGGTGCCAAAACAACAGCGCTCCAGACCCCAAATACGCAAGGACAAAGCAGAAGCAGGTAAATGACAATCCCCGAACACAGCGCACAGTCGTAGCAGCTGATAGGCAGCACGTATCACCGGCACCTCACCACCACGGCCCAGGATGCTGTCACAGCCGCACTCAGCAGTCTCACTGCCGATTCAGGAGGCCACCACCGCAGGTTTTGCCACAACTCTGCGCGCAATCCCTGTGCACGTGGTCCAGGGCTGTCCACCCCAGCATGCCGCCCACCCTTGCAGCGAGCTATGGGCAGTTTGCAGGGCCACCGCAGGCCGCTGCAGGCTCCTCCTCCACCCACCGGGGCCACCGTCCTAATGTAATGGCGGCGCAGGAGGATGCGATGCCTGCAGGCCCCACCAGGCAACAGTGGGGGAGTCGAGCATTCTCTGCAACCCCGGGCTGCACGGATGCAACACAGCAGCCCAGGCATCACTGCCAGGAGGGTTTCGGAAAGATAAAGTGTCGAGTGTCGACACAGAGCTCGAGAGCTATGCGGCCATCTTCCTTGACTGCTCAACAATGCCCTCAACTTTTTTCAAATTAAAGGGACTGCGAGCCCGCAGCAACTACCCCATGGTTGCAGTCAGCAATCTTGTAACAAGCAAAATATAAACTTCTCTACTTTTGTTCTGGGACTTAAAATGTGCGCTTTACAGCGCTCGCATTCCAAACTGCATTTTCTCAAGTTCCCACGGATATACAGAAGTGTTATCACCTCATTGCCTTTAATGCGCGTGCCTCCACATCAGCCACTTGCTGACAAAGAATGGTATAGAGCTCTTCAGTGGTCATTTAGTGCTTAGGCTCCCTGCTGGCTGGCCATCTTGTGAGAATTGGCGGCTATTAATCTTATCTTCATCGCCATTGTAATGTATGCACCGCAAAGGGTTTTCGCTCTCAGAAGTTGGTCCCCAACCATCATGTAGAAATGGGCCCCCACACATCTTCAGCCGGGCATGGACGCTCTGTTTTTCTCACTTCAGTATCTGTGCTCTAAAGATTTGTTTGGTAATGGGGAAGCTGCATGCACCGGCACCATTCGTGAATGGTGCCGGTGCATGTGGTATGCTGTGCACCACTCGTAGTTTGCTGGTCCAGGAACTACGGTACCGGCAAGCTTACTGGTACCGTAGTTCCCGGGCCAGCAAACTTGTAATGAGGCCCACTGTTTCAGTTGTTCAAAATACTCCAAAGGGTGTTCTCCCTTGGTCTGTTTGCACAAGTTGGTTTTGGCTCAATCCAGTTTTCCGAGGACAAGTTGCAGTAACAGTTTGCACTGGTCTATCAGTAAAGGTCTTCTTTAAATCTCTAGCCACAGCGGATGGCCACAGACCAGCGGGATACAAGTCACAGCACCAGATAGTAGTGGAAAATAACCACGCACCAATCCGGTGGATTGATGAAAACTTTATTAGTTTAACAGTAAGCAAACAAATGACCAACAACACCACAATACTTTGGCGCAAGTGAACCCCCCCCTCCCTCCAGGGTCTTGATCTCTTATACTCGCAGGAATACATGATTGTCAATGGAAGGGGGCTGGTGTTAGCCTGGCAACGTCACACCTTGCAATTTTAATTGCTGACTGGGACAAACCCTCATGATATGATATGATATGGCATTCATACCGCGCCATACAGAAGTGTCTCATTGTACTGTCTTTCAATGCCAGCTACATCCGGCAGTGCTTATTAGCGTTATCAGTAAAACCAGCACAGTGCAAGGCATTTTTTCAAGGTGTAGATACTCCCTAATGCTTCACACTCACCTCAAGGCAGGCGAGAGGTATAGTAATATGAAAACATCCACCAGCTAAAGTTGCTTTTCAGTAATAAGCAAGTGCAGGGAACACACTTAGCTATGCCAAAACGGATATGTGCCAGAGGCGTGAACAGTGAAGGTGAGCATTCTTAAGCGGTGCACGAAGCAGTATAGTATACCAGCTAGCCTTTATGCAGGCCAGAGGCAGTGGTTTAAACATGGCGTAATGACAAACAGGATATACTGTCACACAATGGTGGGGCAACAGGGGGGTACTTATATGATCATGCCTTATTCAATTTTCTCCTCTACAGACCTCACAAGCAAGTAGCTCTTCCCAGTCTCACTGATTCTACTTTAATAAGTGGAATAATTACCCCCTCATTCGTGGGATAATTGCCCCCAGCTATGGTTACTCCTTAACTCCTTGCTGCTTCGGCTACCTGTGTGCTCAATAGCTCTCTGTTGTGATTAACTTTGCATTCATCTGGTGCAAGTGACTAGAATCTTGAGATGGAATGCAGGGCTTAGAATGTTTATCTATGAGTGAGTTCCAGGTTGGTTAGTTGCAAGGATGTAAGCCCTGAGAGAGGATGCCGGTGGGTGTCCTATGTCCCCTTTTACTTACCTGACTCTAAGAACTGTATTTGGTGTACCTAAACTTAAGTAAATAAGTTAACAGTTCACTGGAGTGTCAGAGTCATTTGTGGCCAAACCCTGAACTCAACACTCTCCCAGAATGGAAGTTAATGTTGTAGTTGAAGGAATCCCTATTAGATAAAGGTATAGACCTGCTGGCATTATGACGGCTAGAGCCCTCTGCTGAGGAGTAACTTGAGGTTATGCAGCATCAAGCTGGCTCTGTCTAGGGGAATACCATTTAGGGATCTCCAACTGCTTAGTGGGGCAGGTGCCCAACAGTATTTTGAGGGTCTGGAATGGAAGTGCCGCTTATTCGCCTCATAACACAGGCCTGTGTGCTTCTGGTGCAGCCCCCATAACTCTCAGCTTTACAGCTAGAGCCCGAACAGTGTCAAAGTGTCTCCTCACAATGTCACAGTATTCTCAGGTTAAGGGATCATTTGTCTCCCTATTTATGGTACCTAAGAATGTGTTCTGAGGTGGACCGCCCCATAGCAGAATGGCAATGCCTAGCCCTGGTAGTGAGATATGGTAGTCTCCCTTGAAGCCAGTTATTGTGGTCTACCAGCTGCAACACTAACTCAGGATACTTATAAGGTGCCTGTAGTAGTTGGTCTATGCCCCTCCTAATTTGTAGGGTGTTGAATTTATTCCCTGGCTTGACGCAAGGTGTCTTCATGTAGCAACCCAGGTGTTGTGTAGGGTGATGTTGGGACAGTGAGAGAGGTTTGCATTAGCATTAGATGTACATACAGACATAATCAGAGGTAGAATTTACAGTAGAAATATATATGTAGAGGCGATGCTCCCTCATAACTTGGGTGATGGTTCTAGGAAAATGAAGCGTTTCTTTATCACAGTTTTAAATCCTGATATAGTGGGGACGAACTAGAAGTCAGGTATCCCAGGGTACAGAGTTACAGCTGTGGGGAGAGATGAGAAGGAAAGAGCTGAATTTGGGAGGTTGCCCATGGAGGAAGGGGAACAGAGAAGTTGAGTAGGTCTTGAGATCTCCGGTTCGAGGGGGCGAGTAGTGTGAAATGGAGTTAGCCATGTGGGGAGGGGCTAGTCCATTGATATGTCCAACTACTAGAAGAGGGATTTTAAAGAGGAAGAGATTGCATATGAACAGCCAGCCCACATAGTAAGGATCAACGGGCGTTGAAAAAGGTGCAGATGGAAATGTTCAGTACTTTGTCAAGCAGCGTAAAGGTATAGAGGGAGTCACTTGAGGAGAGTGGAGCAGTTGGCCAGTTTGTAGAGAACTAGATCAGCGATGGGCTTCTTACCATAGTGAAAGTTTGAATGGATGTTCAACATTTTAAGTCGGGCAGCCGCTGAAGTGGGTTATGATCTGTTGCAGTTTAAGGTTGTCATCAAAGAGGGACCCCCTGGTAGTGAGCCTTGAGCGATGGAGTGTAGGTGCCTCATGGAAAGGATAGAGTAGGCGTATGAAGGTGTGAAGTATTGGAATCCAGGAGGTACATCACCTTGGTTTTGGAGGATTCAATTATCGGGCACTGTACGGCCAACTTGTGGCAAATAGCAGAGTGGTGTTCTGATGTCCTGAGATACAGGAACATAACTCTGGAGATAAGGGACAGACCCTCAAGGGACTCCCCACCCACCCCCAACTGGATGAGCAGTGTACAGAGATGTACCGCCAATCCAGAACATGGAGAACGAGCAGCGTGGAAGGTAGTAGGAAATCCACTCTGGGCAGTGCCCTGGAAGCTGAGGAGAGAGAGATTCAAGGTCAGTGATGAGTGGTCAACAGTGTTGAAAGCGGCTGAGAAGTCAAGGAGGATGAGGACAGATGATAGAAGTTGGTAATAGGACAAATGTCATTGTCCCCTTCTGCAAGAAATTGTCGTAATTTTACTTTAACTGTTAAAGCTCTCAGTATTCATAGGGTAGGCAGAGAAATAATATGATACAAGCCACAGTAAATACTTTATTTTAGTTTCACAATGGTGTGTATTTTACCTTGTTTTTTAAAACAAACAGCAGCATATATTTCAGTAGATATGTCCAATAGTCAGAATTAGCAAAAAAGTCACGGGAAAAACAGAATGGTACATCATAGAAAACAAAACTCAAAATAACCCCTAACTGAATCTAAATACCTTCCCAGGCATTTATTCTGCTGTTTTTAATCAGATTATTTCCTTAATAGGATTCTCAGAATTAGTGATATAAATGTTAAACTTGAATGCTAAACAGCTGTACTGAAATTAAGTTCTGCGTCTCTGTTTATTGCAAATAAGAGACTAGGCATCTGCGATCTGTCGTGAGCAATAATTTTATAGAAAATATGGGACCCCAGAGGGTCATGGCCCATCGTACTGCTGAATCCCACCGCATTGTGAATTCATATGGAGTTACCTATAAGAAGTACGCCCATGGCTCAACAGTATGTAGCCCTGGTCCAATTAGAGCCCCACTAGATGGGGTATGTTGGTCACCCATTGAGGGATAATTAGATAAATAAATAAGGCAGACACCATTGACTGAACCACTCTGGGGCTGGATAGAATGCTGACTCAGGCCAAGATAATGGATTGTCTCACCTTCCCCATGATTGGATTGGACAGGGGAGGAAACTTAGAAAACTAACGAGAAAAAGGAGCCTTTAGCAATAATGGTAACAAAAAATGGGGAAGGAGGACGTGTCGGACTCCCCAGCAACATTCAGAGCCAGGTTGCGGGTGCCAGCTGGCCAGGTGTGATCCCGCCCAGAAGGTGAATGCCTGTGCAGTGCAGACTGGAGGAAGACCAGGGCCACCCTGCCTGGACCACAGGGTAGTGTGTCCCTGCCCGGGCAGCACAGCCTGAGGGACGTTGGTGTGTTCAGCAGATCCTTGCTCCTGCTATTTATTTAGTCCGACCCAATGCATTCTGCCATCAGAACAAATCGATATTGACGTGGTCTAATTTGGAAAGATTAATAATTGACAATCTGAGGTGAGGGTGAGGGGGATTATCCGCTAAGGAACTTTTTGCTTAGCTTAACTACGTTAGAGACATAGAGCAGACCCTGGTTCAGGGCTCACCTCTTTGGGGTACAGTATAGTGTGAGCGCTGTACCTCATGAGAAAAAAAAGCATTGTCTTGTGGCTTTTATCCCATTTGTAGAGGTTGCATTATTTTGAAGGTCTATTTTCATTCATGAACTTCCTAATGCTTTACGGAGATATTTTGTTTTTGCTTCTCATCCATGAAAATAAAAAATAAAAAATTCACGGAAAATGTATAGGGGCAAAGGAACGTAAGCATGCTGGCTATGCAGAAGGGGGTCTTACAGATATGACTCAGTCCCTACATCCCTTTCAGAGTTGGCAACCTGTTAGTACAACACCTGGTTTGCCTGTAGACCAATAGTTCAAGATGGCTGCCTTCTTGTCTTGCACTGTATCATATCAACCCCCTTGCTTGCTTTCCTCAAGTGTATTTTGTCAGCTATATTCCTCCTGCAAGACAGAGGGACGTGCGCCTCATTATGCCTGAGTACTAAGGGCACATCTTCAGATTCTCTTGCGAAGGCACCTTAGAAAAGATGGAAGTGAAGATACGAGTGAGGAGAGTGCACTACCAAAAGCCTGTCATCTATAACAAAGATAGACCAAGACTGTGCAGCAATGCAGTTCTTAATGATGAATATACAGATTTAAATATAATCTTTCTTTTTATTATAAACAAGTGCCCGCTACTCTATGCTACAAGGAAGACCTTGAGGTGTTTTGTAGCCAAATAGACCTGCGTGGTCGCTCTTTTCTTTCAGGAAAGGATGGCATTGGAGAAGCATGCGGTTGCGGGAGGATCTCAGGGGCAACACGCTCGCCTTGGAAGCAAGACGACGCGGAGCAACAGAAACCTCTGGGCATTAAGCGCGTTATAAATAACCAATTACATTTAAGCCGCTCTGAACTAGCACTTTCTGGTGCAACCCTTTCCCAAGTAAATTACCACGACGTGGGGCAATGTTTTCGCAAAGGATATGTGCTCCATGAGGACCCACCATCGGCCTGCCTAGGTGACAGCGTTTGTCACACTGTTGTGGGGAACTGGAAATGTTGTCATAAGATTACATTTTCAAAGGTTTATCTGCTTACTCAACAGCTCCGAATAGTCTACCTAACATACTCATGCACAGTTGTACTTTTATTCTGCGTTAGTTAGAATTAAGATGGTTTATACTAATTATCTACATCACCCCATCCCTCTTTTCTTAGTTTTATTTTATTCACCTAAATGTTAACCATTGTCATTTGTCCTACAATAGGTTCCCAGGGAATAGAGCTTCATACAGTTTTGGCGCCAAGGCTTTCACTGCATACAGAAGGGTGATCACCAGCCCTACCCCTCTCCTCTTCCCCCTATGTTTCCTTTCCCATTAAATAAGCAAACAGTCTGTTCTTGAGTTGGCCACTGCTGGTCTCCAGGCTTGGTAGTCTCAGTATTACCAATGTGGTGTTTGTTTAGTCGAAGAAATTAAATGCAGGTGTCATTTAGGCGATGGGACTACGTCATTGGTGATTTGGGGGAATAGAAAAACCATACACATAACATCGTCCTGTTCTTTCTAACAATTCGATCAGAGCAGGTTTGCGTGTGCGCACTTTGTGTTCAAAGTGTGGTGCAGGGCGGAGAAAAGAAATATATAAATGACCTACTTAAATCAGTTCAGTTCATTCTTTATAATCCAATAGCTCCTCAAACAAGTTATTTTTCTATATATCAGTTGCTGTTTGATAAACATCTCTGTGTAGTTTTAGTTTCGGCTTGTGTGTAAACATTGGTCAGCTCCTAATTTATCTATGCAGCAGATGGAGGGAAAGAGTCTCTATGGGCAATGGGGCGGCCTTCAGTTTTAATAGAATCCCAGGTGGACTTTCCCAGTAAACTCCAAGTTGACCAATCCAGTAGATTACTAGTCTACCAATCTCTAGTAGTCTTTAGATATCAGTACAGTGTGTGACAGTGGCGCAACACCATTGAGCTAACCAGACTTCCGCCCTCCTCCCTGAAATTCTGGGCTATGTTGAATCAACATGGCTGACCTACAGAGTTGTGGCCGGACAGAACAGGACACATACGTTAAACGGCGCCTGGGCTTCCCGGTTAACAAAATCCTGGCAATTACTGACACAAAGCATTTAATTGTCAGGTGGGGGGGTAGCCCTGCTCTTTCCTGAGTGGATTCCTGCCTCTATCATTCCCACTCAGACCTACTTCTCTTTTGAATGCCTTGTCTGTAGGCTTTCTCTCTCGCCTACCCATTCTATTACTGTGGTTACCATCTACCGGCTTCCTGGTCAAATCACCTCATTTCTCTCTGAGTGCGCAGACCTCTCCTCCTCCCTCTTAGCCTCTACCACTCAACTCCTCCTCCTTGATGACCTCCATATACATTTAGACTCTCCTTGCTCCTGCTCTGTACTCTTCCATGACCTCTGCGACTCCCTCTCCCTGTCCATCCTCCCCTCTGGCCCGACTCATTCTGCAGGGCACACACTCGATGTCTTGATCTCCTCTGACCTCCCCCTCTCCATCCCTCTGACCACTCCTCCCTCCTGGAGCCATCACTCCCTCCTCTCCTCTCATCTCTCCCTCTCTTCCCCCCAAGCCAAGCCTACCTCAACACTGCCACCTACCTTCTCAGACATCCGGCCCATGAAGCGTGTGTCAGTTGAGGCTTATGTCGCCACTTTCTCCCTCCCCCCTCCACCTTTGGCTGTCTCACATCCTGACACAGCCCTGTCTCTGCTCTACCCTTCAATTTCTGATACGCTTGATGCTCTTGCCCCTGCCATGAGGATCCGTTTGAAGTCCAAAGCCAAGTGCAATTCCTGGTATGACTCTGACCTAGCTACACTTAAACGTAAGTGTAGGGCAGCTGAGAGGAAATGGAGGACTTCCTGTTCATCCTCTGACAAACTGGCCTGTCGCCTGCTACAAAGGCAATACCGACTCTCTGTCCTCACTAAGAAGAGAGTCCACATTCAAGCTCGTGTCTCTGCGGCATCTAACAACTCGGCCGAACTCTTTAAAATCTGCAAGGAGCTGGCCAACCCTGCTGCAGTCTCTACCCCTCCTCTTGCCTCCCAGGCTCTTTGCAATGCCCTTGCCTCTCTGTCAGGGGCACTTCGATCCCAGGCGCAGGAGTGGATTTAACCAACCACCCCCACACTGGTGTTGAGACCTGCAAGTCGAGGCTTACGCAGGCATTCGCGACCAGGGCAGGGAAAGAGGGTTAGGGTCTCGTTGATTGGATAGGTTGGGGTAATTAGGAAAACTAGGAAAAGGTTAAGGTAGAGGTTGTGGGCAGGTATGGGGAGATTGGGAAAGGTTTAACTGCTGCACACCTTCATTGCATTCACTGTTTGTGGGTTGACAAATTATTCCCCAGATGTTTTCGTTTGGACTCCTTACACCATGTTAAATTTACAAAGAAATAAGGTTAAAGAGCTTATGCAACCTCAAAATACAAACAAACAGTGATAGACCACTGATACAGATTAGTCATGCAAGTAACACTTAGCTCTGTTCATTGTCCAGTCCTTAAACGTGGTCCTTGATGTCACCAGTCGCAAGCCATCAGTGTTGAGTTGCGCCTTGAAGGTTGTGCAGGCTGGGGTCATGCTACAAGAAAGAATAACGTGTTATTCTTTGAATGCACTCATGCAGTCATTCGTTCTCATGCCACATCCGTTCATACACACACTTTCATTCTTTTCCCCGGCTAGATCAAAAACGTGGATCCCCACGAACTATGATTCATATGGGGCTTATCTTTAGAAACTAAGTTGTTTACAAATGCCAACACGAACTTTGCCGCGTGTTGCTTGGGGCATCTAACTTTATCCTCATCTTAATGACACCAGCGCTGCGTTCTTTTAATGACTTTTACTTGCGTTATTACGCGCGGTGTGAAATCCTCCGGAGCGTGGAGGCAGGTATAACAATTGCGTACAAAATCCCCCGTGGTGCTATTTAGCTTGCTGTGCCGGCGCAGGGGCGAATGGTATGGGCTGAGGCTGAGTGCCCTCTGCGCTTTCCCCAACTCCCTCTGCAGGCTTTCTTGACTGTCTGCGCTGTGCATCCCCACACCCTCCACTGCGCGTAGGAAACTTATCTGTAGGCTGGAGAGGGGCCGGATTCAGAATCTGGTGGGGCGGGGCCCATCATGCGAGCTTTTCGCTGGAGTTCTTCAAAGCACGTCCTCCTCCTCGGGGCTCTCCCCCCTCCACAGAAGGCCGGCTGCGGCCGCGGTTTGTCCGGAAAGTTGCGATGAAAGGCGGCAGCAGTCGTGGGGCATGCACATGAGTGGAAGACTCCCAGGAGCGATCTATCAAATAAAAGACTCGCCCGGTTCTGTCCTTTTTGGAATTCAGGATCCCTTGGACCTCGTACTCGGGCTCCCCCTGTACCAAAATGGGTGGTGGCTTTTGAGTCTTGGTGGCATTGTGGGCAGGCTTCAATAAAGAGGTATGGAATGTTGGGCGAATCTTCATTTGAGGGGGCAATTTCAAACGCATGGCCACTGGGTTTATAATTCGTTCTATGGGAAACTGTCCCAGATATCGTGGCTGCAATTTTCGCGGGCCATGCAAGGAAATGTTTCGAGTGGAGAGCCAAACCAAATCCACTACCTGGTATTGGGGCCAAGCTCGACGATGTTTGCCGGCATAGTTTTTGTAGGTGTTTTTAGATTGTACGAGATTATCTTGCACCTCTTTCCATACCTGTTCTATACACTTCTTTTGCCCTATGAGTGTTGGAAGGGCTGTCTCAGAAGTTGTTAGTGCAACAGTAAGCACCCTTGGGTGATGGCCATAAAGGCAATAAAAGGGTGATTGCTTAGTGGAGGTATGGCTCGCGTTGTTATATGCCAGTTCCGCCAACCACACGTGTTGTACCCAAGATACTTCCCTACTGGTGATGAAACAGCGCAGGTACTGCTCTAGCCCCTGGTTTACTCTTTCCGACTGACCTTAGGTTTCAGGATGATAGCCTGACGTTAAGCCTATCTCCATTACTATGACTTGACAAAACTCACGCCAAAACCGAGAGGTAAATTGTGGTCCTCTATCGGTCACGATACGGTATGGTAACCCATGCAGGCGCACTACATGTTGGAGGAACAATTCAGTGACCTGACCCGCCGTGGGCACCCCTATACATGGGATCAAATGCGCCATTTTAGAAAAGGTTTCCACCACCACTAATATGGAAGTAAACCCCTGTACTGCTGGTAAGACCACTATTAGATCCATAGTGATGGTGTGTCAAGGCATAGAGGGGGTGGACAAAGGACACAACAGTCCTGCAGGTTTACGGTGATCTGCCTTGTTACGTGCGCATGTATCGCAATTGTCCACATATTGGTGAACATCCCGTCGCCAAGTAGGCCACCAGAAATATCGTGAGACCAGTTCCTGGGTTTTTGTTCTGCCCGGATGGCCCGCCAGAGATGAATCGTGGCACCAGGACATGGCCTTTTTTTGGAGTTCTTTAGTAGGTAGGAATAGCAGTTGACTGTGATATTGGAGCCGAGCAACAACCTTGTGTTGTGGGTCCTCTTCACACCACTTGCGCAACTCTTGTACGGTTTACTCTCATTGCACCGCTTCAAATAAGTTGAATGTGGTGCCCACGATACGTGCTAAAGGAATTATGGTTTGTGGTGTCTTTTCCTGGTCTTTGACCTGGTCAGGATACCGTGACAATATGTCAGCTTTTCTATTACTAGTACCTGGTCTGTACGTGATGATGAAATCAAATTCTGCAAAAAATAAGGCCCAACGCAATTGTCGTGGGCTTAGGTTTTTAGCGGTTCTAATATATTGCAGATTACGATGATCCGTTATCACGGTCACCGTATGGCGGGCTCCCATTAGATAATGGCGCCACTCACTAAAGGCGGCTTTAATGGCCAATAATTCACAGTCCGCAATAGTATAGTTTGTCTCAGCTGGATGCAGTTTACGTGAGTAATAGGCCACTGGATGGAGTAGGCCCGATTCAGGATTCCTTTGGGACAGAATGGCCCCTAAGGCGTAACTAGAGGCGTTGGTCTCTACTACAAAGGGTTGAGTTAAGTCAGGATGCCTCAGGACAGGTGCCTCAGTAAAAGCCTTTTTGAGCTGTTGAAACCCAATTCTGCGGCTTGATCCCATACAAACGGACATCCCTTACGAAGTAATCTGGTAATGGGTGTAACTAGCACCGAGAAATATTTAACAAATCGCCGATAAAAATTGGCAAAGCCCAAAAAGGACTGAATCTCTTTTACGTTAGTAGGGGATGACCAATCTAATATTGCCTGCACCTTTTTATGGCCCATTTTTACCCCAGTGGGTGTTAAATAGTACCCTAAAAATTTGACTGGTACGATGGAACTCCCACTTCTCTAACTTGGCATAGAGATGGTGCTCCCGTAATTTAGACAGAATAGCTCGGACATGCTGAACATGTTCATGAGGACTACGAGAGTATATTAGGATGTCGTCAATGTAGACAACCGCACATATGTCCAAATACTCTCGGAGGACTTCGTCCAAGAAGTGTTGGAAGGCTGCAGGCGCATTGCAGAGGCCGAATGGCATAACCTGGTACTCGTATAATCCGAATTTTGTACAGAAGGCAGTTTTCCACTCGTCCCCCTCACGCACCCGCACCAGGTGGTAAGCGCCTCTAAGATCCAACTTCGTGTAGATTACTGCGTCTCGTACCTGATCTAATAGTACTGGTATGAGGGGCAAGGGGTATCGGTTTTTGATGGTAATCCGATTTACTCTGCGATAATCTATACAGGTCCAGGGCTCCCTGGACTTTTTGGGCACGAAGAATAAGGGAGAGGAAACTAGCGAGTTTGAATGGCGAATAAACCCATTCTGTAAATTCGTAGTGATATACTTGCGAAGGTGTTAATTTTCTGCCTCAGTTAAGGCATAGATACGACTACATGAGAGAACAGCCCCCTGTTCAAGATCTATTCTGCAGTCGAATGATCTATGCGGGGGCAAGGTTTCCGCTGCCTTTTTATTGAACACATCCGCAAAGTTGGTGTATTTCTCTGGTAGGGTTATGGGGCATATCTCGGCCGATTGATTTTCAATGGCCCCAATGATAGACGGGGTCACAGTGGTTTTTGGCTTACAATGCGATTGGCAATAAGAGGAGTTAAATTCAATTCGATCAGAGGCCCACCGAATGTCAGGGTAGTGTTTCCGTAACCAGGGTAATCCCAGAATGAATCCGAACTGTGGGACGGCAATCACATCAAAGGTGATTTCTTCCCAATGAGAGCACCCACATAAAAGGGTCATAGTTTGGGTGCTATGGGTAACAGGTCCAGGACAGATGGGAGAACCATCAACTGCTTGAACCGGCTCTGGTTTTATCTTTGGTTGAACGGGGTTGCCTAGTGCAGCAACACATTTGGCATCTACAAAATTTCCCGTTGCTCCAGAATCCACCAACATAGATACCAACCTCGAGTGTCCTGCAAAACTCAATTGACCCAATATCTTAATATGGGAGGCTGTATTGCTCTCCCCAGAGTGCACGGAAAAACATAAATCACCAATGCAATTATAGAGCCAATACTTTGAACGCAGAAAGACGCAATAACTCGCAACCACACACTCTTAGAAGATAATCAGCACTTATACGGCTATTTATTCAAAGTTTAGAAGCAACCAGTGATAACATAGAAATAACTCACAGAAATAACAAAGACATAAATCACAGAAGAAGCAAAGAATTCAAAAGGAAATACATCACTGTGAGCGTAACTGGATTCCTCATCTCGCCCAGAAGCGGCTGGAAGACCCCGGGAAAAGCCAGGCCGAGAGCACCACAGCTCACAGGAATGCCGGACGTAAGCGTCCTCCTCTGGCTGTGGTCTCACCTGACCACCCCCGGTGCCCCGCATATATGCACACTCCGAAAAGGGGTGGCGATTCTCGAACCTTCTGGAAATGGCACTTGTGCATTGATGAGCAGCCGTTGGTTGCCAGCTGGGTCAATCGACAGCCACCCTCAAGGAGCAGAGTGCCTCCCTTCTCTAAAAACACGCTCGTAAAAAACCATAAAAAAGTTAGCTTTCCCAGCAGAAATGTCCTTGACCGCATACCAGGTTTGGAAAGCATGTTTTCCTCAGCACCGTGAATCTAACACTCAGCAAAATGTGTGCAGCTTTTCACTGCGGCATGAAGTAAATATCCATCGTGACTCTGAGCGCTCCCGGAATGCACTGCGCACCAGCGCCATTTTAGTTCAAGCATGACAATTCCACCCTTGGATATTTACCTTCCATAGCCCGGTGGCAAAGGAGCCGGTCTCTAAAACCGACGAAACATTAAAACTGAATTGGGGATACATTGAATACAATGACAACAAGCTATTATGATAGCTAATATAATGAAAATGCAAGCAAAAGCGTAACGTAGTGTACCCCCAATATCAGGTATCCATGAAAATAACCAATCCCACCAATTCCCAGTACGATCTTGAGACACTTGAGAAATGAGATCCCTCAAACCTCGAATATGACTTTCAATGGATCGTGAATGGTCACTTAGATTAAAACAACACATTCCTTCAAATGCGTTACACCCTAAATTATGCTTTAGCAATAGATAATCAACAGCAGCTCTGTTCTGCAAAGTTGCTTTTCTAATAACTTGACTATCAAGGAGTAATTCTTCTAATGCCTGAGAAGTATGATTAAGGCTTTTGACTACTAAACAAGCTAATTTCATCAAAGATTTGTAAACCCCAGCAGCTAAACCCCAAACTCCCACTAATGAAAGGGTTAATGCTAGAACCTCAGCTTCTGATAACAAGTGTACATGTGAATCACAATCAGGAGATAGACCCACAGATTGGAAAGTTGACCGTTTACCTCGAGTTATCGCTGGGTGTAAAGGAAACATCATTAGTCCTAATCGAGTTAAAGCACATGGACCTCCGGAAATGTTAGCTGGAATATAAGTGTATGTGATGTTGCCACATGAAAAAAGCCATCCTGTTGGAAGGTTCACATGATTCAAATGACTGGCAGCTATCACTGTATGATTACAAGACATAGTATTATTTACACTGGTGCATGTGCGTGGCACTCGCGAAACATAGTCTCTCAAACATTGTGTGATTGTGCTGTTTGGTTAAATCGATCTGTTGGCATTTGCCAATTTCTTGTGCATAGCATGTCATGAAATAACATACATCACCTTGGGTTATATTATAAGTAATAACACATGTCAAATTTCTCCATTTGCGATCGGTTTCTTGGCAAAACCTACAGTACTCATAAACGGAAAAAGATTGCCTAATATCCGAATCTTGAACCAAAGAATCATTGTGTGTGACGCCGAAGATATGCTTTAAAACCGGAACAGGCGTCAGCACTGCTACTAAACACGTAGTCAGTAAAGCTTCAGCATTGGGCACATCAGTAAGACAGAAGTGCGATATGTTGAGCACCTGCTGTGCCAGATATATCCACATATTCTCCGTCTGGGTGATCATAGGAGAATGTTTTCGCCGTCCTGAAAATGCTTCTCGCATGACTGGCATCAAGGTTGTTTTCACTTGCTCCTGACGTGTTTGCCGCATTTCACGAATCCATGTCTTCGATCTGGCTGGCTTTTCGGCATTGGCATAAGGCTGCTTTGGGACTATCCACCACTCGTCTCACATGCCGGAGCTGGAGCTCCTGAGCACGACCGCGTGGGCTGCAGGAGCAGACCCCCTGCCCCTGAGAAGCGCCGTGCTACGGAGGTAAGGCCAAGGCATTTGAAGAATTGTGCTTGAAGCCCTCCTCATCCGCACACAGCCGCCGCTTTTGAATCGGAGCAAACCCGCCGAAATACCTGAATTTATCTGGCCTCTGTTTGCATTTACACTGAGATTCAGCCAACAATCTCACATAATGCAGCTTATGGGAACCTGTCACAAGATGGCCGCCGCCGCACCACCTCCATGCCTCTCTGCGTTCTGAGCATCTGCCGGTGCCTGTCCCTACTCAGCCCTGATTGGCTAGTTAGTCTTTCTTAAGGTGATCCAGTAGCCGGCAGGCTATCAGCCGGCCTACGAAGTAAGGCCTTAGAAAGAAGGCCTACGTCTCTACTGACCAAGCTGACCTGCGCCTTCACTTTCCACCACTCGTCTCACATGCCAGAGCTGGAGCTCCTGAGCACGACCGCGTGGGCTGCAGGAGCAGACCCCCTCCCCATGAGAAGCGCTGTGCTACGGAGGTAAGGCCAAGGCATTTGAAGAATTGTGCCTGAAGCCCTCCTCATCCGCACACAGCCGCCGCTTTTGAATGGGAGCGAACCCGCCGAAATACCTGAATTTATCTGGCCCCTGTTTGCATTTACACTGAGATTCAGCCAACAATCTCAGATAATGCAGTTTATGGGAACCCGTCACAAGATGGCCGCTGCCGCACCACCTCCATGCCTGTCTGCGTTCTGAGCATCTGCCGGTGCCTGTCCCTACTCAGCCCTGATTGGCTAGTTAGTCTGTCTTAAGGTGATTCAATAGCCGGCAGGCTATCAGCCGGCCTACGAAGTAAGGCCTTAGAAAGAAGGCCTACGTCTCTACTGACCAAGCTGACCTGCGCCACCGGCGCAAGGCGACGACTCTACGCTCAACACGCTTGCAAAACTTTCCCGACCTACCGTACATTTATCGGGAGCTCCTCCATCCAGTGGGTGAGATCCGAACCTCTCATTACTGTCTTAACTCTGCTGCTCTGCCGCTGTCTATCACTGTCGTGATACTACTACATACATCACTCATTCTACGTAGCATATTTGCCTGTATTCTTGCTGACTTACCGCATCTGATGAGTGATGATCGCTGAGAATCCCTGATTAACCGTGCCCCCTACTATCCGTCGGCTTTGGTACTTTGCATACCTAGCTAGCTCTACGTAGCAATCTTTAATGACACTAATAGCCCCCTGTTGCATAAACAGCCTTAAGCGTTCACCTTACCGTGACCGTAATTGTGTACTTCTGCCAAACTCATACTGCTCGCTGCAACCTCTTACTGCTGTGTTACTACCCATGCTTACTACTATTGAAATGCATATCTAGCGTCCACTCTGGCCTCTGCACACTGCATTTTGAGTAGATGCCTATGTTTATTGCCATTGAAACGCCTAACTAGCGCCCACACTCACGTTAGTGCACAAACTACTTTTGCTAATAATTTATGAACTTCACTGCCTATATCTCCAGAGCCAAATTACCCATGATGGCCTCACTTAGAGGTGCCACTCTAACTATGGCTACTTTCCTCCCGCTCCAGAACATCTCACCTCGGAACCGTGCCTACACAACCCCACCACTTTACCCAGACTTACTCTCTCTTGCGGACTGGATAAACAGATTCGCCAGACCACCTACACCCTTCATACCTTGTCCCACACCTCTTAGAAATACAAGACTAGCTTCTCGCCTTGTTGTACCCTCTACCACCTTCTTGAACGCAGCCCCACTGACCATGATTAGAAATGCTAGACTCAGCCATCGCACTAATCCGGATGTAAAACTCACCAGAATGCTCACTAATCAGGCTAGGAACCTCACGCAGCCCACCTCACTTACTGCCCCTCCACCGAGTCTCAATCCTGCAACACCTTACCCGCCACCACACATGAAAGTCAACCTTCCACTGACCTCCATCAAGGGAGCTCTCATCAACGCACGCTCATTGGTAGCCCACGCTACTGATGTCGCCGACATTATCTCCACCAACCACCTAGACTTTATCGCTATCACGGAGACATGGCTCCACCCAGCAGCCGGCCCCACTATAGCTCTAGCCACCCCGGATAACTACACCATCATCCGAGCTGACAGAAAAAATGGATTAGGTGGAGGAATAGCAATTATTGCGAAATCCACCCTAAACATCAGAGAAGTAACTAGCACAACCCTACCTTCAGCCGAACTCCTATCCGTCAAACTCCCATTATCTTTTTTTTAATTTTTTTAAATTTTTTATTTTTATTGGCAAAAATGCCTTTAAAAAAAAGAAGAACAGATATTACACTACAATTTGTTCTCACTTCTCTCCCTTTAAATGTCCGGGTAACTCTCATCTGTTAAAACCTTAACATCATAAGCTCTCAGGCCGCATTCGAGCCTTCGCCAGCTGGGAGCCTCTTTAATGCGTTCTCACAGTTTTTCCCTTGTTTTAGGTATTATGTCAGTAGTTTTTTCAACAGGCTCAGGAAGCGAATTAACGCGTAGTTCAGTTGTTTCTCCCGGCTGTCGAACAGGGCTTGCCACCAGTCATCCGCGCTTGGCGTTTGAAATTTCGTTAGATGAGGCCCTAATGTCAGTGTTCTTTCCCGATGTAGTCTCTTGGAATGGAGTGTCAGATGTTTTAAGGTTTCTTCCATCTGATTGCAAAATCTACAGGCTACATTGAGTTCTTCTGTTTTGCGTAGCTCTCTAGACCACTCTCTTGTTTTAAATGCATTTATTCTGAAGTGTAAAAACAGGGCTCTGCTGCCATTATCTGGGAACAATTCGATATAAGACTGTAGAGTGTTTAGGTTTCTAGCTACACACGGGACATCCTTCATTAAATTGTTAGCTGATCTTAAGTTCCCAGTCACGATCCAGTCCAGTCGCCAGACCTTAGTTTTTGTGGCATCCGGATTGTCGTGTAGGATTTTTAGGTCGATGTCGTAGAAAGCCAATATTTCCTCGCAGCGTTTATACCACAACGACAGCAGACAGTTGGGATTTCCTTTGCTTGGATTTTGTAGTATTTCAAATTGCAAGCCCACTTCATGGTCACCTTTCTGAAGAGGCTCAACAGGTTCCAGCTAACTCGTGCGTTGATTGATGTTAAGTTTAGCTCGTATCTGGTACATGCAGTTGATGTACCCTTTGGTAGTTGCAAAACTCTTACCCAGAAGATGTTTTCTAGGGTGGACCAGACATCCGCAGAGCATCCGAGAGCATTTTCTGCGCCAAACATCAGGGCCGGCACTACCTTTTGGCAGTAGAAGTTCCTTACCGGTTTTATTGAGAATTTTCCGTATTTCTTGTGTAATACGCTAGCTTGGCATGCAAATTGCCGGCATTTGGTTTTGGCTACCTGTTCCCATTGACTGTCGTTCAGGCTTGAGTTGATTTGCATGCCTAAGTATGTTGTGTTTGTTGTGTTACTTAGCCACTCTTTTCCCAAGTGCCATTTAGGTTTTTTGTGCTTTGATGTTTTCAAGTTTTGCAGCGTTGGCACCTCACACTTCTTTTTGTTGATTTGTAAGCCGTTAGCTCTCACATATAGTTCCACTGCATCAATCTTTCACTGTAGGCCTATAGGTGTTACATCTAACAATATTAGGTCATCGGCATATAACATCCAATTTAGTGGGGCTCCGTGTATTTTTGGAGAAAAGGAGCGTACGCTGTCAATTGCTCCTCCGATGTCCGATAAAAATAAGTTGAATATTATGGCAGCCAGTGGGCAGTACTGTCTAACCCCGCAGAAGGTGTTTGTACCAGTGCTTGTACCAGTGTGGAGCTCTTTGATGGCCGCTATCAGATCTTCCGGACATTCCCACGTCTTCATTTTCTCCCATAGTAGCTCTCTATCTATGCTGTCGAAGGCGTGTGAGAAGTCTATCAGTGCAAGGTACACCTTGGTTCTTGTTCTTATGGCTTCCATTTTGAGAAGATTGATTAAGAGGAGATTCAAGGCGCAGCCTACACCCTTGACAAAACCAGTCTGTCGTGGGTCCAGATGTTTTGAGTCGGCTGCCCATTTCACAAGTTGTTGTTGTAGCAGAGTCACGTACACTTTGCCTAGCACGTCTAGCAGCGCAATGGGTCGATAGTTTGTCGGGTCAGAACGGTTCCCTTTCTTGAAGATTGGAATGATTATTGCGCATTTCCATGAATCCAGGCTTTTACAATTGGCTACTATTCTTTTGAACATCGTGTGGCATAGCTCTGCCCACAGCTCCGGATTTTCTTTGATTGTGTGATTTGTTAGACCATCCGGGCCTGGTGCTCTGGAGGAGCTAACTCTTTTTATTATCTCCACGATGTCGTTTTTATCAAAATCTATCTTCCATTTTTCTAGGTTAGGTGATGGAGTCTCTACTGCGGTTGTTCTTTTACTGTATAGCTTCGAGAAGTGTTGTATCCACTCAGCTTCAGTAATTACATTTGTCAGTAATGCCAATTGCGGGGCTCCTTCGTTGTTGATTATCTTCCAAAAATCCGAGGAATTTTTGTTTTGCAATTTTTCCATTATTAGTTCTGAATCGTTCTGCTTCATATCTGCTTTGTGTGTTCGTAACCAGTTTTTGTACTTTTGTTTACAATCTCTTTTTGCCGTTAGATAACTATTGGAGTCAGTTTTCGGTAGATGTCTTATTTGCGCTCTTAATTCTCTCTTTCTTTTTCTCACCTCTAGGTCAAATTTATGTTTTGCAACAAAGCCTCAAGCTTTGAATCCTTGATGTTTTTCTTTGAAGTCGTCTAAGAGATGGATGTATTCAGTCTCCTTTTGCTCATCCACATATGTGGTTAGTATTTTTTAACCTCTGTCTTCTTTAATTTCAATCTGACCCTGTTGGATTCAATCATTACCGGGAAGTTCCATGTTGAGGTTTTAGCTCCATAGGCTGTGATACATGACAGAATGACTAAGTCATGATCATTGTTGGTCATAGGGTGCACCACGAGTGATATCGAGTGTTGATGTATTTTCTCACTAACGTAAAAGTAGACAAGCGTCGATCGTTGGGTGCCTCTACACCAAGTTGGTTTAGCTGGAATATCACCTGCTAAGTTTCCGTTCATTAGCATGAGGTGTCTTAGCGCCATCTCTGTCGCCCATTGACTGGCGAGTTGTGTTTTGTTATAGTTGTTTGGATTCGAGTCAATGTTTGATGTTAGACAGTTCATATTCAAGTCTCCACAAATCACAGTATCAGCGCCAGCGTCTGCTTTGAACCAATCATCTATGACAGTTATAACTTGGTCTAAATATCCACTGCCGCTTATTATCTTGTGGTTCCAGTATAGATTCAGGATGTGGATTTTCTTGTTTCCTACGTTACTTTGTGCGATTGTCGTTGCCTGAATGTAGGGAGTCACATTTTCGGTATTGACGATTTGGTATCCAAAGCTTTTTTTGACCAGGGTAATAAGGTCTGCCATGGGCCTACCCATCAGTTGTTTGATAGCTGGATTGAATGCGATCTCATATTCTCCAGAGATGGGACAGTTGTTCAGCCAAGTCTCTTGAAGGCACACAACATCCAACCCTGGAAAGCAGCTCTCTTGGTATAAATGCACAAATTCTCTGGTGTTCCAGGAGCCAAACTTGACAGTCGGGGGTGAGTTTTCTAGTTGGCATTAGCTTTGAGTTGATTTATTCAGTGCTTTTGCAAGCCACCCCCAGTTGTCCGGTGATTCGTTTTCGTTAGTTTCCAGTTCCACTATGCGGTTTTTCTTGTTGATGGCTTGATTGCCAACGACTGTGATTTGGATTTATTCCGCCAAGTCGTTTTGAGCGTATTCCACTTTTTTTAGGCCACAATCGCTGTCGTTGCTCTGGTTTCTATTATGTCGGCCAACCTCTCGCGTTTTCTCAGAGCTCTTCACTTCGTTGCTTTTCTTCCAAAGGGGTGAGACTGTGGTTCTGTAGTTTTGTTAGAGTGGTTTTTGTAAATATCTTCACTGCTCTTGACACTGTTCAGCAATTGGCACAGAGAAAAATGCATTGGCTAAATCGATCACTGCATACCAAGTCCCCTCAAACTTTTGGACATTCTCAATCAAGGTAATGGCATCTGGGACTGCGGGCAATAAGGGAATAGTGTGTTTATTCAACTCCCGGTAATCCACCGTCATCCTCCACGACCCATCTCCCTTTTTAATAGGCCAGAGAGGATTGTTCCATGCGGTGCTAATAGGGCGTAATACACCCGCCTCCATGTACTCTTTGATGGTGTCTGAAATTTCCTTGTGCCCCCCCAGGAATGCGATATTGTTTCATTGCTACCCGCTTGGTTGCCACCGGCACTTGCACTGGGGGCATCTTCAATTTGCCTACGGTAATGGGTGTACAGATCAATGCACTCACCCCAAACTGGTACGTTTTACCGCCAAGTCCCAAGGTTAACCCTTCCAAAATGTCAAAGCCAATTATATATTCAGGTATCGGGACAATCAACACTTGGTATTTCTGCTTATTCAAATTGCCTATTTTCATCTCCACTTTCGTTTGTACTGCGGGGGTCTCCTTTCCCCCTAGACCTGTAATAGTAAACTGTTTGCCTTTAAATCGTGTTGGATTGCCATGAATCAAAGAGGCCTCCGCCCCGGTGTCTATCAATGCTCGCACCCCTTGTGTATTTCCTGGCCCTCAAAAAATCTTAACATCAACATGAGGCCACCTATCAACCTTTATGCGGGCAGACGCTGCCGGAACTTGGCCGAAGCCCTAGTCAAACTTCGAATGAGTGTGACTCGACTCCGCCTCTAGCATTGCACTCACCACCTTTCTCAAATCAGCGTATGTTGGCTGATACGGGGAAGGTGTCCCCATAGACCCTTCGTCTTGTTCTTCTGCAAGGGGAGCAGAAGGTGAGGTGTCCCCCTGTGGTGTGGTGACTACCTGTTTCTTAACCTGTTTATAGCGCTCTTGGGCTGCAAGTCCTCATTTTTTGTATAATTCATACATTACTCTGGTTTCAATGCCATCAATTTCTTCGTGTGGCACACCATCTTTTAACAAAGCCAAAAACATGTCTTTTCGGGGCACTCGGGATCTCTGCTATCTTTCTGCCTGCCTTCGGTTCTTCTCTCACTACGCCCCTTTCTCTCCCGTGGCTTGTTATCGCTCTTATCCCACTCCCCTAAATCTGCAAGTTGCAGAATGGCATCCGCTCCCTCATCAGTAGCTTTGCCCGTCATACCTACGAGCAAAGTCATAATGACACTTTTGTATGCGGGTGGTGCGGTTCTAATCACCATGTTTCGAGTTGAAACTGAGAGCGGTACGGCTCCCATGTCATCAGGAGCATCTATGTGAATAGCCTCTTTCTTAGCATGCTCTCTGACTTTTTGAATTGCTTCTCTCAACGTATACCACTTCGTTTCTTCGCTAGGCCAATCTGTGCTAATCAGGTATTTACGGTTACATGCTTGGGCTATCAGGTGCAACAAAGACACCTGAGTATCTTGACCATTTCCGTCAGGGGGTGGTTCTGCCCTTAAGACCTCCTGTACATTGGTGTCAATTGACAGGGGTAAAAAACGCGGTGAATCCGTAGAATCTACCAACAACCCTGCAGCATCCCCATCTAGCAATCTCATCATCCATGTCAATAAAGCTTCCCCTGATTTTTGTCTCAAACGGGTAATAATTTCCCCAACCTCCTGCTGTGTCTAATCCTCCTGCGTGGTTAAATCCACCATTCCGCCAGCAGGATTCTGCAGGTGGGGTCCGGCTCGCCGTCTTCTAACGGGCTTAGCCGCCACTGTTTTCTGTTTCACTTCCATTTTGGAGTCAGACTCATTTGCGGAACTACTTTCGAGACTGGTTGAATCAAAAATATCACCATCCCACTTATCCGGATCCCAGTCCACACCAGCGGTAGCGATTACAGCTGCCACCTTTCTTTTGTCGACCCCTTCCCGTCTTTTCCTATACTTATACCGGGCTACTCGCAACCACACACTCTTAGAAGATAATCAGCACATATATGGCTATTTATTCAAAGTTTAGAAGCAACCAGTGATAACACAGAAATAACTCACAGAAATAACATACACATAAATCACATAAGAAGCAAAGAATTCAAAAGGAAATACATCACTGTGAGCGTAATTGGATTCCCCACCTCGCCCAGAAGTGGCTGGAAGACCCCGGGAACAGCCAGGCCGAGAGCACCACAGCTCACAGGAATGCCAGACGTAAGCGTCCTCCTCCGGCTGAAGTCTCACCTGACCACCCCCGGTGCTCCGCATATATGCACACTCCGAAAAGAGGTGGCGATTCTCGAACCTTCTAGAAATGGCACTTGCGCATTGATGAGCAGCCGTTGGTTGCCAGCTGGGTCAATCGACAGCCACCCTTAAGGAGCAGAGTGCCTCCCTTCTCTAAAAACACACTCGTAACAAACCATAACAAAGTTAGCTTTCCTAGCAGAAATGTCCTTGACCGCATACCAGGTTTGGAAAGCATGTTTTCCTCAGCACCGTGAATCTAACACTCAGCAAAATGTGTGCAGATTTTCACTGCGGCATGAAGTAAATATCCATCATGGCTTCGAGCGCTCCCAGAATGTACTGCGCACCAGCGCCATTTTAGTTCAAGCATGACAGAGGCTGGGATTGTCAGCAATTGGGGCCCTACTTTCCGGAAAGCTCGGTCAGGTGACCCCCACTACTGCTGAGCAGAGGCGTTTCCCTGACCCTTAGGTTTAGTAGGGCATTCTCGAACAAAATGTCCTGATAAGCCACAATAAAGGAAGACACCCTCCTTCCTCCTGCGCTCCTTCTCTTCTCTTTGGACAGGGGTCCTCGGACAAAACCTATTTGCATAGGTTCCTCCCCACCTAACTTTTCCACACACCCACGGGATACCCATGACTGGTCTAACCGGACCATTGGACGGGGTTCCCCCTTCTTTCTATCGCCGCGCCTCTCGGCCTGACAGTGATCGAGTCACAAGGCAAGGTCAATCATGTCAGAACACTCTTGTGGTTGCGGGTCAACTTGGGCAATCAAATCTTTCAGATCGTCCCGTAATCCCTGATAAAATAGGGACATTCTTTTTTCACCAGGCCACTTGGCCTCAGCTACCAAACGATTAAAATGTGTGACATATGTCACCAATTTTTTATTACCCTGTCTGAGTGTCAGCAGCTCTCTATCTTTATACAGGGTGGTTGCCCGTCTATTAAATACCTTCTCGAATTCACTCAAAAATCCATCCCAGTTATACAGCAACGGGTCATCTTTATGTACTAAAGGATTGGCCCATGCGGCAGCATCCCCCGTAAGATAGGAGATAACAAAAGCTGTTCTGGATTGTGTGGGTCGAAAGGCCGTGGGCTTAGTAAGAATTTGAAGGCGACACTGGGTAATAAAAGTGTTAAACTTCTGGGGATCCCCAGAATAACGCTCTGGGGGCGTTAATGGAATCGTTGGCTCAGGTGACACCTGCACTTGTACTGGGACCGGGGCTGCGCCATGCAATGGTGAAGTCTGCGCTGCCAGGCTGCGCATTTGTACCGACAGGGTGGCATACTCCTGCCTAGATGCTGCCAATTCATTATGCATATCCTGCAGAGCCTTTGCAATTTCTTCCATGTTGCAGAGAAATAGGGGGGTGGTCACACCCACTCAGGCACCGTAAAAATACGTGGGCTTGCGCTTCTGTCAGGGGCACTTCGATCCCATGCGCAGGAGTGGATTTAACCAACCACCCCCACACTGGTCTTGAGACCTGCAAGTCGAGGCTTACACAGGCATTCGCGACCAGGGCAGGGAAAGAGGGTTAGGGTCTCGTTGATTGGATAGGTTGGGGTAGTTAGGAAAACCAGGAAAAGGTTAAGGTAGAGGTTGTGGGCAGGTATGGGGAGATTGGGAAAGGTTTAACTGCTGCACATCTTCATTGCATTCACTGCTTGCGGGTGGACAAATTATTCCTCAGATGTTTTCGTTAGGACTCCTTACACCATGTTAAATTCACACAGAAATAAGGTTAAAGAGCTTATCCAACCTCAAAATACAAACAAACAGGGAGAGACCACTGATACAGATTAGTCATGCAAGTAACACTTAGCTCTGTTCATTGTCGAGTCCTTAAACGTGGTCCTTGATGTCACCAGTTGCAAGCCGTCAGTGTTGAGCTGCGCCTTGAAGGTTGTGCAGGCTGGGGTCACGCTACAAGAAACAATAACGTGTTATTCTTTGAATGAACTCATGCAGTCATTCGTTCTCATGCCGCATCCGTTCATACACACACTTTCATTCATTTCCCCAACTACATAAGAAACGTGGATCCCCACGAACTGTGATTCATATGGGGCTTATCTGTAGAAACTAACAGGCCGATTCATGGAATTAATGTGCGCCGAAAATTTCGGCGCAGAGGTGCCAAAACGTGCGATTCGTAGTAAAAGTGCGAAATTCGCAGTGCAACTGCGAAAATCGCAGGGAAACCAGCGCACATCGATTCATGAAAGTAGGATGTGCGCTGAAAAAGTGCGCAGCGCACGCTGGCGCATAGGTCATCCAACGGCGTGAGCCACGGCTGCTGCGTAATCGCACATAGCGCAGCGCACATCACAAAAGTAGGCGGAACATGGGGCCTAACACTCGGAATGGGGAACAACGCGTGAAAATATGGGCGTCATGGGGGAAGTACAACTCGTATTCATGGAATCGAATAGGGCAAACCAGCGCACGGTGAAAGACGCGCACCTGGCCAAACAAGTACGCCACAAGAAAGCAGGCGCTAGCGTCCCTGCGCATGAAATAAATGTGCGCCAAAATGTGCGCTAACAAAAAGGACCCATATACAGCTATGATGAATGGTCCATACAGTGGCCCTCTAGGACAAATGAGGTGCAAAGGGGTACCGACAAACACGGACACCCGCTGTGTGAAAAATAGTGTGTGCGTGTATTACGGGGTTCGTGGGAAGTTCCACACGCGTTTGGCCTGGGCACGTGTATTCTGGGGTGCGCGTGAAGTTTCCCATGCGAATTAGCAGGGTACGTGTATTTCGGTGTGCGTGTGAAGTTCCACACGCAATTTCAGCAGAGTACGTGTACTCCGGGTGCGCGGCAAATTCCTCACGCGAATCCAGCAGCCTACGTGTATTTCGGGGGTGCCGGGGAGTCCCACACGTGAATTGGCCATGTGGGTCCTCCCAGCTGTTCCCTCTACACCCTCCACAGCCCCTGCAGGCGGCCCACACCAGAGGGGAGTACCCTGCACCCCTTCACATGTTCTGCAGTCAGCCCATCCACCATGGCCATGCCCCGCACCCAACCCACAGGTCACCTTGCACTACTGCCCACCAACGCATGTCTCCCAGCGCGCCCACCCCCCAGCATCCAGGGGCACCCTCCACCAGGCCCCCACTCCTGTCCCCCTGCACCCTCACCCCCTGCACCCAGGGGCACCCTCCATCAGGCCCCCACTCCTGTCCCTCTGCACCCCCACCCCCCTGCATCCAGGGGCACCCTCCACCAGGCCCCCACTCCTGCCCCCCTGCACCCCCACCAGTCAGGGGCACCCTCCACCAGGCCCCCACTCCTGTCCCCCTGCACCCCCACCCCCCTGCATCCAGGGGCACCCTCCACCAGGCCCCCACTTCTGTCTCCCAGCACCCCCACCCCCCAGCCGTGCGATGTGCCTGGGTACGTGTATTCCTGGGGTGCGCGGGTAGTCTCACATGCGATACCATCAGCGTACGTGTATTATGGGTCCGCGTGAACTTCCACACGCGATACCAGCAGGGTACGTGTATTACGGGGTTCGCAGGAAGTTCCACACGCGATTGCCCTGGGTCCGTGTATTTCGGGGTGCGCGGGAAGTTTCAAATGCGAATTAGCAGGGTACGTGTATTTCGGTGTGCGCGTGAAGTTCCACACGCAATTTCAGCAGGGTACGTGTACTCCGGGTGCTTGGCAAATTACACACGCGAATCCAGCAGCCCACGTGTATTTCGGGGGTGCCGGGGAGTCCCACATGTGAATTGGCCGTGTGGGTCGTCCCAGCTGTTCCCTCTACACCCTCCACGGCCCCTGCAAGTGGCCCACACCACAGGGGACTACCCTGCACCCCTGCACATGTTCCGCAGGCAGCCCATCCACCATGGCCATGCCTCCCAGCCAACCCACATGTCACCTTGCACTACTGCCCACCAACGCATGTCTCCCAGCACCCCCACCCCCCAGCATCCAGGGGCACCCTCCATAAGGCCCCCACTCCTGTCTCCCTGCACCCCCACCCCCCAGCACTGTGGTGCACCCTCCACCAGGCCCCCACTCCTGTCTCCCTGCACCCCTACCCCCCACCAATCAGGGGCACCTGCCATCAGGCCCCCACTCCTGTCTCCCTGCACCCCCACCCCCCACCAGTCAGGGGCACCTGTCAGCAGGCCCCCACTCCTGTCTCCCTGCACCCCGACCCCCCAGCAGTGCAAGGCACCCTCCACCAGGCCCCCACTCCTGTCTCCCTGCACCCCCACCCCCCACCAGTCAGAGGAACCCTCCACCAGGCCCCCACTCATGTCTCGCTGCACCCCCACCCCCTTGCATCCAGGGGCACCCTCCACCAGGCCCCCACTCATGTCCCCCTGCACCCCCACCCCCCAGCACTGTGGGGCACCTGCCAGCAGGCCCCCACTCATGTCCCACTCATGTCTCCCTGCACCCCCACCCCCCAGCAGTGCAGGGCACCCTCCACCAGGCCCCACTCATGTCCAATTTATGTCCCCCTGCACCCCCACCCCACAGCAGTGCAGGGCACCCTCCACCAGGCCCCCACACCTGTCTCCCTGCACCCCATCCCCCACCAGTCAGGGGCACCTGCCAGCAGGCCCCTACTCATGTCCAACTCATGTCTCCCTGCACCCCCACCCCCCAGCAGTGCAGGGCACCCTCCACCAGGCCCCAACCATGTCCAACTCATGTCCCCCTGCACCCCACGCCGCTGCATCCAGGGACAGCCTTCACCAGGCCCCCACTCATGTCCCCCTGCACCCCCACCCCCCAGCTCTGTGGGGCACCTGCCAGCAGGCCCCACTCCTGCCTCGCTGCACCCCCACCCCCCAGCAGTGCAGGGCACCCTCCACCAGGCCACACTCATGTCCAGCTCATGTCCCCCTGCACCCTCACCCCCCTGCATCCAGGGGCACCCTCCACCAGGCCCCCACTCATGTCCACCTGCACCCCCACTCCCCAGCAGTGCAGGGCACCCTCCACCAGGCCCTCACTCCTGTCTCCCTGAACCCCCACCCCCCACCAGTCAGGGGCACCTGCCAGCAGGCCCCACTCCTGCCTCCCTGCACCCCCACCCCCCACCAGTCAGGGGCACCTGCCAGCAGGCCCCCACTCCTGTCTCCCTGCACCTCCACCCCCCAGCAGTGCAGGGCACCCTCCACCAGGCCCCCACTCCTGTCTCCCTGCACCCCCACCCCTCACCAGTCAGGGGCACCTGCCAGCAGGCCCCCACACCTGTTTCCCTGCACCTCCACACCCCAGCAGTGCAGGGCACCCTCCACCAGGCCCCCACTCATGTCCCCCTACACCCCCACCCCCCAGCACTGTGGGGCACCTGCCAGCAGGCCCCCACTCATGTCCCACTCATGTCTCCCTGCACCCCCACCCCCCAGCAGTGCAGTGCACCCTCCACCAGGCCCCACTCATGTCCAACTCATGTCCCCCTGCACCCACACCCCCCAGCAGTGCAGGGCACCCTCCACCAGGCCCCCACTCATGTCCAACTCATGTGTCCCTGCACCCCCACCCCCCAGCAGTGCAGGGCACCCTCCACCAGGCCCCCACTCATGTCCAACTCATGTGTCCCTGTACCCCCACCCCCCAGCAGTGCAGGGCACCCTCCACCAGGCCCCCACTCCTGTCTCCCTGCACCCCCACCACCCACCAGTCAGGGGCACCTGCCAGCAGGCCCCCACTCCTGTCTCCCTGCACCCCCACCCCCAGCAGTGCAGTGCACCCTCCACCAGGCCCCCACTCCTGTCTCCCTGCACCCCTACCCCCCACCAGTCAGGGGCACCTGCCAGCAGGCCCCCACTCCTGTCTCCCTGCACCCCCACCCCCAGCAGTGCAGGGCACCCTCCACCAGGCCCCCACTCATGTCCCCCTGCACCCCCACCCCCCTGCATCCAGGGGCACCCTCCACCAGGCCCTCACTCATGTCCCCCTGCACCCCCACCCCCAGCACAGTCGGGCACCTGCCAGCAGGCCCCCACTCATATCCCACTCATGTCACCCTGCACCCCCACCCCCCAGCACGCAGGGCACCCTCCACCAGGCCCCACTCATGTCCAACTCATGTCCCCCTGCACCCCCACCCGCCAGCAGTGCAGGGCACCCTCCACCAGGCCCCCACTCCTGTCTCCCTGCACCCCCACCCCCCACCAGTCAGGGGCACGTGCCAGCAGGCCCCCACTCATGTCCAACTCATGTCCCCCTGCACCCCCACCCTCGAGCAGTGCAGGGCACCCTCCACCAGGCCCCCACTCCTGTCTCCCTGCACCCCCACCCCCAACCAGTCAGGGGCACCTGCCAGCAGGCCCCCACTCATGTCCAACTCATGTCTCCCTGCACCCCCACCCCCCAGCAGTGCAGGGCACCCTCCACCAGGCCCCTCATGTCCAACTCATGTCCCCCTGCACCCCCATCCCCCAGCACTGTGGGGCACCTGCCAGCAGGCCCCCACTCATGTCCCACTCATGTCTCCCTGCACCCCCACCCCCCAGCAGTGCAGGGCACCCTCCACCAGGCCCCACTTATGTCCAACTCATGTCCCCCTGCACCCCCATCCCCCAGCACTGTGGGGCACCTGCCAGCAGGCCCCCACTCATGTCCCACTCCTGTCTCCCTGCACCCCCACCCCCCACCAGTCAGGGGCACCTGCCAGCAGGCCCCCACTCATGTCCAACTCATGTCCCCCTGCACCCCCACCGCCCAGCAGTGCAGGGCACCCTCCACCAGGCCCCCACTCCTGTCTCCCTGCACCCCCACCCCCCACCAGTCAGGGGCACGTGCCAGCAGGCCCCCACTCATATCCCACTCATGTCACCCTGCACCCCCACCCCCCAGCACGCAGGGCACCCTCCACCAGGCCCCACTCATGTCCAACTCATGTCCCCCTGCACCCCCACCCGCCAGCAGTGCAGGGCACCCTCCACCAGGCCCCCACTCCTGTCTCCCTGCACCCCCACCCCCCACCAGTCAGGGGCACGTGCCAGCAGGCCCCCACTCATGTCCAACTCATGTCCCCCTGCACCCCCACCCTCGAGCAGTGCAGGGCACCCTCCACCAGGCCCCCACTCCTGTCTCCCTGCACCCCCACCCCCGACCAGTCAGGGGCACCTGCCAGCAGGCCCCACTCATGTCCAACTCATGTCTCCCTGCACCCCCACCCCCCAGCAGTGCAGGGCACCCTCCACCAGGCCCCTCATGTCCAACTCATGTCCCCCTGCACCCCCACCCCCTTGCATCCAGGGGCACCCTCCACCAGGACCCCACTCATGTCCCCCTGCACCCCCATCCCCCAGCACTGTGGGGCACCTGCCAGCAGGCCCCCACTCATGTCCCACTCATGTCTCCCTGCACCCCCACCCCCCAGCAGTGCAGGGCACCCTCCACCAGGCCCCACTTATGTCCAACTCATGTCCCCCTGCACCCCCATCCCCCAGCACTGTGGGGGCACCTGCCAGCAGGCCCCCACTCATGTCCCACTCCTGTCTCCCTGCACCCCCACCCCCCACCAGTCAGGGGCACCTGCCAGCAGGCCCCCACTCATGTCCAACTCATGTCCCCCTGCACCCCCACAGCCCAGCAGTGCAGGGCACCCTCCACCAGGCCCCCACTCCTGTCTTCCTGCACCCCCACCCCCCACCAGTCAGGGGCACCTGCCAGCAGGCCCGCACTCATGTCCAACTCATGTCTCCCTGTACCCCCACCCCCCAGCAGTGCAGGGCACCCTCCACCAGGCCCCACTCATGTCCAACTCATGTCCCCCTGCACTCCCACCCCCTTGCATCCAGGGGCACCCTCCACCAGGCCCCCACTCATGTCCCCCTGCACCCCCACCCCCTGCATCCAGGGGCACCCTCCACCAGGCCCCCACTCACGTCCACCTGCACCCACACCCCCCAGCAGTGCAGGGCACCCTCCACCAGGCCCTCACTCCTGTCTCCCTGAACCCCCACCCCCCACCAGTCAGGGGCACCTGCCAGCAGGCCCCCACTCCTGTCTCCCTGCACCCCCACCCCCCCACCAGTCAGGGGCACCTGCCAGCAGGCCCCCACTCCTGTCTCCCTGCACCCCACCCCCCAGCAGTGCAGAGCACCCTCCACCAGGCCCCCACTCCTGTCTCCCTGCACCCCCACCCCCTGCATCCAGGGGCACCCTCCACCAGGCCCCCACTCCTGTCTCCCTGCACCTCCACCCCCCAGCAGTGCAGGGCACCCTCCACCAGGCCCCCACTCCTGTCTCCCTGCACAACCACCCCCCACCAGTCAGGGGCACCTGCCAGCAGGCCCCCACTCCTGTCTCCCTGCACCTCCACCCCCCAGCAGTGCAGGGCACCCTCCACCAGGCCCCCACTCCTGTCTCCCTGCACCACCACCCCCGACCAGTCAGGGGCACCTGCCAGCAGGCCCCCACTCCTGTCTCCCTGCACCCCCACCTCCCAGCAGTGCAGAGCACCCTCCACAAGGCCCCCACTCCTGTCTCCCTGCACCCACCCCCCACCAGTCAGGGGCACCCTCCACCAGGCCCCCACTCATGTCCCCCTGCACCCCCACCCCCTGCATCCAGGGGCACCCTCCACCAGGCCCCCACTCATGTCCCCCTGCACCCCCACCCCCCAGCACTGTGGGGCATCTGCCAGCAGGCCCCCACTCATGTCCCACTCATGTCTCCCTGCACCCCCACCCCCCAGCAGTGCAGTGCACCCTCCACCAGGCCCCACTCATGTCCAACTCATGTCCCCCTGCACCCCCAGCAGTGCAGGGCACCCTCCACCAGGCCCCCACTCATGTCCAACTCATGTCTCCCTGCACCCCCACCCCCCAGCAGTGCAGGGCACCCTCCACCAGGCCCCACTCATGTCCAACTCATGTCCCCCTGCACCCCCACCCCCCTGCATCCAGGGGCACCCTCCACCAGGCCCCCACTCATGTCCCCCTGCACCCCCACCCCCCAGCACTGTGGGGTACCTGCCAGCAGGCCCCCACTCATGTCCCCCTCATGTCTCCCTGCAACCCCACCCCCCAGCAGTGCAGGGCACCCTCCACCAGGCCCCACTCATGTCCAACTCATGTCCCCCTGCACCCCCACCCCCTGCATCCAGGGCCACCCTCCACCAGGCCCCCACTCATGTCCACTTGCACCCACACCCCCCAGCAGTGCAGGGCACCCTCCACCAGGCCCTCACTCCTGTCTCCCTGAACCCCCACCCCCCACCAGTCATGGGCACCTGCCAGCAGGCCCCCACTCCTGTCTCCCTGCACCTCCACCCCCCAGCAGTGCAGAGCACCCTCCACCAGGCCCCCACTCCTGTCTCCCTGCACCCCCACCCCCCACCAGTCAGGGGCACCTGCCAGCAGGCCCCCACTCCTGTCTCCCTGCACCCCCACCCCCCAGCAGTGCAGGGCACCCTCCACCAGGCCCCACTCATGTCCAACTCATGTCCCCCTTGTTAGGCGGAAACCTGTGCAGTTCCCTCTGGGACCACTGCAAAAGATTTAGGACTACAGGCGTTGGCGGTGAACCCACTTGGTAGCAGTCTGCACCACACAGATTCACGTGGTAGCTGTGGCTGAGCAGTCAGACTTCTCTCAAGAAAAGTTGAGCAGTATGTGGAGTATACAAAATAGGGCAATTCTTCACAGCAAGACAAGCAAACACCCAACAAGGCTTAGTGTAAAGATATTAAGGTATTTATTTATAACAAAATGTCTATGAAAAACACTAAGGCAAATCACGGCAAACAAATCAAACACAATTACTCTACGGAGTAGACGATCAATCCCCCTAGCAATATCGACAACTCTAGGTTCTACTGGTACCACTTATTTTCAGACAGAGGTGTATACCTCAACCCAGATGACACTCGAATATTAGTTAGGACGGGAGAGAAAAAGATAGGCAGGTTACGAAATCAACACAGTTCGATCCTATCAGATAAAAGGCAAGACAGGAAGGCAAGAATCACAATAGATTGTAAAGTTCAGAGGCCAGGCCCACTCGGAGAGAGGCAAGGCGCGATGTCCCAAAAAGTCTCTAGTGGAGATGCATTCAAGTCTGTATTGCAAATTGTTATCGGTGGATTGAATCAGTTCAGAACAACGAATGAGAAAAGCTTGGAGGCGACCCAACGGAACAGAGAGGATTAAGACACCTCACTCGAACCGATCGAAAGGGAGGCCAGGCGGACACGGTACCTTGTTGTGGAGGGCAGCTCCGGCGGGGGCAGTTGTTCCTGGTGGTGGATGCACGTTGGTTCTTTGCCAAGAGAAGAGATGATCTCGTCGTCGAAGAAAATGAAGTCCGGCGCACCACCAGGGAAGAGACCAGTGGCGGAGTGCTCCGTCACAAGGCACCACCTTTTGGTCGCGGTTCAGGGGTAGTGGCTATCTGGTTGCCGAGGTGCTTCTGCACGGGCAATTCGACCACCGCGTCCTGAGGCGAATAAAAAGCAAAGGGGACTGGTTGTTCCCACCAGTCAGGGTAAGAGACTCTCCGACAGGGAGATCTCCTCTGTCGTCGGGAAGTGGTGAGTCGGTTCCGAAGGGATCCACCGGAGGTGTCGTCGTGCAGGTCGGCTCAGCGTTACCCTTGTCGGATTCTGAGGTCCTGTGGCGACTTCTGAAGATCCAGTCCCAAAAGCCCTGCTTTTATGCAGAAAACCCCCATTCATTCAGCCTCGCTGTCAAATCAACACATGCTAAGTGGTGAGCGGGAAGGCTCACCACCTGGGCCAATCACTCCAGAGTGCAACCGGAGTTGGCAAGGCAACTCGGTCCAGGGTGCCTAAACCCCCTCCCACACCCCTGTGGTAACCCAGACAGAATGGCACCACTTTGGAGGGTCTCTGTACAGAGGCCCGCCAAAAGTGGAACAAAGGGCTCGACCTTTGGTTTAGGAGTCACAGAGACGAACACAGACACCATTTTACAAACCGAGTTCTGGCAGAAAATACCACTCGATAAACTTATTTAAGATAAGTAGATCGGTGGTACGTCAGAGATTAATGAGAAAAAGTATCAATCTCCAACAATGGGACGAGTCCCATAGGATTATGCTCGGGGACGAACATAACAAGTAGTTTCCACTGCCACCAGCCAAAACTCGACGAGGGGGGACGGGACAGTGCCCCCTCGAGTAACAAATCCAGGAGTAATCGAATTACCCCTACTGGTACGTCCACAATAAGATGGTTTGTACTAGTTCTGTTAGTAAATTTAGGTCTAGTAAAGCCAATGGTGACTTTACATGCCCGGGGAGACAGTAGTCAGTCCCCGGGTATGGAGTCTATGGTGGGGGACCCGCTAGGGCGCCCCCATGTTACGGCACGTAGGGTGCGGTGTAACACACATAGAAAAACCTATGAGACCCTATGGAGTAAAAGACCCCATAGCCCATCGAACACATTGACATTTCAAAAGGAATTACACACATACATGTCCAAGAGTGGGAGAAAAGAGTCTCACTCTTGGCAGGATGGAAAAAACAAACTCCAGAAATCCAGCAAAGCTGCTGGGGGACTCACTAGGTTAGGAAATTCAGCCCAAACAGAGAATTCTCCCTAACACTCGCCCCCCCCAGACTAAGAGACAGGAGGATTTAATCCACTCCTGGATGAATCTCATACCTCTAGTCGATGACATACATCCTAGAGAGACCATCAGCATTTTGGTGGTGACACCCTGACCTGTGCTCAATGGTGAAATCAAACCCTTGCAGGCAGATCGACCATCTCAGTAGTTTTGGGTTTTCCCCTTTCATTTGCATTAACCATCTCAAGGGTTGGTGGTCAGTCTGAATGACGAAAGTAGAACCATACAAGTACGGCCTAAACTTCTTCAGAGCCCACACGATAGCAAAGCACTCTCTTTTGATTGTTGCCCACCTTGTTTCAGGATCCTTCAGCTTGCGGCTGATGAAGCAAACGGGGTGCTCCCTACCTTTCCCATCCAGTTGACTGAGTACGGCACCTATACCTACATTTGAAGCATCTGTCTGCACAATGAAGTGTTGGCGGTAATCAGGAGCTCTGAGTACTGGGGCTTGGCAAAGAGCCTTTTTCAGGTTTTCAAAAGCCTGATTGCACTCCTCGTTCCATTTAACCTTTTTAGGAAATTTGGGCGAGGAGATGACATTCAGTGGAGAAGCTATGGTCCCATAGTTCTCTATGAAATTCCTGTAACACCCAGTGAGGCCTAGGAAGGCTCTCACCTGGGTTTGAGTAGTCGGTGTTGTCCAATTTTGTACAGCTTCAATCTTACTGAGCAAAGGCCTTATTTCTCCACCGCCTACCTCATGCCCAAGATAGACTACCTTACTCTGTCCAATTTGGCATTTGCTTGCCTTTATGGTCAGATTGGCTCGTCCAAGAGCCTGCAAAACATCTCTCAGGTGGGTTACATGTTCTTCCCAGGAATTGCTGAACACTGCGATGTCATCCAAGTATGCCATGCAGAAGTCCTCCATCCCATTTAGAACCTGGTTTACCATCCGTTGAAACGTAGCAGGTGCATTCTTCAGTCCGAAAGGCATTACCTTAAACTGGTATAAGCCAACGGGGGTAGAAAATGCAGTTTTCTCCTTGGCATGGTCTGTCAGGGCTATTTGCCAATAGCCTGATGTCAAGTCAAATGTGCTGAGGAACTTGGCGGCGCCAAGTTTATCCACCAACTCATCTGTTCTTGGCAAAGGGTGGGCATCAGTCTTGGTGACTGCATTAAGAGCTCTTTAGTCCACGCAGAATCTAAGCTCTTTAGATCCGGCCTTTGGTACTAACACAACTGGGAGAGGCACTAACGGTGCCACATTCTTGGATCCAACCTTACCAGAGATCTGGCAGGTGTGGCAGCTCCTGCAGTGTTTTTCTACTTCGGCCCCCATCTTTGGCCAATAGAAGTAGAGCGAGAGCCTTTCCTTAGTCTTCTTGAAACTCAAGTGACCAGCCAAAGGAATCTCGTGGGCTAACTGCAAGAACTGTGGTCTGTTCTCTTGGGGTACTACAAGTCGTTTGTAGTCTCCAGGTGCAGACTCGGTCGGTTCACTGTAGAAGAGGCCATCTTCCCAGTGCAACCTGTATTTCCCAGGCTCTTGCCCTTTCAGCCTGAGCTTCTGCCTGGTGGCGAAGACCTTCTAGAGTTGGACATTCTCTCTGTCCCTTACTGAAGTCTGCCCTGTTGGGTCCACCTTCTGCCAGTAAAGACTGCAGCTCAGGATGGTCAACAGGATCCAGATCTCCAATGAGTTCCTGGCCTTCCATTGGCTCTTCCTCAGAGTCTAATTCTACCACACAGGGTTGTACCTCCCTCTCAGCCTCGGCTGGAGGTGGAGTTAAGGGTGTAACTTTGGACAACCGAGGGGAAGTCCGTATTGGCTGCACTGGAATGCTGGCTGCTGGTTTCGGGATAGAAGTCTTAGGTTTCCCTTTCGCTTCTGATTTCTTGGAGACAGCGGCCGACAATTCCAGTGGAGCAGGAGTGATATCTTTCTTCATCATCTCCTGGAGAGTTCCGCGCATGGTCCTCTCTCTTGCGGGTCTGGTTAGCTCCTGTAACCGTTTACTAGGAGGTCTGGGAGTATGCGATACAACTCCGAGAGTTTTCAAATCGTTACCCAACAGTACGCGTCCTGGCACCTCACTCTGTATGCTGACAGGTATTTTCACAGTCATGTCGTTACACTGGATGAGAACTGGTAATTGGGGAAGCATCTGCACAGGCCCTCCAGCTAACTTGGTGAGGCGTTTGGGTGCCTTAGCAACATCCTCGGCCTGAAAAAACGATTTATCCACCACAGTTATGCTGGCCCCAGTGTCCCTAATGGCAGGAGTCTCCTGACCATTCACCTGGACACTGTCCTTATAATACTCTTTAGTATTATCAGGGATAGAATTATAGACATCTAAATTCTGTTGTTCCCACAACCCCAGAGATACTAAAGAAACGCTGGCTGAGACTCCAATGGGTTCGTCAGCTAGCAGTAGAAAGTTTCCACTTGCCATTTGGACTTCCTCCTCTGGAGCGAAGGCTAAGGAGACAAGCTGGACCCCTGAAGGTTTACCCTTACATCTGGGATCTCCTTTCACGTGATCAGTCGAGCCACAAACAAAGCATTTACCGAATGCTTTCTGGAATGATGGCTTGTTCTGACCTCCTCCCGGTTTGGCACCAGAAGACACACTATTCTGCTGTGGTTTTCCCGGTGGCTTACCCTTCTGGTTTTGTTTGGGGCCCTCTTTGGAATGTGAGTTATTCGAATTCTCTTTTGAGTCTTTTTTAGGCTGTTTTCCCTCATCCTTTTTCTGAGTTGCCCCAGAATCCTTATGAGTAGCCCTGTTGACAACCCACAAGTCAGCAGCCTTAGCTAGCTCCCTGGAATCCAATTCCTTCGAATCAGCCAAGTGCTGTCTGAGCTCAGGAGAACAGGCATCATAAATAGACTCCAACATAAAAAGATTTCTCATGCCCTCATAAGTGTTCACTTTGTAACCCTTAATCCATCCCTCTAAGTTTTTCAACCCTTCACTCACCCAGGTAGCCCAAGGGGGTACCATCATGCTTTTTGAGGGTTCTAAACCTCTTAAGATACTGGGAAGGGGTCTTCCCAAATCTAGCTATTAAAGCTAGTTTCACACTTTCGTAATCCGTCTTATCCGCCTCCCCCAACTCCATTACCACATCAGTCGCAACAGGAGGGAGCCTAGAGAACAACCAGGGGAGCAACGCATTCCCTGTGATGTCCTGGAGCCCATGATTGTATTCAAACAGTTTCAACCAATCCAACACATCCAATCTCGGTTCATACATACCCACTAATTCCTTCTGCATCCGGGGTCTTTTGGGACTGGAGCTCCTAGAGGAACCAGAGGAGAGAGAAGCATTTTCCATAGACAACTTTTTCATCTCTAACTCGTGATTAAGTTCTATTTCTCTGAGTCTTAACTCAGCTTGCTTCTGCTCAGCCTGGGCATTCATCCGTCTGAACTCGAGCTCTTGGTTTCGTTCAGATTGAGCCAAGAACTGTTTATATTCTAGTTCGAGCTTCATTTTTTCAAGTTCAAAATAAGCAGGGTTACTTGTGGGACCTGGTATGGGCCCCGTAGGCACAGCTGGTAAGGCAGGTAGAGGAGCAGGGGAGACAGTTTCGTTAGCCTCTCCGTCCTCGTCAGCCTCTTCATCGCTATCATCAGAATCACGATTCAGATCAACACCATTACTGTTTTCTACAGTTGCTGGAGAGATTGGTTCCTCTGAACCAGTACCCAGACTTTGGTTCGCCAGCAATCTCTCGATTAGTTCTAACTTCTTGCCTCTTACAGGAAGATTCTCTTGCCTACAGAGAGCTCGCAGACTCTCAGTATTTTCACTTGACAAAGACTCTTGACTGTAAGTTTCCATCGTAGACATGTTTTTTTGAAAGTTGCTTTTTGTGCAAAGTTTTGTGGTTAGTTATCCTACAGTGTCGAAAAGCACTCTAAACTGTATACTCGATACAAATCCCACCGCTGCCACCAGTGTTAGGCGGAAACCTGTGCAGTTCCCTCTGGGACCACTGCAAAAGATTTAGGACTACAGGCGTTGGCGGTGAACCCACTTGGTAGCAGTCTGCACCACACAGATTCACGTGGTAGCTGTGGCTGAGCAGTCAGACTTCTCTCAAGAAAAGTTGAGCAGTATGTGGAGTATACAAAATAGGGCAATTCTTCACAGCAAGACAAGCAAACACGCAACGAGGCTTAGTGTAAAGATATTAAGGTATTTATTTATAACAAAATGTCTATGAAAAACACTAAGGCAAATCACGGCAAACAAATCAAACACAATTACTCTACGGAGTAGACGATCAATCCCCCTAGCAATATCAACAACTCTAGGTTCTACTGGTACCACTTATTTTCAGACAGAGGTGTATACCTCAACCCAGATGACACTCGAATATTAGTTAGGACGGGAGAGAAAAAGATAGGCAGGTTACGAAATCAACACAGTTCGATCCTATCGGATAAAATGCAAGACAGGAAGGCAAGAATCACAATAGATTGTAAAGTTCAGAGGCCAGGCCCACTCGGAGAGAGGCAAGGCGCGATGTTCCAAAAAGTCTCTAGTGGAGATGCATTCAAGTCTGTATTGCAAATTGTTATCGGTGGATTGAACCAGTTCAGAACAACGAATGAGAAAAGCTTGGAGGCGACCCAACGGAACGGAGGGGATTAAGACACCTCACTCGAACCGATCGAAAGGGAGGCCAGGCGGACACGGTACCTTGTTGTGGAGGGCAGCTCCGGCGGGGGCAGTTGTTCCTGGTGGTGGATGCACGTTGGTTCTTTGCCAAGAGTAGAGATGATCTCGTCGTCGAAGAAAATGAAGTCCGGTGCACCACCAGGGAAGAGACCAGCCGCGGAGTGCTCCGTCACAAGGCACCACCTTTTGGTTGCGGTTCAGGGGTAGTGGCTATCCGGTTGCCGAGGTGCTTCTGCACGGGCAATTCGACCACCGCGTCCTGAGGCGAATAAAAAGCAAAGGGGACTGGTTGTTCCCACCAGTCAGGGGAAGAGACTCTCCGGCAGGGAGATCTCCTCTGTCGTTGGGAAGTGGTGAGTCGGTTCCGCAGGGCTCCACCGGAGGTGTTGTCGTGCAGGTCGGCTCAGCGTTACCCTCGTCGGATTCTTAGGTCCTGTAGCGACTTCTGAAGATCCAGTCCCAAAAGCCCTGCTTTTATGCAGAAAACCCCCATTCATTCAGCCTAGCTGTCAATCAACACATGCTAAGTGGTGAGCGGGAAGGCTCACTACCTGGGCCAATCACTCCAGAGTGCGACCGGAGTTGGCAAGGCAACTCGGTCCAGGGTGCCTGAACCCCCTCCCACACCCCTGTGGTAACCCAGACAGAATGGCACCACTTTGGAGGGTCTCTGTACAGAGGCCCGCCAAAAGTGGAACAAAGGGCTCGACCTTTGGTTTAGGAGTCACAGAGACGAACACAGACGCCATTTTACAAACCGAGTTCTGGCAGAAAATACCACTCGATAAACTTATTTAAGATAAGTAGATCGGTGGTACGTCAGAGATTAATGAGAAAAAGTATCAATCTCCAACAATGGGACAAGTCCATAGGGTTATGCTCGGGGACGAACATAACAAGTAGTTTCCACTGCCACCAGCCAAAACTCGACGAGGGGGGACGGGACAGTGCCCCCTCGAGTAACAGATCCAGGAGTAATCAAATTACCCCTACTAGTACGTCCACAATAAGATGGTTTGTACTAGTTCTGTTAGTAAATTTAGGTCTAGTAAAGCCAATGGTGACTTTACATGCCCGGGGAGACAGTAGTCAGTCCCCGGGTATGGAGTGTATGGTGGGGGACCCGCTAGGGCGCCCCGTGTTACGGCACGTAGGGTGCGGTGTAACACACATAGAAAAACCTATGAGACCCTTTGGAGTAAAAGACCCCATAGCCCATCGAACACATTGACATTTCAAAAGGAATTACACACATACATGTCCAAGAGTGGGAGAAAAGAGTCTCACTCTTGGCAGGATGGAAAAAACAAACTCCAGAAATCCAGCAAAGCTGCCGGGGGACTCACTAGGTTAGGAAATTCAGCCTAAACAGAGAATTCTCCCTAACACCCCTGCACCCCCACCCCCCAGCAGTGCAGGGCACCCTCCACCAGGCCCCCACTCATGTCCAACTCATGTCTCCCTGCACCCCCACCCCCCAGCAGTGCAGGGCACCCTCCACCAGGCCCCACCCATGTCCAACTCATGTCCCCCTGCACCCCCACCCACCTGCATCCAGGGGAACCCTCCACCAGGCCCCCACTCATATCCCCCTGCACCCCCACCCCCCAGCACTGTGGGGCACCTGCCAGCAGGCCCCCACTGATGTCCCACTCATGTCTCCCTGCAACCCCACCCCCCAGCAGTGCAGGGCACCCTCCACCAGGCCCCACTCATGTCCAACTCATGTCCCCCTGCACCCCCACCCCCCTGCATCCAGGGGCACCCTCCACCAGGCCCCCACTCATGTCCACCTGCACCCACACCCCCCAGCAGTGCAGGGCACCCTCCACCAGGCCCTCACTCCTGTCTCCCTGAACCCCCACCCCCCACCAGTCAGGGGCACCTGCCAGCAGGCCCCCACTCCTGTCTCCCTGCACCTCCACCCCCCAGCAGTGCAGGGCACCCTCCACCAGGCCCCCACTCCTGTCTCCCTGCACCCCCACCAGTCGGGGGCACCTGCCAGCAGGCCCCCACTCCTGTCTCCCTGCACCCCCACCCCCCAGCAGTGCAGGGCACCCTCCACCAGGCCCCCACTCCTGTCTCCCTGCACACCCACCCCCCACCAGTCAGGGGCACCCTCCACCAGGCCCCCACTAATGTCCCCCTGCACCCCCACCCCCCTGCATCCAGGGGCACCCTCCACCAGGCCCCCACTCATGTCCCCCTGCACCCCCACCCCCCAGCACTGTGGGGCATCTGCCAACAGGTCCCCACTCATGTCCCACTCATGTCTCCCTGCACCCCCACCCCCCAGCAGTGCAGTGCACCCTCCACCAGGCCCCACTCATGTCCAACTCATGTCCCCCTGCACCCCCACCCACCAGCAGTGCAGGGCACCCTCCACCAGGCCCCCACTCATGTCCAACTCATGTCTCCCTGCACCCCCACCCCCCAGCAGTGCAGGGCACCCTCCACCAGGCCCCCACTCCTGTCTCCATGCACCCCCACCCCCCACCAGTCAGGGGCACCTGCCAGCAGGCCCTCACTCATGTCCAACTAATGTACCCCTGCACCCCCACCCCCCAGCAGTGCAGGGCACCCTCCACCAGGCCCCACTCATGACCAACTCATGTCCCCCTACACCCCCACCCCTCAGCAGTGCAGGTCACCCTCCACCAGGCCCCCACACCTGTCTCCCTGCACCCCCACCCCCGACCAGTCAGGGGCACCTGCCAGCAGGCCCCCACTCATGTCCAACTCATATCTCCCTGCACCCCCACCCCCCAGCAGTGCAGGGCACCCTCCACCAGGCCCCACTCATGTCCAACTCATGTCCCCCTGCACCCCCACCCCCCTGCATCCAGGGGCACCCTCCACCAGGCCCCCACTCATGTCCCCCTGCACCCCCACCCCCCAGCACTGTGGGGCACCTGCCAGCAGGCCCCCACTCATGTCCCACTCATATCTCCCTGCACCCCCACCCCCCAGCAGTGCAGGGCACCCTCCACCAGGCCCCACTCATGTCCAACTCATGTCCCCCTGCACCCCCACCCCCCTGCATCCAGGGGCACCCTCCACCAGGCCCCCACTCATGTCCCCCTGCACCCCCACCCCCCAGCACTGTGGGGCACCTGCCAGCAGGCCCCCACTCATGTCCCACTCATGTTTCCCTGCACCCCCACCCCTCAGCAGTGCAGGTCACCCTCCACCAGGCCCCCACACCTGTCTCCCTGCACCCCCACCCCCCACCAGTCATGGGCACCTGCCAGCAGGCCCCCACTCATGCCCAACTCATGTCCCCCTGCACCCCCAGCACCCAGCAGTGCAGGGCACCCTCCACCAGGCCCCCACTCCTGTCTCCCTGCACCCCCACCCCCCACCAGTCAGGGGCACCTGCCAGCAGGCCCCCACTCATGTCCAACTCATGTCTCCCTGTACCCCCACCCCCCAGCAGTGCAGGGCACCCTCCACCAGGCCCCACTCATGTCCCCCTGCACTCCCACCCCCCTGCATCCAGGGGCCCCTCCACCAGGCCCCCACTCATGTCCCCCTGCACCCCCACCCCCCAGCACTGTGTGGCAGGTGCCCCCCTCTCATGTCCCACTCATGTCTCCCTGCACCCCCACCCCCCAGCAGTGCAGGCCACCCTCCACCAGACCCCACTCATGTCCAACTCATGTCCCCCTGCACCCCCACCCCCCTGCATCCAGGGGCACCCTCCACCAGGCCCCACTCATGTCCAACTCATGTCCCCCTGCACCCCCACCCCCCAGCACTGTGGGGCACCTGCCAGCAGGCCCCCACTCATGTCCCACTCATGTCTCCCTGCACCCCCAACCGCCAGCAGTGCAGGGCACCCTCCACCAGGTTCCCACCCCCCACCAGTCAGGGGCACCCTCCACCAGGCCCCCACTCCTGTCTCCCAGCACCCCCACCCCCCAGCCATGCGATTTGCCTGGGTATGTGTATTCCTGGGGTGCGCGGGTAGTCTCACATGCGATACCATCAGGGTACGTGTATTATGGGTCCGCGTGAACTTCCACACGCGATACCAGCAGGCTACGTGTATTACGGGGTTCGTGGGAAGTTCCACATGCGATTGCCCTTTGTACGTGTATTTCGGGGTGCGCATGATGTTTCACACACGAATTTGCAGGGTACGTGTATTTCGGTGTGCGCGTGAAGTTCCACACATGACTGGGCCTGTGAGAGTGGGGTACGTGTATTCCAGGGGTAGGTGGGAATATTTACTCGCGACTGGGCCTGGGAGAGCGTGTTACGTGTATTCCTGGGGTGGGCGGGAAGATTCACATGGTCGCCTACAACGCGCCAAAAAATAAATGGTCTAATCCTGAAACACGTACGCCAGCATGAAGCAGGCGCACGTCCCGCGCAGCATAAAAGAGTGCGCAAACAACAAACAAGCTCAGACACCAGGATGAATATACCGTGCCTAGCAGCAGTGGCCGTGGGATACCGCAGGAGGAGGAGAAGGATAGTCAGTGCCAGAATCTTCACACCCAGAACCAGCCTATTTGGTATGCCTGATGACCAGGTGTATGGGAGGTACAGGTTTCCACCACACATAACACCCGACCTGGTCAGTGAGTGGGAGGAGGACCTCACATCACCCACCCTGTGCTCCCAAGCACTCAGCCCCCTGGAGAAGGTCCTCAATGTACTGCACTTCTTGGCTACCGGATCATTTCAGCGGACAAGTGCCATAGTGGGGGGGGGTGTCACAGGCCACGCAGTCACGGTGCCTATACCAGGTGTTGGCCATCTTCACTGCACGCCCATCTGTCCGCAGGCACATATACCTGCCCAGAACACCTGCAGAAAGGCAGGCTGTCAGCCAGGATTTCTACAGGGTGGCACAATTCCCCAAAGTGCTAGGTGCCATTGATTGCACCCATGTGGCTCTACGTCCCCCCAGGGCATCTGAGCACATCTATAGAAACCGCAAGCACTGGCATTCCATCAACGTCCAGGTAGTATGTGATGCCAAGGGAATCATCACCTCAGTATATGCCAACTATCCAGGGTCCACCCATGACAGCTTCATTTACAGGATGTCAACCCTAAACCGGGACATGGAAGCTGGGCGGCATGGCGATGCATGGTTGCTTGGTGAGTAGAAATGCCACAGCACACGCATGCATGACGGATACAGAGTAATGCCAATACCCCACTAATGATCCCCATCACCACCTCCCCAGGGGACTGTGCCTACCCTCTGAGCACACACATGATGACGCCAATTCGGAACCCCATCACGCCTCCCGAGGTAAGATACAACACAGCCCATATTGCAACACGGGGCATAGTGGAGCGCACATTCGGAGTGCTCAAGTCACGCTTTCGCTCCTTTCGCTCCCGTTCTTGTGGGCAGCTGTTATACGCTCCCCCAGTAGTGTGCAGGATCATAGTGGCAGCATGTGTCCTGCACAATGTTGCAACAAGCCGGGGCCTGGCTGTGGACATGGTGTTGCCCCCACATCCCCAACCACATGAACGCCCGCTGCGCATGGGAGGGGAAAGGGCACGGGGTGAGGCAGCTCGTACGCACCTGGTGGCTAATTACTTCACATAGAAAGCACACCTCTGTGGAGTGCACACAGCCCTGGCACATACCATCTGACAATCAATGATGACTCAATTTGACAATTCTGATGAATCAAGGGACAGTCAACTGTCAGAACCATAGCAGCCTGAGATTGTTCACCTGGAAGTGTCACAATGTGTGCATCCCTACCTACACAAACACCTCCAATGCAGTAACATCAAAAGGCACACTTCAGTGCAGCAAAGATGAATACCCACTTGCAAAATACAACATGAGAACAGTGCCATGTCACCCAACCCCTCCCCGTCACGGCCACACAACACACCATGGCATGTCATGCAATGTGAGAGCAAACAAATTAATCCCCACAACATGACCCAAGTGTCATCAACTACAGTGTCCCTAATGAAAACTGGCCACACATGAAATGCTCACAGTAATGCAGGACCAACAACACACATTAGCAAATACTTACCAATAATACCAATCACCTACACAACCTCCAACCTACCGTAAACATGACAGTACGGACTTAAAAAAAATTGGTAGCCTCACTACCTGATAATGCCAGCACTTCGAACACTTCCAACTATACAGTGTTAGAGCCACACAAGAGTGTAGGTGCACTGCTTACAACATGGACTCCAGTTCCAAAGTAGACCGCCTTCTGAAGACATGAGAAATGGACCTGCAAATTAGGAGGATGAGAAGGATGCAGAGGCACATATCAATACACCATGCAGTGTACAATACAACCACAATATGCACTAGGAATGTATACACAGTATTGACTACAGACTGGCCACACATCATATGGGAGTCCAACGTCACCGTGTAAGTCAATGTCACTTGGGCACACCCTTTGCAAGCCCATGGAAACGGGAAGCAGGAGGGGTGTGTCACACAAACCCAAGCATCTGACCCAAATTCAGGACAAGCCTGCATGTGCCCAGCCACAATATAGCGTATGCCCACGGGAGCCACACAAGGCAACACACTGTCAAAAAAATCAAGATTCTAAAAAAAAAAATTCAAAAATCAAAAATGGGCATGAATGGGCCCAGGGGGGTCGGGGAGGCCACCCAGGAGGTCCGAGGACAAGGTGCACACCAAAACCCACCTGTGAGGATCTTGCGAGAAAAAAAACACCTCCATGGGCTCATGGCCTGCACGGCTACCCTATTGTGGGAGAATCGCTGCTGTCGCTCTCCTCACCCTCTGCAGCTGCATCAGGAGGTGGTGGCACTATGGGTGGCAGTCCACGCAAAGCCCTAGTCTGGTCCTCCATGGCAGCAAGCATGCGGGTGTGGAAGGTCTGGTTCTGGAGGATAATTGTGCGGAGGTCCCCATGCAACAACTCACGGGATGCCCGGACCTCCGCCCTAGTTGCCTGCATCTCAGCTGAGAGCGTACATGTGAGCCGCTCCAGCTGCTGTTCTGTCCTCGTGTTAGCTGAAGCCTCAAGCTCAACCAGAGTTGCCCTGAGCTGACGGAGTTCCACCCTCAGGGCTTCCCTGTGGCCCTGGGACTCAATAGAAATGGCTTCCCACAGAGTCTCCAGTGCCGCCCGCCTGTCCCTGTTGGACGCCAACATGTCCTCCCTGTGTGACTGGCTAATGGAGTCTGTTGCCTGCTGTAGTTGTTCAATTAGCCTTTCTTGGGGGACAATGGAAGTGGCCACCCTATCCATGGCCTGAGCCATCATCTCAGTTGATGCTGCCTGTTGGTTTGCCATACCGTATATGGATTGCTCCCATGCGGTATTGCCAGGTGGCGTACGGCCACTGCATCGGCGGGCACCACACCTGCCAGGTGCAAGGCGAACTGCGCCTTGCTGTGCCGGCACTGCCTGAGGCTGCAGGACTGCATTCCCCCTCTGATCTGCTGTCCCAGGAACAGGATCAGATGTAGCGGAGTGTGACCCTGCATCCGTAACCACCAAAGGCGGACCTACCAACACTGACATCCCCATTGAGGGTTCTACCCCTGGTGCAGGTGGGTTGGACAGTACAGAATCCCTCCCAGAAACACTTACCTGCGACGGCACATAGGTCTCATCATCCGAATCGACACCTGAATACAGCTCGGGGGAGGTGCACCCAGAGACACCCCTTGAGATGACGGCCTGCAGCAAGTGTGGATTCTCACCCACCACCACACCACGTCCCTCACTGGTGCCCGGTCGGGCCTGAGACCCCTCCTGGGTCTGCACCATCTCCACAACCCCAGCAGTATCAAGTGCGTCATCCCCTGCAAAGACATGAAAGAAAAGAAATGGGAAAAGGCATTAGCACCATGGAACACAGTTCGGGCTGAGAAGCAACAGAAACAGTACGTCATTGACACATGTACCACATGACTACAACCCTCCCATGCATGCACTGTCACTGCGTATGAAGGGGAGGCAAATGGCACACATTGATGACACCAAGATGGAAGACCAACAAATTTGCTGCATGCTGCCTAGCAGTGCCATCACACATTGGCCTATGATTGGCATGTCCAATACACATACATGACACATGCCATCACACAGATGGCATGTACCCTAGCCATCTCACACATGTGACAATAGGACTGAGAAATGCCTAGTGAAAGTGGTGGAATGCAGACAATCAGCCTGAATGAATACAGAATAACATGCAACTATGTTGTGGCAAGATGACAATTCAAGGGCAACTGGCGTGAGGTTGGGCTGAATGTCTACTGTTGCCAGAAGGGATACTGCAACACCCAAATCCTGGTGCGCAGAATGTATTGGATGAAGCACATGGGTGACCCAAACCACTCAGGCACACACCCCCTCACCTGGCACTCAATCAGAAGCACTCACACACACGCCATGCACATGGATGACACACATATGCATGTGCACTCACCGGACAATGCCTCGTAATCTGGCAGGTCTCCAACGCCTTGGATCTGTTCCTCCGTGACGTAGGTCCCAGCAACATACTCTTGTGGAGTGAGTTCTATGTCCTCTGCCGGAGACCCACCTCCAGTCACTAGAGTTGCGCCATGACTTGAGGCCAGCTTTTTCTTTGCCCTGCGCTTAAGGTCATTCCAGCGCTTGTAGAAATCATTAGATGTGCGCCTCACGAATCCAAGGGCACTTATGAGTTCCGCAATGGTCTGCCAGTGTGCCTGACGTTGTGCAGGTGTGGTCTTGCATCCTGCAGTAATCACCATTTCGTTGTCATGTGCGGACACATACTCCACAAGTGCATCAAGTTCGACCAGATTGAAGCAGGGCTTCCTTGGTGGGCCGGACTGTGTAGCCGTGTCTGGGGCATCAGCCTGTACTGGACGAGCACTCTTCCTCTTCCGCTTGGAAGGTGGTGGTGATACTGAGTGTCCTACGCCGCTCTGGACACTAGGGGCAGGAGCCCCTGTGGACTGTGGACTAGGAGTGTGGGAATGAACACTCACCATGGGACTTGGTGCAGGCATTAGCTGAAGTGTGATGTAGTCAGGGGGAACGTCAGCAGGATGGACTAGGACTGACACTGTCCTGGCTGGGACACTCAGAGCTGGGGTGGATGGAGCCGCAGCTGCCCCTGCAGCCTCCCAACCCTGCCTACTCGGGGCAGCAGATGACATGGCTGCCCCTGATCCACGTGGGCTGGTGACACCAACGTGCACCGCCACACTTGGCCTAGACCTGCTGACCTGGAAGTCAGCCATGGAGTCACCCAGTGCCAGGTCTGGTGCCACATGGGCTGGTCCAACAAGGGCTGAGCAGGGATGGTGTCAGCCACGTTACCCTCAACCAGGGGGGGGCATGGGTGTCCCTGACTGGTCACCCACACATGGGGGGCTAGGGGCACCCTGCAAGTCCTGGCCACGTCCACTACCGTATCCACCACGGCCACCTCTTGTGGCTCGGCCACCTTTGCCACCCTTACTGCGTGCTCACCTCCCAACCATGGCACTGATGTTGTTGTGTGTATGGGAGTTGCAGTAAACTATTGTCCTGGGCAATTGGGGGGTCAAAGGGGTAGGGTACTAGATGGAATTCGTACCCTAGTGCTCTAGCAAGGCTGTATGTGACCCCTGGGGGAAGATGACGGGTCACGCAACGCACAGGCACCCCGAAAAAGGGAGATAATGTGCACGCAACCCCTACTAGACCACGTGCGTGGAAAAAAAAACCTGAACTACGCTGTGGCACCCAGAAACACAAAAATGAACGTATGCGTGTCACACACAGCCTAGACTGACCTCTGAAGGGGTAGGCAACACACGGGGCAAGCACAGATGTCAAATACGTGCGCGACTCACCGTCTGCCAGGAAATATCGCGTGAAAAATATGCGCGTGTGTGCGTTGGCAACACCCCTGCCAAAAGAAGAATTGTACGCTGTCTGAGGAGACAAGACAACTGGATAAGTGAACGCTGTTTGAGGAAACAGGCCCAGGAAAAAGACAAGAAGAGAAAAAGCTGTCAGAGGTAACAGGGAGTACGAACTTGGAACGCCGTGAAGTAAATTGCGTGTGAACCGACAAGAAGTACAGCTTTCACCCACTCGCTCTCCACGAAAAGCACGTACAAGGAAATGGCGTTCTGCACGTACCTTTTAAAGATGCCCACACGTCCAGCGTCACTTCCACGTGTACGCGCTAAGGCCCCATCCTCCAATCACACGAGCTGACACTCTGACGTGCAGTCATTGGATGTGTAACATGCACCCGTGTACAGGGAAACGCCCGCGCACGCACGTCACAGACGCGCATACGCGCTGAGGCCCTTTCCACCAATTACACGCTATGAAACTCTGAGGTGCTTATTTTTTCTACGCGCCCTGGAAAACGCACGTGCGCGTAACCTCGTAGACGCGCCTACACGCTGGGGGCCTTTGGGCCAATGAATTCATGTACGTGTGCTGACGCGCTTACACGCTAAGGCCCTTTCCTTGAATAACACGCAGACGTGCTGGATTTTCACGTGCCAAATCACTCTGTATCAAGCTGGCCACGCAAGAAGCGCTGGGAGGACTTCAGGTCCAGGACCCTCAACAAGGCCCGGCGCCTCTTGAAGGCGGATGCTAAGGGGCGCCGGGGCCACTTGTCGGACAATCAGATGAGGGTCCTGGAACGCATATCCCCAGCGCTCCACGTCCAGGTTCTTGAGAGGCAGACCCGTCTGGAGTCGAGCGGTAAGTGTACATGCATCCTGATTGTAAGCTGTGTGTGTGGTCGTGTGCCAGTAGTGTGCAGGTTGCACATGTGTTTTAATGGGGCCAATTAGGGGGGATGTACAGGGCCATGAGGCTAACACATGCGAGGGCTCTCATGTGTGAGACATGGATGGTGCTTGTGTGTGTAGGCTTGCATGCCAAATGCAGATGTGTGGGCACACATGTTTGAATGAATGTGTATGTAAGTAGGCATGTTCATGATGTCACACATGGAGGTTGGTTTCAGCTGCATGTATCCACACTGTGTACATGTGCATGTGTGTGTATTTGACAAGGTGGCAACAGTGATGCAACATGGATGCATGTGACAGGGGGATGTGGGAGACTGATTGGCAGATGTGACATGGATGGCGATCTCAACACTGCGACAGTTGGCAGAGGTGTACACATGCATGCAAGTGTGGTGGTGTGTGTGCATGTGTAGTGCACTCCCTGTGTTTTATGTGATGTCTGGCTCATCTTTGCCTGCTCATGCTGTCGTATGTGTATGGATGGTGCTGGCTGTTGCAACATGGCTGTGGTATGGCTCATGTGTGCGAGTTGAAATGACATGTGTGTTGGCGATTATGATGCCATGTCTGAGGTTTGCCAATGCCACTCATGTACAACTGTCATGTGTGTATGTGTCCATTGTACAGTGCCCTGATGCCTGTGTTTGATTTCTCCCTGTCTGCAGCGTCAACTGATGAAGAGGGCGGAGAAGGTGCTGTGGAGCACAGCGGCAGGGATTGCACCGCCAGCCGGAAACGCAAGGGCCGGCTCCCCTCCCAGGTTGTGATCTCGTCGGGGAGTGAGGAGTCCGGTGCCGCGTCCCATGCCGCAGCTGCCGGGGGGAGGTCCAAGAGGCGGAGGTCGGAGTTGGACTCCTCGGCAGCAGAAGGGGCAGCTGGGACCCCGCAGGGCCCAACGGGGGAAGATGACACGGAGTCATCCAGGTTTGTGGGGGGTTTGGTGGAGGAGGAGGCCGTGCAAGCGACAGAGACGCGGTCTGGAGGTGGGGATTCCACTGGTGCTAGTGGTGCAGTGCAGGAACAGGGACAGGAGGCAGCACAGGCCGCCGCAGAGGTGCCTGTGTGCAATCCTGTCCCTGATCCTGTCACTGCATCATCTTGCACCAGCAGGGATGCCTACGTCCAGACCCGTTTTCAGTCAGGGGATGAGCTTACAACAACTGGCCTTCCTCTGCCTGCGGACGTGGCTATCCAGGTACGGGTTGAGCCTGTCCTGACTGGTGTGGAGTTGCGTCAACGGGCCATGCGAGGTGACCTGCAGTCTTTTCATGGGGAGACTGCACGTCATCTCGAACGGCTCGTTGACCGCGTCGGCCTACTGGGACAGGTCACCCAGGCCGGATTCCTCCATTTGCTGGAGCTTGTTCCGACCCCCTCCTCAACTGAACACCCTATGCGCCAGTTGTCCTCCGTGGCATCTTTCCACCCATTTGTCACCTGGGTGCCCTGTGGAGCTGCCTCTGACGGTGCGGCCAGGCTGGTGGAGGACACATCCCTGCCACAGTCGGGAGTCGGACGTCCAGCAGGGGTGGCCACATCAACGACTGCACCCCGTCCGGTGGAGGATGTGCAGGCAGCAGGAGCCAGGGCACGGGCACAGGCACAGCAGCAACGAGGTGGGAGCCATGATGGCTTGGGGCCTTCGACATCGGAGGGGCAGGCATCGGCCGGAGGGCAGGAGGACCCAGGACGGGAAGTGTCTTCCGTGTGGCAGCGGTTGGGCCATGCCATAGATGCGGAGCGGCAGCGGGCGGAAGAGGCGCGGCTCACGATTGTCAGGGCGGAGAACTCCATGCGGAGGGCCCTGAAGCGGGCCGAGTGCCTCGAGGCAATCCGCAGGGAGTTGGAGGAGAACATGTCGTCATCCCTGCGGACCCTCGGGGCCATGGAAGTGGACCGCCTTCGGGACATTGAGCAGGAGTTCGATGATGCCCTGGCCCAGAACATCCAGAAGTGAGCCATCGGACTAGCCCGCTGCCCTTGTAAATAGTTATTTAGTGTTAAGTTTCCTTTCGGTTTTGTTTTGTTTTGGGGCGCTTGGACAATGCCCCAACTTCTTGTATATATTTCTTCATTATGTAGGATTTTATTTTATACGTTTCATTTAAAGGATTGGACACATGGACCATGGATGTTCACTTTGTACATAGTTTGACAATGGATTTGGATTGTTGATTTTTTTTTTCCCATGGATCAATGGTTTTTTTATTATTTTTGCACCTTGGATTTATTTTCTCAGACTGACACTTTGGAGACTTGCTTTTCATTTGGATTTCATGCGTCTTTTTTATTTATTGTTCATGCTGGATTTCTTTGTTTGTTCCCATTTTCTTCTGTTCCATTTCATTGCCTTGCTTTTCTGTTTAATACATTATCATTTGGTACTTCAATGTGTGGTATTCTCTCTTTGGTTTCATGCATGTCGCAATGTGTGTTTTATCATTCACTTGCTGTCATTGTGTGGGTTTGACGGATATATGTTGATGTGCAGACTAGCCATTTGGGATGCATCATGTGCTGGTGATTTCTTTGTGGGATGGATGTCATACCTGGTGGTGTGTTCGGACTGGGGTGGCGTGGGCAGTGTATTGAGAGGACATGGGGGCCATGGTTATGAATCGTAATGAGGTGTTGGGGGGACATGTATGGGGGCCTGCTGGCAGGTGCCCCACAGTGCTGGGGGGTGGGGGTGCAGGGGGACATGAGTGGGGGTCTGGTGGAGGGTGCCCCTGGATGCAGTGGGGTGGGGGTGCAGGGGGACATGAGTGGGGGCCTGGTGGAGGGTGCCCCTAACTGGTGGGGGTTGGGGGTGCAGGGAGACAGGAGTGGGGGCCTGGTGGAGGGTGCCCTGCACTGCTGGGGGTGGGGGTGCAGGGAGACAGGAGTGGGAGCCTGCTGGCAGGTGCCCCTGACTGCTGGGCGGTGGGGGTGCAGGGGGACATGAGTTGGACATGAGTGGGGGCCTGCTGGCAGGTGCCCCTGACTGGTGGGGGGTGGGGTGCAGGGAGACAGGAGTGGGGGCCTGGTGGAGGGTGCCCTGCACTGCTGTGCGGTGCGGGGTGCAGGGGGACATGAGTTGGACATGAGTGGGGGCCTGCTGGCTGGTGCCCCTGACTGGTGGCGGGTGGGGGTGCAGGGAGACAGGAGTGGGGGCCTGGTGGAGGGTGCCCCTGGATGCAGGGGGGTGGGGGTGCAGGGGGACATGAGTTGGACATGAGTGGGGCCTGGTGGAGGGTGCCCTGCACTGCTGGGGGGTGGGGGCGCAAGGAGACATGAGTTGGACATGAGTGGGGGACTACTGGCAGGTGCCCCTGACTGGTAGGGGGTGGGGGTGCAGGGAGACAGGAGTGGGGGCCTGGTGGAGGGTGCCCTGCACTGCTGGGCGGTAGGGGTGCAGGGGGACATGAGTGCCATGGGCGCTACTCCCGAGGGGCCAGGACTGGCCCAGCGCCCTCGGAAGCAGACCCGTCTTCCACTACTCCGGACCCAGCAGACCCCTACAGGGGCCCTTTGGACCATGTCCTGGCGCCTTTGGCGCCAGGCTCATGAAGGGTTTCAGTCCCGGCGCCATAGAAGCCGGGCTCATATTGATAAACAGTGTAATAATGCTTGGGTGGACTTACCTGAGGCAGACCATGCTGCATATTTACCCAGAACAATCCAGTCTGGTTGAAGTCCCCAGCCATCAGGGCTGGGAGGAACTATTCCCTCCATTCAGGAACTCTTTTCTTACCTGGGTGGAACCGGTGGAAGAACACACACTGGAAGCACTTCTCTGCTATTTAAACCACGCCCGATGGAAAACACGTGCTTCGCGTTATTCTGCAGCAGCAGCAGGACGCTCACCGAGTCGGCTCCTGCATTCCAGGTCCAGAGTCATCTTCAGCTTCCGCGCAGCAACCTGTGGATGAAGAAAGACACAGAACAATACTTACCAGATCCCGGAATCCAGTCACCGGCAAAACCTGCAAAGAATAAACATAAGATTAGAAAAGTGCAACTCGCTCGCAGCCGCGACCGCTTACCTGATCCATCCGTGATTGCAACGGAGCTAACCACGGCCTTCTCTTCGGCAGCTTCTCTGCACCTGAAAGGCAAAGGACATAATTAAAAAGGGGTTCGGGTGAAGGCAGTCGCATTCATCTTAACTTACCAGTTTTTGCACGCGCAGAAGCGGCCGCATCAACCGCAGCATTCCAGCACCTGAAAACTAGAAAAAGGACATTATTAGAGGTGCCATTAAAAGCGGCCAACGATCATTATACTTACGTACATCGGCACGTGCAGTGGCAATGGATATAAAGCCCGCAGCATCCCGGCACCTGAAAACTATAAAAAGGACATTATTAGAGGTGCCATTAAAAGCGGCCAACGAACATTATACTTACGTGCATCGGCACGTGCAGCGGCAACGGAAAACTACGCCCACAGCATCCCGAGGCCTGAAACAAAGGAAAAGGGACATTATTGAGGTGCCCATCTTTTAAAGCCTAAAGACTACAGTATACTTACAGGCATCCGCTCGTGCAGTAACGGCGGCATCGCTCTTCGGCATCCCAGCACCAGTGCCACAACTAAGGCCGCAAAAGACTTGAGCCTCAACACTGAACTCATCCAGTGACGTAACTGGAATCCACGCACCCCTGCACCAGACGCAGGATGGAGAGCTCAGCATTTATACGCCTAAGGTGAGAGCTCGCCGAGACAAGTAGAAAGCTAGGCTGTGGGAGAAACTGGCGATTGGTGGGAGAAGGAATCCCATCAAACGGTGATTAACCCTTTTTCTTCCACCTAGAGAAAACTTACCCTGCAAGTCAGACATTCGATAAGAGGAAGCCAAGTCCTGAGAGTCGTCCGAGCTCTACGCTTCTCAATTGAAGAAACGATAGCAGCCCAGCCGGGATCAGCGCCTCCGTGGGAATCAGGTGAGCGTTACAATGAGTTGGACATGAGTGGGGGCCTGCTGGCAGGTGCCTCTGACTGGTGGGGGGTGGGGGTGCAGGGAGACAGGAGTGGGGGCCTGGTGGAGGGTGCCCTGCACTGCTAGGGGGTGGGGGTGCAGGGGGACATGAGTTGGACATGAGTGGGGCCTGGTGGAGGGTGCCCTGTACTGCTGGGGGGTGGGGGTGCAGGGAGACATGAGTGGGGGCCTGGTGGAGGGTGCCCCTGACTGGTGGGGGGTGGGGCTGCAGGGAGACAGGAGTGGGGGCCTGGTGGAGGGTGCCCTGCACTGCTGGGGGGTGGGGGTGCAGGGAGACATGAGTGGGGGCCTGCTGGCAGGTGCCCCACAGTGCTGGGGGGTGGGGGTGCAGGGGGACATGAGTGGGGGCCTGCTGGATGGTGCCCCTGGATGCAGGGGGGTGGGGGTGCAGGGGAACATGAGTGGGGGCCTGGTGGAGGGTGTCCCTGACTGGTGGGGGGTGGGGGTGCAGGGAGACAGGAGTGGGGGCCTGGTGGAGGGTGCCCTGCACTGCTGGAGGGTGGGGGTGCAGGGAGACAGGAGTGGGGGCCTGCTGGCAGGTGCCCCTGACTGGTGGGGGGTGGGGGTGCAGGGAGACAAGAGTGGGGGCCTGGTGGAGGGTGCCCTGCACTGCTGGGTGGTGGGGGTGCAGGGAGACATGAGTTGGACATGAGTGGGGGCCTGGTGGAGGGTGCACAACAGTGCTGGGGGGTGGGGGTGCAGGGAGACAGGAGTGGGGTCCTGATGGAGGGTGCCCTGGATGCTGGGGGGTGGGGGTGCTGGGAGACATGCGTTGGTGGGCAGTAATGCAAGGTGACATGTGGGTTGGCTGGGGGGCATGGCCATGGTGGATGGGCTGCCTGCGGACATGTGCAGGGGTGCAGGGTAGTCCCCTGTGGTGTGGGCCGCCTGCAGGGGCCGTGGAGGGTATAGAGGGAACAGCTGGGAGGACCCACATGGCCAATTCATGTGTGGGACTCCCCGGCACCCCCGAAATACACGTAGGCTGCTGGATTCGTGTGTGTAATTTGCCAAGCACCCGGAGTACACGTACCCTGCTAATTCGCGTGTGAAACTTCCTGCGCACACCGAAATACACGTACCCTGCTAATTTGCGTGTGAAACTTCCCGCGCACCCCGAAATACACGGACCCAGGTCAATCGCGTGTGGAACTTCCCGTGAACCCCGTAATACACGTACCCTGCTGGTATCGCGTGTGGAAGTTCACGCGGACCCATAATACACGTACCCTGATGGTATCGTATGTGAGACTACCCGCGCACCCCAGGAATACACGTACCCAGGCAAATCGCGCGGCTGGGGGGTGGGGGTGCTGGGAGACAGGAGTGGGGGCCTGGTGGAGGGTGCCCCTGGATGCAGGGGGGTGGGGGTGCAGGGGGACAGGAGTGGGGGCCTGGTGGAGGGTGCCCCTGACTGGTGGGGGTGCAGGGGGACAGGAGTGAGGGCCTGGTGGAGGGTGCCCCTGGATTCAGGGGGGTGGGGGTGCAGGGGGACAGGAGTGGGGGCCTGGTGGAGGGTGCCCCTGGATGCTGGGGGGTGGGGGTGCTGGGAGACATGCGTTGGCGGGCAGTGGTGCAAGGTGACATGTGGGTTGGCTGCGGGGCATATCCATGGTGGATGGGCTGCCTGCGGGACATGTGCAGGGGTTGAGGGTAGTCCCCTGTGGTGTGGGCCGCCTGCAGGGGCCGTGGAGGGTGTAGAGGGAGCAGCTGGGAGGACCCACATGGCCAATTCACGTGTGGGACTCCCCGACACCCCCGAAATACACGTAGGCTGCTGGATTCGCGTGTGGAATTTGCCACGCACCCGGAGTACACGTACTCTGCTGAAATTGCGTGTGGAACTTCACGCGCACACCGAAATACACGTACCCTGCTAATTCGCGTGGGAAACTTCACGCGCACCCCGGAATACATGTGCCCAGGCCAATCGCGTGTGGAACTTCCCGTGAACCCCGGAATACACGCACACGCTATTTTTCACACAGCGGGTGTCCGTGTTTGTCGGTACCTCTTTGCACCTCATTTGTCCTAGAGGGCCACTGTATGGACCATTCATCATAACTGTATATGGGTGCTTTTTGTTAGCGCACATTTTGGCGCACATTTATTTCAGGCGCAGGGACGCTACCGCCTGCTTTCTTGTGGTGTACTTGCTTGGCCCTGTGCGCGTCTTTCACCGTGCGCTGGTTTGCCCTATTCGATTCCATGAATACGAGTTGTAGGCGAGCGTGTGGGCGTTCCGTGCACTTGCCTCCTGTACTTCCCCTGTGACGCCCATATTTTCACGCGTTGTTCCCCATTCCGAGTGTTACGCCCCGTGTTCCGCCTACTTTTGTGATGTGCGCCGCGCTATGTGTGATTTCGCAGTGGCCGTGGCGCACGCCGTTGGATGACCTGTGTGCGGCGTGCGTCGCGCACTTTTTCAGCGCACATCCAACTTTTCCAGCGCACGGACTTCCATGAATCGATGTTGCACTGCGAATTTCACACTTTTACTGCGAATCGCACGTTTTGGCACCTCTGCACACATTAATTCCATGAATCAGTAGTTTACAAATGCCAACACGAACTTCGCCGCATGTGGCTTGTGGCATCTAACTTTATCCTCGTCTTCATGACACCAGCGCTGCGTTCTTTTAATGACTGTTACTCGCGTTATTACGCGTGGTGTGAAATCCTCCAGAGCGTGGAGACAGGTATAACAATTGCATACAACACCCCCCGTGGTGCTACTTAGCTTGCTATGCCGGCGCAGGGGCGAATGGTATGGGCAAAGGCTGAGTGCCCCCCAACTCCCTCTGCGGGCTTTCTTGACTGTCTGCGCTGTACGTCCTCACACCCTCCACTGCGCGTAAGAAACTTATCTGTAGGCTGGTGAGGGGCCGGATTCAGAATCTGGTGGGACTGGGCCCCTCGCGTGAGCTTTTCGCTGGAGCTCTTCAAAGCACGTCCTCCTCCTCAGGACTCTCGAGCGCAAGCCCCGTGCTGGAGTCCTCGCGCATGTGCGTTGCTGCGGGTCACACACGAACCGCTCCCCGATTGGCTGCTCTTGCGCCAAGCATGCTGGGCAATGTAGTCCAGATGTCCCTTTGCCCTACAGAGAGGACAAAGCAGTCTCCTGTAGGGCAACACCTTTCCTCTGCTGGATTTCACTGACTGTTTATTCTCAGAACATAGCCCATGATGTACCACACATGAATATTTACCTCCCTGAGCCCCTTTTGCACCTTGTGCCCATATGGTCTGGTTTGTTTTGGGTTTTTTCCTGACACTCTCACTTCATTTAAAAAACCCAGGACATCCTGTCCACCCTCTCCACCCACACCCCTCCTCTCCCCTCTCCATCTGTGCTTGCTGACCCTCCTTTAGCCACCCTCCCACCATCCTTCTCGTCCTTTCCTCTTTTCTCCCCTGACAAGGTCGCTAGTAAAGTCCGATCAATGAAAGCCTCGTCAAAACAGGTTCATCCCTGTTCATCTAAAACCATCAAGGACCACATTGACACCCTTGCTCCGGCCCTTGCTAATTTTTGCAACCACTCCTTTGCCTCGGAATCCTTCGCCTCCCCTCTGACGCACTCCTTTGTGCATCCTCTTCTCAAGAAACCCACAGCTGATCCTTCTTGTCCAGCTAACTATTGCCCAATTTCCATTACTCCCTTTCTTGGCAAACTCCTGGAAAAGTTGGCCATCTCTCAGCTTAACCTTCATTCCAATTCTGTTGGCTGTCTCCATGACCACCAGTCTGGCTTCAGAGCTGCCAGAAGCACGGAAACTGCTCTCCTGAACATCCGTGAAGATCTGCTCTCCAACTTTGACTCTAACATTCCCTCTGTCCTCATCTTCCTCGATCTCTCTTCTGCCTTTGACATGGTCAACCATACCATCGTGCTCAGCCGTCTCCTGAAAATGTAGGTATCACTGATCAGGCGCTGGCCTGGCTGACCTCTTTCCTCTCAGATCGACCCTCCCAGGTCCAACTTGGGTCCTTCCTTTCATCTATCTTCCTCTCTACCTGTGGTGTTCCCCAGGGGTCTAAACTCTCGCCCTGGCTTTTCAACCAATACCTGGCAACTCTCGCCCACTGCATTGCCACTTTCTGCTCAAATTTCCAGTGCTACGCTGACGACACTCAACTCATTTTCAGGCTGCCCTCTGCCACCTCCTCTCCCTACTCTCATCTCTGATTGCCTAACTGCCATTCAAGATTGGTGTGCCGCCAATGATCTTTGTCTGCATGCCAGCAAGACGGAGATCCTCCTCATCGGCACACCTTCACCATCCTTTCCCCTCACTCACTGGCTGGCCTCCCTTGGCCCTCCTCCTACCCCCACCTGCGAGGCTAAGAACCTCGGGGTCATCTATGACTCCACCCTTTCCTTCTCCGCCCACATCTCTGAGGTCTCTAAAAAGTCAAATATCCGACTGCACTTCCTCAGAGGTACTCTGCCTTTCCTCTCCTTCCCCCAGAAGCTCATGGTATCCCAAGCTCTGGTTCTCTCTAGCTTGGACTATTGTAACAGCCTCTTTCTAAATCTACCTGCCTCTACTCTCTGCCCTCTGCAACTAATCCAGAACAGGACTGCAAGACTTGTCCTTGGCCTCAAGCCCTGGGATTGTATCTCTCCAGCTCTGAAATCTCTCCATTGGCTCCCAGTGGATGCAAGGATTAAATTCAAAACCCTCTGCATTGTCCACAAGGCTTTTTGGGGCCTGGGTCCAAAATGCCTTCAGCTACTCCTCCGCAAATACCTCCCCTCTCGAGCTCTTCGCTCCTCTACCTCCAACTCCCTCAGGGTCAGTCGATTTGCAAAGCAACAAGCTGATGGTAGATCTCTGTCTTCGGCTGGAGCCTCCCTCTGTAACAGCCTCCCTTCCACTCTAAAACTTGAGGAGAACCATCTCCGGTTCCGGAAGCACCTCACGACCTTCCTCTTTTCTTCTGCCTTCGCTCCCCCTCTCCCCTGCTGATCTGTTCTCGCTTGGCACCGTGCACCTGGCCACCCTCTGTCCTTCGGGCCCAGGTACCTGCTCACCCTGCCACCCTCCCGCACTGCCTCTGGGCCACCCCTTGCACTGGGGTCTGTATCTGTACCCATACAGCCCCCTCTTTTTCTTCCTGCACTTATCAGACCTACCCTGTCTGCTGCCTTAAACCTAGCACTTGCAAATTGCTGGCTGCACTACAACTGTTTGTTGCCTTTATTATTTATTTATTGTTATTTATCTGTTTCTCCTCTGCTTCGCACTTTCCACTTCTGCCCCCTTCCATGCACTTTTCCCCTCCCCCTCTCCCATGCACTTGCGCGCTCTCAATGTCACTGGGCCTAGTAAGATCGCTGTTTTGTTCTCCCCTGTTCCCCTCCCTTGCCTTGTCGCGCTCTGAAACACTTGTGTACGAGCGCGATAGAAATAAAATATTAATCAAAAAAAAAAAACACCTGAATTCATATGCATACATTTTTAGGAAATTGAAATCGTGAAATGGGGTTAGTACTGTTTGTAACATTAAAGCTGTACTAGAATAGTCTCATTAGAATTCTTAAAGATGTTAGATGCCCCCCACACAAATACGTTTGCCACTCCCCCACCATCTCTGAAGTTAACGTCTCTCCCAACATTTGAAGGGTTAGTGTTATGTTTTGAAGTGTTCTACAGCCACTGTTGGTTCTAGAACACGTTGGGGGCAGTTGAAGTGGAGCTTGGCCAGAGGTGCCTGCTGCTCACTGTGCTTACATTGAATAAACCTGCTTCTACTGACTTACTGTGTACTTGTCGGTATTTGACGGCAGGGAACGTATCAGTGGTGACGAGGTGGCGAACCCCGGTCCGCACAAGGGGGCAGAAAGGAAGCGCATAGGCCCCTCCATATGGCAGCAGAATCCGCGCACAAGGGCCGAACACCGCTTCAGCAAGGGGGTGAGAGGAGGTAAGGGGGCACATACAGAGGTGCGCACAGAGGTCCTCCACCCTCTGTACAACAAGATTACCAAAGCTGGGGGAAGATGACATTGTGCGAGCAGAGCTCATCTGCGATGTTCATTGGCAAGCCCTTCAAGCGTAAGGAACACGTCATATGCTTGCGACCGTCTCACTTTCCGGGCTGGCATTGTGACATGTTGCCAGGCAACGTAACGAATCACAGAACAATACAGAAGATACGGCCAGAGCGCAGGAGAGTAGGAAAGAATAACTGAATGAGGTTTTGATCAATATAGAGACTAAAGGAACCTACAGGAACCTACAACATGTTAATCATAGTACAAGGCACTAATAGAGTTGCAAAGAACAGCTCAGGATTATTCAATATAGACATTAAGAAACCCACAACCTATATTTATCATACTGCAAAGCCATTAAGGAGCCTACAATGTATTTATTATACTGCAAAGGATTATAGAGTTGCAGAGAACTGCCGAGAACACTGAAGACAAGTGAAAAAAAAGGGAAGAAAGTTCATAAACCTTGTAGCACTATAACAATCTATAGAATCAGTGTCTGCAAAGAGAGACTAAGGAAGTGCAAACATGGCCACAGCTGCAATACCTCCTCCACACCCATTCCTAGTTGAACTAGAGACGCCACCAATAAGATGGGGAAGGTGGAAGAAAATGTTTGAGAACTATGTGGTGGCTATGGGTGGGGTCAAATTTACCCCTCCAGCAACCAATCATTGTTGCTGCATAATCTGGGCCCAGAAGGGCGCAGCATAATTGATTGGTTCCCAGAACCACAAGGTGAGGGAGCCGGAGACTTGGATGCATTCTCATTGGCGGTGAAGAAGATTAAGGAACATTTAGAACCAAAGAAAAATGTGACATTTGAAAGTCACACATTTTTCCAAAGGACACAAGACCCAATGGAACTAGTAGAAGTATATGCAGCTGTTCTGAGAAAACTGAGCCACACGTGTGAATTTTGGTGCATTACCAGATTTATTGATTCACGATCAACTGGTGAGATGTACCAAGAATCCAAGGGTGCAAGAGAAATTATTAGCAAAAGACATGACGTTACAACAAGCGGTGGATTTGACCAGGGGAATTGAGCAGACAATGCAGTATATGAAAGAAATGAGAATAGAAAAAACTGTCAAGAAGTGTGTGCAGTGAGCCAAAGGAAAACCTATGGAACAAGAAAGGAATGTATAGGACATGAGTGCTTCAGATGCGGGAATCCAAGACAGTCAGCAACCAGTGTGTTTTGTCTAGTGAAGAATGCTGAGTGCATCAAGTGTAGACACAAGAGTCATTTTGCGTTTATGTGCAAGTTCCATCAATGTTGTGGAGTACATGCAAAATCATTGGTAAAAGGAAAGTGCTCCACCTTCCCAGAGTGGAGAAATAAAGCCATGACACATATTTGAAATATCAGCAGTATTGGGTGTAATGGAAGGTCCTGTAGACACTTTTTATATTGATGGCTCAAAGATACCAATGAAGGTTGACAGTGCTTCACTATGGACTATTATTTCAGAGGAGACCTTCCCAGGAAGCTTATCGAGAGAAATACAGGAATTATCACTGTCTCATGTCCAGCCGTGTGGCTATGAAGAGAGTGGAATAGAGCTGATAGGGACATTTCGAGGTTTTGTTGGCTACAAAGGTAGAGAATGTGTGGTGAACATTTTTGGTGGCAAAGAAAGGATCATCTTTGCTGGGATGGAAGGAGCAAAAGAGTCTAGGGGTTCGAATACAGGCAAATGCCCCGTCTCAGTGACGATAGTGGAAGTGATGACAAATGGGTCTCAGAATTTCCTAAGATTTTCACTGAGGGTTTTGAGGAAGCTAAAGGACTTTTGAGCATTGTATTAAGGTGAAATCAAGGGCTCAGCCGGTGGTGCACAAGGTGCAGCCACTTTCCTATAATATGAAAAGACAACTACATGAGGAGCTTGACAGACTCTTACAGAGAGGAGTGATTGAACGGGTGCATGGCACAGAATGGCTATCACTAGTGGTGCTGGTAGCAAAGAATAATGTGAAGATCCATTTATGTGTTGACTTAAGAGAGCTTAATAAGAACATTTTAGTGGAGAGACACCCTCTGCCAGTTATTTCAGAAGTATACGCTGTGTTGGGAGATTAAAATTGGTTCACAATGATGGATCTATCAGCAGCTCACCACCAGGTTCCTATGTCACACGATTGCCAAGATGTCACAGTGTTCATTACGCCAGAAGGATCTTTTAAATACCGGAGGATGCCTTTTGGCTTGGCATGAGCTGCAGCTGTTTTTCAACAAGTGATGGAAAAGGTGCTAGAAGGTGTCAGCAATGTGACTGTGTTCCAAGATGACATTCTTATTTTTGCTAATTGCAGGGAGCAACATGATAAAGTATTGAGAATTGTATTGGAAAAACTGTGTGAACCTGGGTTAACAGTTCAGCGCAGTAAGTGTAAGATTGGAGTGCGTTAGGTGGAATATTTAGGGCACAACATTTCCTCTAAAGAGATTTCTCCTAAGCAAAGTCTGGTAGAAAGTATTAGTAAGACCACAGCAGCACAGGACAAGGATCAGTTGAGGTCATTTATGGGGATGGCAGAATTCTATCACAAGTTTGTTAATAACTGTGCTGTTATTTCAGCACCGTTGAGGGCATTACTAAAGAAAGGGGTCACTTTCCTGTGGTCAGATTATGCATGGAAGCTTTTCAAGAGATAAAGAAAGGGATTTCTAATGCACCTTGGTTAGGAGGGTTTGTGAGTGGATGCAGGACATTTTTGACAGTGGATGCCAGTGTGTTGGATTTGGGGGCATCTTTGTCACAGTTGGACTGTGGGGAGGAGCAGCACATAACAGCATTTGCCTCTAGAACATTGATAGAACATTGATAGGTGCAGAAAAAAACTATTCAGTTGTAGAGAGGAAAGCCCCAGCTGTCATTTGGGCTGTCATGCACTTTACATTTTGTTTTGTGGGACCAAAGATTGACAGAAAAAACAGACAATATGCCAAGGTGCAGATGTTGGCTGGTGGGAGCTGGTCGAAAGGGTCACCCATGATTTCGAAATGGGTGTTAGCATTACAAAATTATGATTTTCAAATGTGCTATGTTCCTTGCAAAGAGAATGTGGTGGCAGATTGTCACTCTCCGCTCCCAATGGATTGTGATAATGAGGTTGTAGAGAAAGAACAGGTAGAAGAGATGATCGTTGCCAGCATTGGACAAGAAGGATTGAATGAGGAGGTATGATTGGCAGCAGAGAGGGATAACGGAGTACTTGGGAAAGTGAAGGAATGGACGGTGAATGGTTGGCCTGGTAGGAATGAAGTAGAGAGGAAGTTTGATCAATTTTATGAAGTGAGAAATGACTTATGTTTGTCCATGACCAGAGAAAGATAAGGTGATTCCTCCTGAGGGTATCAGGGACAAGTTAATAGATATTGCCCATCAAGCGGATTGCAGAATGAACAGTACTAAGAAGATGCTAATATAGAGTTACTGGTTGCCGGCAATTGACAGCAGAGTAGATAGGAAAATAAGAGAATGTGTTATTTGTTTATCGAGTGACAAAAGCAAAGGGGTGAGGGAGACACCACTGTGTCCTGTGCGGTGACCTGAGGGACCGTGGCAAAAGGTGGCGTTGGACTTAATGAGTCCCATCCAGGGACTCACTCGAAGTGGATAGAGTGGAAGGGTCTTAAAGAGGCAACCATGGTAGAATTTGTGACTTTTTTAGGAGGTTTTCTATTGTGAAATTGTGAGTGATAATGGGGTACAGTACTGTTCAGAGATGATGAAGAAATTATTGTTGCAATTTGGTATTCTACACACGCGCGCACACCGTTGTATCATCCCAAGGCAAATGGGCTGGTAGAACGGGCTAACAGATTTCTCAAAGGTGGTATTCAGTTTGCCATGAGGTCAAGTTTGAGGTGGTGTGATGTTTTGAGAGAGATGGTGTGGAGGTATTTCATTACACCCCACTCAGTGACGAAAGTGTCCCCTTTTGTCTTATTAAATTGTGTCAGGGATGGATTGGGTTGGCTTGCAGTGTAAATGTCACTAGGAGGAAGTGTTGAGGTTGGTGCAAGAAACTCAATGCCAATACAAAAGGATATTTGATGAGAACTCCAAGGTAAAGGAACGTGAGTGGGTCGTAGGAGATTGGGTCTTTATCAAGAATCCAAGGTATGGTCTCAAATGCTTTGAAAGCAAGTTTCAGGGACCAAAAGGAATTGCAGCGGTGACAAATAGCGTGGTGTTGGCTGATAGTGGAGAGGTATGGTCAAAAGGTAGACTGGCGTTAAGCAGAGAGGGGAGAGAGGTTTTAATCATAGAGTTGAGGATGGTGGTAAGGAAAGAGGAGGAAATCTGGTAGTGGAGAGTGGAAGTGAAAGAAGGAGGTTCCTGGACGGTGGACGGATAAGTGGGAGGGTTAAGAAATTTCCAGTTAAGTTTAGGCATTTTTTGTTTTGTGTGCTTGATTTTCATGTCAATTGGCATTTCTTTTATGAACTTTTGCAAATTTCTTTGTGCATTTCAATTCTTTGGTGTGTCTTTAGGGGGGTTGTGTTATCCTGTTTCATCCATTGTTAAAGGGGGTAGATGTGTTATGTTTTGAAGTGTTCAAGAGCCACTGTTGGTTCTAGAACACGTTGGGGGCAGTTGAAGTGGAGCTTGGGCAGAGGTACCGCCTGCTCTCGCGCTTACATTGAATAAACATGCTTCTACTGACTTACCGTGCCTTTGTCGGAATTTGACAGCACGGAACGTATCAGTTAGCCCTCCTCCCCCGAAATATAAGTTTTGTTGCATCCCTGAGTGTGTGATGAGGATGGCTTGCCATCGTCGTCAGCTGACCAATACGTGATCCTCTGCATCTCATGGTAGCTGGCCAGGGCTATAAACCAAGAGCTGCAAGTCCGTGCCCCAAGTTAAATCGGTCATGCCCATATATAGGCAGCCTTTTATTATCTGGAAACTATGTTAATGCCTAAATGAAAGTTAAAGAAGGAGCATACCCTAAAATTAGACCTACAGACTTTGACAGATTGAATGATTCCTCTGTATATGCGTGTAGCTATTAACAGAAGCCCTTGTGCTTAAAGATCCTGATGTAAGAATCTCTCTGAAAAGGTAAACATTCTATGAGGGAGGGGAGCCGTGAACCAAAAGCCCTGATCAGGGTCTGTCCAGCCCTCAGAGGGGGTGCCTGAGGGACAGCCTGCATAGCAGGCCTCCCTTCTGGCCTTCCCACTTACCCCCCGGGTTGGAAATGGTGGGTGGTCCCGCTAAAATAACTGCCTCCAGATCTCCTGGCACAGGAGCCAACCAAATGCCACATCCATGAACTTAAGGCCCTGGCGGGTAGCGTGCCATGCAGTTGGATGGGACACAGAATAACTCTGTACTCCAAATAATCAAACCACTCAGGTAGATGGCAAAGTCCTTTTTGCTGTTTTATAATCAGTTGTCTAAAATTGGGAGTTACAGCGGACATATTCGGATGTTGCACAACATTCTCTCAAAGCATTTCATAAACAATCACAGTTATATAATAAAAACATGTCATACGTGACGTCACACTATGTGGCAAATAAGAAAAACCTACGAGGGATTTTGGTTGGTTCAAGGGGAGCATCTAAGTATACTTTCTATAAGGGATGGGGTTGTGATTGGGTCTCTGCAGTCAGGTGGACAACTCATGCCCACCCCTAGTGCAAGTCATCTTCAACAGTTATTAGAGACAAGGTACATCATTGGCTCTCAGACTATAAGGCATTTCGTTATATGGCCCTCTAAAATTGGTTAGCATGCCTGGAACATTCGGTTCACTAGAAGCACGTAAGCTCATTCCCCAGATGCTAAGGGGCGAACTTCACTTCACCTCCCTACCCAATTAGCCCCACATCTCTCATCGTTCATGCCTTCTGCCATGCAGACTGTCTTTGAACTTCGCCTTGCAATAGATTCTCTTCGCTGGGAATATAAGGGAGTATGGGCACACGCTTATCACAGTTCTGGGACTGCGTGCCCAACTTTATTTTCATCTGGGGCTCACATGACAGGAGACCGCAATTCGACCCATTTTATAACATTAATTGTCTTGAATTAATATGACTTGGCACTCATGGTGTTCTTTCTTTGAATCTTAATAAGGGATGATCCAGCTTCTCACGTTCTCTGCTTGAAAATAGATAACCAGTTTTTTGCTGCCTTCAGTCTTGACATCAGGCCAGACAGCCTTCCTTGATTCCTTCATGCTCCCTGCTAATTCTTTGCTGCGACACAGTTTTCGATCCTTCTTTCTCCGTAGGTATGAGTTTACTAAAATTGTGACACTGATGTCCAGTTTCTACATATATAATGGCGGCTTCGCCTGCAGTCTATTTACTACGTATAGCTAGCTTCTATGATCACCTAGTTCTACTTGCGTTGCTGCATGTGTACAATTATCAAACAATTTACATTTTCTTCAGTGCTCTTCACACTTGCAACCTTCATTTCACACATTAAAGCCTACTGGATTCTTTACGTCAGGTTTTGTAAGGTCCATACATTCTCTTCTTCAGCAAGCATTTTCAGTGCGTCATGTTTATTTCTTGTGACATCTTTCTCCTTTTCTCATATTCCTTCGGGCACTTCTTTCTAGAGATTGTCATCTCTTCAAGGATACATCATGTATGGTTTTCTCAAAGACTCAACGCGGAATGGACACAACTGCTGGTGTCAAGTATGGCAAGATCTCAGGCTGCCAGCATATAGGTAGTAGGGTTCAGGACTTCCTGCAGAGGCATTCGGCTGCTCCCCTACACCCATATAACCTTTGCTGAAGCTATTCCAGGAGAAGGAGCTCTGTTGATGGAATGCAGCACCACCTTCTGCTTTGATGTCCAATGGGGTAGAGAATTAACAGCGTTGTCCCGAGAAGGGTTTTAAAATCCCTCCTGTTGCAAAAGTGGATTTAATAACACCCATTAAGCCTAACCCTGGCACATTTCCCCAGAGATGGGCAGAAAGATGGCAGACAGCTGGGCACTGGAGAGGCCTTCAGCTTGGGAATACTTTCTCATGATCTCTCACAGCAGCAGTGTTGTCTGTGGGGGCTATTGTTCTAGCTGCTGGAACAAGCACATGTGTGCGCAAGCTTGTGTGTGTTTTTCAGTTATGTGTGTTTGTGTTCTGTGAGTTTGTTAATTATGTATATATGCATTATTGAGGGTATAGATTTATATCCTCAAAATTATAGAGGGCATAGATATAAATCTGCACACAACAGTATGAGCAGCTCATGTGTGAGACATCATTTAAACGCTGCCCAACGTGTTATGTAAAGTTGTCATGTCTCAGCAGCCACAGGGTTTGAGAACATTGCCTGCCTTGAGACCACACTTGTAAAGCTTGTCAGAAAGTCCAGCCTAAAACCATAAAACAGTAAAGCTGGATAGCTAATGCTTTGGAGGCAGCCAGAGCAGATACGTCCAACATAAAATGAGGAAGTTATCGAGACTGAGTCACAGGCCCAGAGAATCCCTATAGTTATCGACATTGTGTCATAGGCCCAGAGAATCCCTATAGTTATCAAGATTGAGTCACAGGCCCAGAGCATCCCTAAAGTTATCGACATTGAGTCACAGGCACAGAGAATCCCTATAGTTATCAAGATTGAGTCACAGGCACAGAGAATCCATATTGTTATCGAGATTGAGTCACAGGCACAGAGCATCCCTATAGTTACCGAGATTGAGTCACAGGCACAGACAATCCCTATAGTTATCAAGATTGAGTCACAGGCACAGAGAACTCCTACTGTTTATACAGAATGTGCAGTCTGACTATATATTGGTGTGCTGCTTAGGGGCGTGGAAATTGATGTGTGTAACAAGGAACTATCTGTAGCTCGGCACCATAATATTGTGGGCAGTTAAGGCTGCTCGCTCTACTGGGGTTTGTTTAGGTCCCATGGCATGCAATATAGGTGGATAATATTGGACAGGGATAGACACAGGTTGGTGTGGCAGTCTTTAGTGTCTAGTGGTTGGTTGCCTGGGCTCAGGGTTTGTCAAACACTCAACAGAGCAGTAGTGTAGCGTAGCATGTTGTTGAATGGTTATGTTGGATTTTGGAACTCAGTTCTGATGTAGTATATCTCTAAGACGGGCCTCATTATGACCCAGGCGGTAAGTTACCGCCTGGGCCGTGACTTTACCACCATGGCGTAAACTACGTTTACGCCATGGTGGTTGGCGGACTTACCGCCCCATTCCGACCTTGGCGGGGCGGTAAGTCCCCAATCCCCATTTACCCTTCCCCATTCCCATTTTTGCCCCATAGGGCATAATGGGAGTGGGGAAGGCGTTAATTACGCCACCGTAAATTACGGTGGCGTAATTAACTCCATGGTCCCTTAGCGCCATGGATTTTAACACCTGCTAAAAGCAGGTGTTAAAAGCGCCATGGCGCTAAGGGACCTCGTACTCAGGCGGTAAGGGTCGGCGCTGTTAACGCTGCCGTAAACCCCTTACCGCCTGGGTCGTAATGAGGCCCGTGGTGTGTTGTTGGGGAGGGAGATGGAACAGAGTTCTAATTGTGCAGAGAATGGCTGTGAAGTGTTTTGGTGTTTTGGGTTGGGACTGGCAATACCATGTTTATGTGTTTATGTGTTTGTTGGATAGTTGTGTATTTACCTTTTTGTCTTGGTTGTGTGTGTGTTTCTTTACAGGTGGGGGAACAGAAACTATGACTATGGTGTACTACTCCAAATAAAGTTTGAAGGTGGTCTTGTGGAATGTCAATGGACCAGCCAGAGGGCTTAATACCCACTCCCTAGCCAGCCAATTGGGCCATAGGTAAAACAGGATTGGCACCTCTAAGGCAAAAAATAAGATAATCAATTATTTTTTTTTATAGAGAAGGGGATATACAATCGCCCCCTGCATTAGTGATGTACCTGAAAGGGGAATAGCTGAACATAAGAAGAACGGCGGCCTAGGGAGGTCATAGATGTAAGGACGTCAAAGGAAGGAAGTGCTGGAAGTCCTATCCCGAACAGCACAAGGGCGCAATCTAAGGCACAAGGAAGTTACAGAAGCTTCAATCCAGTTCCACGAAAGCCAGAAGAGTCAAATCCAGAGCAAGAAAAAATAAATCCCTAAATAGGTTACAAGACACCAAAGCAGCAGGGCAATCCAAAAGGAATTCCAGCAAGAGCAATCTAATGTCCTTCCAAACCAAGATGATAAAGAAACTAGTTTGCCAACTCCGGGGATTATCCAAAGGCAATCCAATATCTAGAAAGAGTAGATAATATCCAGAAAACCAGAAAGACAATGAAAACGATGTCACCAAATCCAGGAAGATCCAAAAGCAGTCCGTCAACATGCAGGTCCAGTTCTTGATGAACAGAGCAGGAGACACGAAGAACAAAGCAGGCTAAACCAACAAGGACAGTTGAGAAGCACCGGCTGCTGCTTGCCGGTAGCTTAAATAACAGGACGTAGTGTTCGGCCACCGCTTGTCACGTGACGGAGTCGTGATCATGTGACCACCTCCGTCCAGTTTACAGGGAACACTGGCCGTCATCGAGTGCATCAACCAATTGCCAAGGCAACCACCAAGAGCGTTGCTGCATACGGGAGCACCACGTTGGTCCCGGGACTTCATGAGAGCAGCGGTGGAACTGGGGCGGGATGCATGGTGCCAGGGGTGCTGGTTCCTCATGTTCTGGTGCTGGGGGTAAACGCAGGGCCTTGATGGATCATATTGAGGAATTATAGTTTCTAAATGTTTGGAGAGTCACTCACCCACAAGGAAGGCAATACACATTTCATTATGGGCATCATGACATGTATTAAGACATTGATCTACTTCTAACCACTGGTTTGTGCATGCACATTTTTCTGACCGGTGACATAAGTTCTATCCTAGTTTCAGACCATGCCCCGTTTTGATCGAGGTGTCAATGTCATTCCCAATACCAAAGTCTAGCTTTTGGACAGTGAACATTACACTACTTGATGATGTAGAGGCTGTAGATAAAATAGTGAAGGAAGCTGACTTTTTTGTTAGAATGGACTGGACGGATGACATACCTGTAGAGTCAGTGTGGGGGCATTTAAATATTACCTGAGGAGGTCTACTAATAGGTCTCTCAAGTAAGAGGTGTAGGTTGAGGGAGGAGCAGGTGAAATTAGTGAAGGAAGAAGTACACAAATTGAAGAAGCAACAAATGAAGAGCCCAACTATGGAGTTAAGAAATGTATTGACACGAAAGAAACACTCACTTGAAAAAGCGGATAAACGCTCTTCAGAACGAGATGTAATTATTATGAAGGAGGAGAGAAATTAGATCGACTATTGGCTCACCGACAGTTGATTTTGGAGAGTACGAAATTTATCAGTGCGAACACTGGCTCGACTGGGGTTTTGACGTACGAGCCTAAGGAGATCAATAGAGAGTTTCGAGAATATTACACCAAGCTCTATGCATCTGAGTTGAGGGTTATTGCTGACAATTTGGAGAATTACATTGAAGACTGTAGCTTGCAGAAAATCAACTAGACTCCAAGAAGTAGTTTGGATGTGGAGCTTGGTGTTGAAATGAAGAGAGCTACCTTTCATCTGAACGTGGGAAAATGTCCAGGTCCTGATGGTCTAGATACTGAGTTTTACCTGATTATGCCAGATATAGGGCCTCATCACGAGTTGGGCGGTAACGCCGGCGCTATTAGCGCCAGCGTTAATAGGCTTACCGCCAACCCCCCCGGCGCTAATAGCGCCAAATCACAGGTTTGGCAGAACGGGTATTGCCCATTCCCCATTGAGCCCATTCGGGAATTCCCCATTCCCCATTGGGCTCAATGGGGAAATTTCGCGCACTTACCGCCGGCGGATTTCCCGCCGGCGGTAAGAGCGTGAAATTTCAGTGGAAATCAGCCGTAGCCGTGATTTGGCAGACCCTTAAATGCAGAGATAATAGCGCTACCGCCGCATTTAAGGGTTACCGCCAAACTCGTGATGAGGCCCATAGTGTTTAAAATCGATACTTGCAATGGTGTGTTTTTCAAGAGAAACGGGATTACTCTCTCCCACCACCAGGCATGCATCTATCTCGCTCTCTCTGTAGAAGGGCAGGCCCCTTTCTGACTTGGGTAGCTGCAGACCAATAAGCCTCATTAATACAGAAAACAAAATATTTGCTAATGCATTGGCTCTGCGGCTGGAAAACCTTTTGCCTCAGATCGTGGACCCTAGCCAAGTGGATTTTGTTAAGGGGAGGCATGCCTCTGTAAACATGCGCAGGCTGATCTTGACCTTATATGAAAGTCAAAGGTTACCATCAGAGGTAGGGGTTCAATGTTTGGGCGCAGAGAAAGCATTTGACTGAATAGAATGGGACTTCCTTGTGGCAGCTTTGAAAGGTTTTGGATTCGGGGAAAAACTGATAATAACACAGTTGGTATACTCCAAACCTCTGTTAATTCGAATGGTTTGTCTTCGGATAGTTTCGGCCTGGAGAGGGGTACAAGATAGGGATGCCTGCACTCTCTTCTGATGTTTATACTTTCGATGGAACCATTAGCTGAGAAAATCAGAAGGGCTCCAAGGATATGAGGAGAACAGTTTGTAGAGGCATTGCAAAAGTTATGGCTTTATGCTAACAATATATTACTGATGGTACAAGATGTGGAGGCTTCAATTCCGGCTACAGTGGAGCAAATTGACACATTCCATAACTTCTCTGGTTACAAAATAAACTGGTCAAAGTCGGAGGCAATGGCTACATTGTCCCAGTCAACACTTGAGTAGATATGGATTCAGTTGGTGCCCAGAGAAGATGAGATACTTAGGCATTTGGCTAACTAAGGAAGTGAATCATATGATGGAGGAGAATATGAAGTGTCTGATTGTGAACTTGAAGAAGGATTTGGATAGATGGTCTGAATTGAAGATGTCTCGCTGGGGCAAGGTGAATGCCATTAAAATAACATCTTCTCCACGCATTACGCATGTGCTCAGTATCATCCTGCTGCCGTAAAAACATGTGAATTTAAAGAGAATAGAGAGCCTGATACAGTCCTTTTTATGGGACCATAAACAACCATGCCTGAAGTTGTGGAAGCTGCAGCTCCCATGTGAGAAAGGAAGTCTGAGATTCCCACACTTTGCAAATTATAATCTGACTTTTACTGCAAGACACCTGCTTCCTTTAATATAGGAATCAATGGATATTTGGACTGTAGCAGAAACAAGTAGGAGTAAACCCCTGATGCCGAGAGCTATCTTGACAACTTGGGATGCAAGAGGATGTAAATCTGATCCGCCGACGATATTCTTGAAGGAATGCTGGTGAATTGACCAAAGAGGATGTCGTCCATTCTTCAAATTCATCGTTATGGCTGAATACCGAGATTGAGTTAGCGGGGAGATGCTTCTCCGGCCGAATTGGTTTCTGTGCAGGCTCCTGTGGCTTGGAGACCTGTTTGAGTGTCATACATGGATCCTTTTCAGAACCGTATCCATGATGAAGGGCCTGCAGGATTACACCTTAGCGGAATATAGAACAATTAAGAGAGCTATTGGTGAGAGGGTACCTAATGAGAACAAAGACCTCACAGACTGGTCATATTGCCTCTAAAGTGTATAAACATCTGGCCAACTGCAAGGCGGCGAATGAAGTTCTGCAAGACGGAGGTCCTCTTGGTGGGTTCCCCTCCCAATCCTACTCTATGGACATCCTCTTTCTGGCCCTCCAAACTCGGTGATCTTCCTATTTTAGTGACGGTGGTTAAGTAACTTGGGGGTCTCTCTCTCCTCCTCTCTTTTGATGGTCTCTCAAGCAAGCATGGTCTGCAAAATGGGTCACTTTCTTCTTAAAGTACTCTGCAAAGTACTCCCATTTCATTCCTGTCATTACGTCCTCTGGTTGTTGCATCTTTGGCTACTAGTCAGATTGACTATTGTAACACTCTATTTCTGCCACAACCGTTCTGGCTTGATAAATCGCTTGCAGCCGCAGCCAGATCTTGCTGTTCAGGTGGGTACCAATTCTCCTTATGGTGCCCCCATCAGCCCTGTGCTCCGATCTCTTTACTGGCTCCCTGTGACTGAGAGAACAACATTTAAATCCCACTGTTTAGTTAATCTGGCTTTCGATCGGCAGGGGTACGACTACCTCCGAGACAAATTCTCCCCTTATGTGCCAGGACCAACACTTCAGTCCGGTGGAGCTCATATAGTGGCTATCCCAAAAATCTGGTTATCTAGATTTGGAGGTCGGGCATTTACCGTTGCCACCGGTAAACGGTGGAACGATCTGCCGCTTACTCTTAGGTGTACCGAGAATCATTTTCAATGTAGGAGATCCTTGAATCCCTGTCATTTTAGATGTTAGTTACTCTAGCCAGCAGTAAGATCCTCACACCAAGATGCCCTTGGTTGAACGTACACGCTACAAGTGTGGAAACATTACATACCAGACAAACTCTTGGTCAGAAGCGCTTGGATCAGAGATGCGTGTGAGCAGATGGGAAGCCTTATGCAGGAATGCGACTTTAAACTCATTAAAACTTGCTGAAAGAGTGAGGCAGATAAAAATCCTAAATAGAGTGTACTGGACTCCTGTCAAGCTACATAGGAGGGGGTTGATTGATTCCGAGGCACAGAGTGGGTTCGTTTGAAAATATGATTTGGGAGTGCAGCAGATTGAGGTTGTTCTGGAAGGAAGTAACTGTGATAAGGAACAAAGTCCTGATGCTTGACATGGATTTTATTTTTCAACTATTATTATCGGTGAGGATGAACTAATAGAGGATTTGTCATACCCTCAGAGGTGTTGGTTCTTTAAGGCATCATTATCTGCAACAGAAATAGTACTGTGGGTTTGGAAGGGTGAGAGAGTCCCCTCAAATACTCTATGGTTGGAGGAGCTACGTAAAATGTGTTTATTGGAAAGGGTGATTCTATGTAAGAATATGAAAAGCAACCTTCAAGAAGAAATTTGGGGATGGTTTCTGGAATTGTAAAGAGTTGAATAGTTATCCATGTCATTTCAGAACTGTGTTGGGGGTTGGAGAGGCTTGTGTATTACACAGCCCACGGTAGTGGCTATGTAGTTATGGTTAAATTGCTAATCCCATAGAAAGAGCACTCTTTGGGTGACATATAACTTCGCTCCCCCTGGACGAATCCTCCGCACACTTTACAAAAAAGTATATGGCCCACTCTGAATTGTTTTGAAAATTGTGGTGAGGTTTGGCCCAGGGGGGGCAAAGTTATAGGGGGTGTCCCAAAATGTATTTTTTTCCCATAGACATAATGGGAAAAAAATGTGCGCACGCCTACTGCTCAAACCGCTGGACGGATTTCCACCAAATTTGCGGCAAGAGTGGCGGCTTAGTTCCGAAAGCATGCTTTTGTTAATTTGGTGTAAATCTGTCCAGTAGTTGTTTTTCTAAATGGCCAAAACGTAAGGCAGACAAATTAGTGATATCTATGTCCGCTCCGCGGACACATTTCCCTGTTCTCTCCGCGGACAGGACACCGATTGGCTAATCGACTTGCGTCATGTCCACGGACAAGCAATGTGTTCGCCGATTGGCTGGCGTGAGGCATGAGGTGCGTCACATTGTTTCAATGCGCCCGCCATCTTGGATCCGCCAACAGCGCGGCGGCGAACAGAGGCAAAATGCAATTTCGGGGAGTGTGTTGGTGTGCAGAAGTGCTTGGGGAGGGTTGGGGAGTAAGAGATGGGTCAAATACTGTATTTGTTTTGGTGGCAGGTGCCCCTGATGTGTTCGCCATGTCCACGGTTTTCACGGCTGTCCTGCGGACATAACAAATGCACCAGTAGCTATTTTACTTTAGTATGATGTTGGTTTTGGGTTGTTAGTAGAGGATTGATTGTAATAAATATCCCCTATAAGCAGCCTATATACCAAAGTCAAAATGTTTGGTAGCATAGGTGTGTTATGCCGCAGTGGTTGTGGCCAGGGCCTAGAGTCTTGGGTGCATGGCCAAAGGCTGTAGGCCGTAAGCCATGCACCCAGGAGTCTAGGCCCTGGCCACAACCACGGCAGCATAACTCACCCATAGAATCAAACACCCATCAAATATCACAACCCAAAAGTTTGTGTACTGTTTCATTTGTACAGTTTGTATGTGAAGTTTGGCTAGGCTATGCAGTTAAGATTGTAGAGTTTGTAATAGGACTGCGTTATAAGATACCTTTGGAAGTAAATATTTTGGATTGTGGTGTATGAGTGTGTACATTGTCTTTGAGATCTAATGGTAAATAAACTACTTTGCCACAAAGGCCTTTCACTAATTTAGAGGAAGGTAATTTTGCTGTTTTTGTTGAAGGCATATTATTGCTTGAAGTGGGTGCACTGTTTGAATTATAATGCTCTCATATAAATTTAGTTGTTGCAGGGGGTTTGGTAGTGGGAATAATTCCAAGTTATTTGTGATAGCACATGAAGGTGTTTGGTTGTTGTCAAGTTTTACAGTGCAGTAATTGCAAAGTATTAAGGGGCCAGTAATTTCATATTTGTTTTCTGCTGTAAGGTAGAGAGCTAATTGGAACCATTTGGAATCTTCATTGTCTTCTATTTTGTACGTTATGTGTACAGTTTTTGTGCTACTTTTATTTTAAAAAAGTCCTGCGGCAACACACACACATGGTTTGGTACTTCACCGGAGGTACTTTTCAACTTTAGTATTTCTTTTTTGTATGTGTTTAATAGAAGGTTGCTATTTGCACAGTAGTTGGTAGTTTGTTGTAAAGCTAATGCATTTTGGAAGTGGCTTTCACTTCCAAAATATTTTTCTGGATATGCTCTATTTGTTTGAATAGTTGTTTGACTGTACCATGTAGAAGATTGTTATTTAAATTGACTAGTGCTAAAGCAGGACTTTTAGTATAGTAGAGTTTATGGACCAGATTTCTATAGTTGAATGATGTGTTGATATCATTTTGATATGACGGAAGGTGCTTTTGGAAATAGGTCCTGAAATGCAGGCTAATGAATGTCCTTGTAGTCCTGTGTATTTGTGCACTGGACTGGCATCCATATTTTGTAGTAGTTTCATTTGGATTTTGTCTTTGCTTTTTATATACTGATTGAGGAAGTGGTGTAAAGATTTGAAAGATTTTTTGGCAATGTGACATATTGATGTGCACGGCCATTTGTAGACTGGACGTTTTGGTTTATTAGAATGGAGATGTGATACTGAGTTTTCTGGGGATATTTTTGTGAGTAGATGTTCTTGTTTCATAATGGTGTTATTACGTTTTTCATACCCTCGTCCACTGCTATGTATGGCAATTGGGTTTGTTTGCTTCTGTTTATATGCTTCTTCATTAAAATATGTTTTTTTGCTCATGGTGTAACTCCATTCACCTCCACAGATGTTTAAGGAGATATTTTAGTTGATATTCAGTTTTTTTAGAAGTGTTTTTTGTAATTTAGTAGTTAGTTTTGTTAGTGGTTTCATTGTGTTTAAAAATAAAATAAATAACTTCCTTTCGAGAAGGATTGCACTGTCTATGAGAGCTTTTAGGCTTACCTTTCTATGGTAGGTTTTAAGGGTTGTCCATGAGTTCTGTCCTGTTTTTTATAAGGTTCTGAAGGACTCTGTGGCGGAACATTTTTTGTAAAAAAAATGTTTTGTTATGGTTAGTTGCTACTATATCAAGATTTATAGGTGCAGCGTTAGCAGTAGTGGTAGCTGAAGTCTTGTTAATCACTTTTTGTTTCGTTTTACATTTTGATAGAGGAGGGAAAGTTTGTGTACTGGAAGCTTGTTTTGTTTTGCGTAATGACTGTATTAGCTGTTTTGTTTGAAGTTTTTGTACACAATCTGGTAGAGATGGATGATTATTTTGGACACTTTTATTTTGATTTGCTCTACTTCTGCGTTGCCTTCTACAGAGTTGCTTTTTGGTACGCATTCTTTGGGGTTTGTTGGAGAAAAAAAGAAAGTGTGGGTTGGGCTGTTGTGCCGTGTATGCGTGCTTTGTGCATGAGTGTCTGAGTATGATGGAAAGGATGATTGTGGAGGTGTGTTATTGTGCAATGGGCAGCTATATCAAGTTGGGAAGGTTATTCTTGTATTTGTGTGTTACCATACTGGGCTTCAGATGACAATACAAAGTATGCAACATCTAATGGGAAAGGGTTAATACACTTCTTTGTTCTGCAACAGTAAAATGCTAGTGTGTTTGAGTAACAGTTAGAATATTATGTTAGTATTGTACTTACTTTTTTGTATGGAAAGAGTAGGTTTCTTCGAAGTTGTTGTTCGTACTTCAGATGCTGCTGCTTTTCAGGAGAGTGGTCTTCACTGCAATTGTAAAAGAAAGAAGTTAGTGAATATGTGTGTTTATTGCACTTTTGTTAATGTAGACATTTTTTTTGTTGTTTTTGTAGTAGTAGTGTTTTCTTAGAACTGAGCATAGTATGCATATGCACTTTCATTGCCTATGTGCATCCTGTATATTTTATTTAGAATCTGTTAGTTGAGTATGTTTTACAAATGAGTATAATAGTAAACGTATAGAGCACACTTGTTTTTTTTATGTTATGTTATTGGATGGTAAGTGGCAGAAGAAATAATCATATGCATTTTTTGCTATTTCTACAGGGTAAATGGCAGAGATTGTACAAAAAAGCAGATATTTCACAATAAGCGCTCCGAGAACATCCGGCGATTGCCATATTCAAGCAAATAGGTAATTTTTTTCTTCGTCCTCGATCCACAAATGTTTATCGTAAGTCACGCGGTGTTCCTTTTGGGTATAAGAATGCATTGGATGCACTGTGAATCGCAAACCTTTGGCATGAACTTGGCGCTAGGCCACCGTAAACAATGTCAAGTTGCTCCTTATCGCTACTATGGAGTACGGGCATATGGGCCTGTGGCGATCATCCCAAAAAAGCGTCACTGATCCACCCATTTACGTATATCTGTAGCTGACGGTTAAAAGAAACGTCAGTTGGTATCTGGAATCCATGACAATCGCAGTAAGCCAAGATGTAGTTCTTTAAAAAAAGATAACAGAAATGTTTCTCAGTAGGCAATCTTTATTGCAGTTTACAATTTAACCATTAATTTGGCTCCTTGTTACAAGTATTGATAAACACGGACGTGAAACAATATGAACTCAGACAAAACAATGTGCAAAGTGCTCTTCATTTTGCTTTAGAAGTTACTCTATGGACTATGGTCAGCTCGAAATAGAATGCTGAGGCTAACGCTGTAATTAGGGAGCAAGATAAAACCAAGAAGAACACATAGACGGAATTCTTATTAAATATTAGCGTTGAATTACATGTTTGTGCAACCTGGGTAAGCCCACTACTGGACTACACGCATCTCGATGCTCCACTGCCCAGGTGCGCAGAACAAAAGAAACTACACACACAAGTTGTAATTGCATGTCGTTGCAATATGCCGCACACAACAAACAATACAATGTAACCCACCAATAATGTCACAGAATGATAATTTGACTAGTTAATGTATAAAATCGTCCAAAGTAAAACGTACATAATATTCGGCATTTCCATTCTATCGGCGTAACACAGCCACTCCGTTCAGTTCAACGAATTTTCATAAAATGAAATGACATGTTCCTTTGTCCAATTTTTGAATGGTGAACATTATCATATTTGAAATTCTTACATCCCTCCCTTCATACATTCCTTGCGAATCCTCCCTTTGTTTCAAGGTTGAAAAAAAATTGAACCTTATACTGTGTACCATGCGTGGGTTTCTCAGCTAGGAAACAAAAATTCAACGGCACTGACCTTCACTCAGAATGGTAGCTGATAGCCCTTCAGGCCACAGTGGCATGACAAATATTATTAAAAACATATCAATTGTTTGCTACCATTCACCAATGCGGGTGACATTTCTACTGATTTATTTTGTTCCTCTACACAACTTCGTACTGTTCCAGCGACTCCCACAGTCAGGCTGGAAGATTTCTGCTTTGCAGTTTGTGTGAGGTAATTCTGTTGGAGGCATAATTATTTTGTTGTGGTATATTGCATTATGTTGCATATGTTATGTAATTGGAAGGTTGGTGTGTTACATATACAGTTTGCACTTTTTATTTATTATTGAATGTAATGTTTTTATGTGGTGCTTTTTGAACATGTTTGGTGTTATTATTGTATGATAGAATAAAGTAAGATACCTCCTGAGTTTTTGCAGTCTTGATGGTGATTGCGTCCGTCCGCGGAGATGCGCACGTTCCGTGCGCCTCAAAATTAATAGCGTGGCAGGGGGTTTAGTATTTTCTATGTTATATGTATGTAAGCTAAGGGAGTTTTAGTAAACATTTATAATATTGACATGATCTATATCGATATTCAGTGAAAACAACTTTGTTAAAGGGATGTTATGGTTAAGTTGCGCTACTAAAAACCTATGAAATTCAGTAAAATAAACATTGTTAAAGGGATGTTATGGTTCGAAGTAAAACCGAAAAACCCCAGAAATTCGCCAGCTAAGCAACCATAACTTGTGCCACCATCGTGCACTGCTAAGACTAACACCCAGGATATCAAAGATGACATCACAAATGTCATTGATGACATTTCTTGGGGGTGGACCAGTGTGGGAGGATCACCTGGGCGAGGGGTCTTCGGGAGTGGGACACCAGATGGTGAGGCACGGTATTCCTTTCTTTGTAACACCTTTACCACATCCTACCAGGTAGGATATTTAGGAACTCAACTCCTGCCCTCTTCACAACACAAACACTTTCTCATGGACAGCCCGCAATTGTTTACCATCACACACACTTGACTCTCATTACACTTCCCCATACGGATAAAAGGCGGAGCACGAGAGCACACTCTGAGCGAGGAAAAGTACATGAGGAAACAGCAGTTCCAAGATGGCACTTTAACGAGAGAAGAAAGACGGCAAAACAGAAGGGGACCGCAAGGAGGGAAGTTTCCTTGACCTTTTCGACAAGGAACCGTTACTTTCATGAAACCTCGAGAATAGGAAGCGCAAGACCAGGAAAACAGGCTGAAGAATCCTGCATTGTGTGTCGGAGGCACCCGGGGCCCTCCCGCCGTAATAACCGAGGCAGGGAGAATCACCATCCGCCGTTGTTCCGACCTTGGCTCCAAGAACAAAGCAGCTTCAGTGAAATCAACAAAGCTGGTGATTTGGAGGGACCAATACAAAACTGGTCTGTGTTGAAGCCAGGGTTGCAAGCAGCAACATTGTATGGCGAGAACTGGAACGAATATCGTTGAAAAAGCATGTGATAAGAGGCGCAAGTGAAGTTGAACTGCTGATGGGTGATTGAACTTTAAAGCAAACTGCAATACCTTTGACAGAGTGGTCAGGCACTGCGTGGGTGCTCAATAGAAGGTCTCTGTAAGGTGCCCAGCTGGGAAGTGATAAAGTTGGTCTGAGCCCGGCAGAGGGAGATCAATTGAAAGAGAACTAATACATGTAAATCAAAGTGGTCCTGCGATGGGTCAAGTAAAATCCTGCGCACAGTCTTCAATTTCGATGAAGTTGAGAACATTTGGAAAAGTACATGGATTTGGTTTGAGTCCGGCAGAGGGAGACCAATTGAAGGTGTTGTGTTAAAGTGGGTCTGAGCCAAGAGGACGGTATCCGGGATGAATCGAAAATCACCCAAGAAGTTTCACATGAGAATCTTGAGGAGAAAGAAAAATAAACTTCTGAATGTTTGTTTGGTGCAACAGGCCCTCTGAGATAAGAGACTTTTGGCCTCATCACCATTTGGGCGCTAACCCCAGCGGTATTACCGCTGGGGCTATTAGCCCTACTGCCAAACCCCCCGGCGCTATTAGTGCCGGATCAACCCCGCCGCCGGTAATGCTGCCAAAAATCAGCTAAATCGTGGCGGATTTGCTCCCTGCTCAGAACTGGCGGTAAATTCTGCCAAGTCCATCATTTGGCGTTACCGCCGCATTTAAGGGTTACCGCCAAACTCGTGATTTGAATGGCAAAGAGATTTTAACACAGAAGGCCCTGATACTGAGATTTGAACTGCATCCTTGTGCTAGAGAAGCCAGAGACTGCTAATTTTGAGTGGACTGCCTTGTCTCGTGCCGAAAACGTGGCGAAGGGGAGCCAACGGCTGAGATATCCTGGCATTTCATTTCTTGTACACTTTTCTTTTGTATAACATGTAAGGATTTGCAATAGGTTTATTAGCATAGGCCCTTTTTATTTTGACAGACTCGACTATGACTGCGTTATCATTATTTGATGGCCGTAGCTTTCTCCCATCTTTAGATTTCGGATTATATAGGCATTTTGAAAAACCCAATTGAAGTTCAATAAACACCCTTGAACTGTGATCAACTGTGTCTGTCTTACTGTTTTATACCATGCCTTCCTTACAGGCCAGGCAGTCACGCAACGTGATAATCATTTATTTATTTATTTATTTATTCAAATTGCAGCCTGAAAGGCTGCTGCGCCGCACACAGAAACACTTTAAAATATGAATGCACACATCTCTGCACTCCCTGGGTCGGCCTGGGGGGCAGAGGGAAGGCGGTGACCCCCCCCTAAATAAGCGGTTACCACTGCCACACACTATAATTATAATGCTTTTGTATATTTCCTAAAACAGTCTTCAAATGAATGCCCCTTTCTCGCACAGAAACAGTTGAATATATCCTTTACATTATTCTGCACTTTGAGTTCACAGTCATTTCTTGGCTGGGTTAACCTCAACTATCATAAACATTATCCCTTTCCCTTAACCTGCCTCGTCTTTGCTTGAATCTCTGTTTATCTTTCCCCTTGTTCCCTTACTCCTTCTTCCCCGTGCCTTTTCTCTCTGCAGAATATGGTCTAGATACCCCTTCAGCACTCCGAGCAAAATAGTGGCGCAGTATAAAAACTTCATAACATACATTTTCAGAATGTCCATATGTTTTGGACTAGAACACCCACGATTCTTACACGCTCACTTTTCTGCCTATGTAAGATAAAGTCCAAAACATTGTGAGGCCTAAAACTAGAGCCCTTTAGAAGGCGGCAGTACGTCTCTAATGGGACTTTCAATATCATTGGGGTATTGTGTACCCTATACTGTAGACATGGTCACACCATACTCGCCTTTAATAAGTAATCTATTTCTCCCTTTGATGCAAGAGATAATCACGCTATGTAAATGCTGATTAATTTTATAATCTGATCGGTGGCGGAGAAACATACTAATATACAGTTTATAATGAGTTGAAAACAAATATTTTAAGCCATTTAATACAAATGCATGCATAAGTGGTAAAATGGGTATTGATTCCTGCTCGCCTTTACTAAATTCAAATGGTTTACTAAATACACAAATTACTATAAACGTCTCCTTATTAACCAAGTAATGACTGTGAATTGAGAGATACAGTTAATAAACAAAATTAAAAAAAGGGAATCTGAAAAGCAAGTCAACTATCAGTCGGAAATATGTTCTAAAGATATTGCTACAGTGTTACAGGACCTGAGCATTATGACTTCATGAGGTCACAAAAGGCTGCAGTGATTTAAACCCCCCAATGATGTATAGGTGTTGGCAGTGCTGTTATGATGTGAGTCTTGTATTGTCACTGGCCAGGAGTGCATGCCATTGGAATGTTCATGTATGAATGATAAGCAGCTCATGGGAATGTTGAGTGGGTCTGTGAGTGAGTGTTCCATGAATGTCAGTTGGGGGCCTGAGCTGGGTGTGTAAGGATGTCCGGTGGGTCTCTGTCCATGTATCTACCTGTCTATGTTCCTGTGATGTCTACCATGGCTACCAGTGATGGTACTGTACATATGAAGAGAAAATGGTTCCTTTACAAGTGTAATATGTACAATAAAGCTGACCTGGACAAAACCATATGGTTCCACAGCTGGTCTGTGTATGGATGATCAGAGCCCAACATCAGTACATAACAAGTGCTTAATTTGTAAAAAAAGAATAAGTGCCAGGACCCAAATATTTTCTAGCACCCCTGTGACACTGCGGGTGGGCAGTTCCCCACCACTGCTGCCACCACCTATAGCTTCTCCTCACAGTGTTGACATATTTGGGGTTACACTACAGCCCGCACCTGCTCATTGTGGCTGATGGATGCACTGACTATTACCACTTCATAATTAAACTGAGTCTGGGGGCCTCATTATGACTTTGGCGGTAGCCATGCCGCCAAAATCGGGTCCAGGTTCCGTGAATGGGGAATTACCGGGGCAATTCCGAGTTCGGAGGGCCCGGTAATTCCTCCCTCCAGGAACCCAGGCCCAGACCTTCCCCATTCCCATTTGAGCCCCCATAGAGCTCGATGGGAATGGGAGAGGGAGCCAAGAACGGGCTGATTACGAGCGGCCCGTTGTTTGCTCCCTCTTCCCCTCGCGGGACCCGGTAAGGACGCCTGGTTTGACCAGGCGTTCCTTACGGGGTCCCGCGAGGGGAGCTTGTAATGAGGCGGAACGGGTTTAACAGGTCCGCCTCCTTTAGCGGAGCCCATTAACCAGTTCCGCCTCAGTTTAATGAGGCCCTGAGACAGTAAGTGCCAGGGCTCAAAAATAAGTGCAGGGCTGAGCCCAGGCAAATAATCCCCCCCATATGAAGCACTGGATGTTGGTGCTTTATACCTCATAATACCTGTGAGGTATTGTTGAAGAGGTAACAGAACTTGTTTTGTATGGAGCATCGTTTTATATATAACATAGCATCAGTTCAACAATAGTATTTTTAGAACAAAGAATGTCTATTTTGTACTTTTATTATTAGTGTATTTGGTTAAAAACGAAGCTTACACATAACATATACATTAAAAGAAAAACCAGCATAACCTTGTAATTCATAAATTCATCCATCATCTTATACCCCTCCTTAGAACTACCTATTCACTTCTTTAAAATGTTTCCATCTAATATCAGTGCTCACAAAATTTCATACAGAGCCACATAGCACATCAAACCTCTTCCCAAATTTTAAATGAATCAAGAATATCAATGCAACAGATATAAATGGTATAAACCCCATTCACAATTCCTTTAAAAATTCACTTACTCATCCAACCTCCAATGAGACTTCTCTAATTTATTAACAATCTCTTTTAAATATGTCATAGCTGGTTACCATTCATTAATCGTGCCCATAGGATAGGGGCCATAACAGAAGAGATGGGGTGTTCACATTCACCCAGGAATGACATTATTTTCTGCAATAAAACCAGACAATACATCACTCAGGGATGTCATTTAGGGGTCGCCAGGGCTCGCACTTGCGACCCGTTTGTTCTCCCTTGCTACCCCTTTTTTTGTTTTTACAAATTGAAGCTCCTGGACTGTGGCCAATGCCATGTGACTCTTTGTTTCTAGAGTGGCTGGCTTTCTTGTTCAGGCTTCTTAAAAAAACAGGGGGTTCCACAAGTGTAACAATTTGAGCAGTAACCCTGAAAAGGAAAGAATAGGAATAACAAATAATTTGCCTTTCTGGAATTGTATGCAATAATCGCTAGACACATTAAAGGTTTATTTTGGAGACACTTCAGGGGGTGTCACTGACTTAGTATGTTTTTAAACACCTCAAATTCACAACGCAGGCAAAATACTCAAAAAGCATTTAGCGCAGAATAAGCATCCATTTCGAACTATGGGCCTCATTACGACCCGGGCGGACTTCGCGGTGCTAAATGCACCGCGAAGCATGGCGGAAAGCCGCCGATAGCGCCATGGGGGTTGGCGGATTTACCGCCCCATTCCGACCTCGGCGGAGCGGTAAATCCCCAATCCCCATTCTGCCCTTCCCCATTCCCATTTTCGCCCCATAGGGTATAATGGGAGTGGGGAAGGAGTTAATTACGCCACCGTAAAATACGGTGGCGTAATTAACAACGAGGTCCCGTAGCGCCATGGTTTTCTCCGGCTGGTAAAACCAGGCGGAGAAAACCTCCATGGCGCTACGGGAACTCGTAGTATGGCGGAGAGGTACGCCATGCACTACGCTGGCGTAATACCCTCTCCGCCAGGGTCCTAATGAGGCCCTATGTATTTTGCTTTTCGCAAGTTGCAGTTATAGCATGTTTTTTTTTGCAGATACATTCTTGTATGAAATGTTTATCACGTGACAGTGATATTATAACCATATTTTTCATAGTGTACTTAGGAACAATGCTGTGTGATACCACTTCCTGTTTTGTCAAAGGGTAAAAGGTGGTGTTCCATCGCTTCCCGTGATGCCACTTCGTGGTGGGGTCAAATGACATCCCTTCCTGTGATGTCATCAGAGGTCAAGGGTCACGTGATTTCACTTCTGATACCCCAGGCATTTTGGTGAAATGACGACCCTGACATCACTAAATGGTATAAAGACTCCACACAGTGGGCCTCATTACAAGTATGCCGGTCCGGAAATAACGGTGCCGGTATCCGCCCTTGCACCTTTTCCCAGACTGGCGTAGTCCGAGTCGCGATGCCGGTAACTCCGGCATCAAAAGTGCCCCACCGCATCTGGTAACACCGTTGCCGGTATCTGCGGAGACACACTGCAGCTGTGCCTGAGATATTGGCATTGCATAAGTAAGTGCACATTCTGAGGTGCATGGACATGCAATCACCAGCATGGACATGCCGGTCACAATGTGAAAACGATGCCAGAAACACTGGCATCGCGGCAAGTGGAATCTGGTGTGTAGAAACATGTCACAGGTGGACCCAATGGGCTGTTCCACAGCACAAAAGGACCACTCCCACATCCCACACCCCTTCCAACACCACAATGCTAGTAGCTGCAGTAGCAGTACCGGAGCTGGAGGCGATGCCTGCACAGCTACTAATTGAAGAGGCAGTGATGCAGAGGATGCAGGGGAGGCGCTTGAGGAGAAGGAGGGCCATCATGGGGCAGCAAATCCCCAATGTACAGCAGGTTGCAGCCTGCAGGCAGCCACCAATCCCTCGCTTAAGGGCCATACCATTCAACCTCAGCCCAGGTCAGATCCACACCCTGTACCGGCTAGACAGGGACTCCCATCACTTCAATAGTGGACATTATCCATGACAACCTGGTCAGCATAATCAATATCCGCACAGCCATCCCCCCTCCGCTGAATGTAGTGTCAGTGCTACACTTTCTGGCCACAGGCACATACCAGCACACTGTTGGTGAGCTACATGGCATTTTGCAACCCTGTTTCTCCCGTGTGCTATTCCAGGTATTGAGGCACTCCTGTGAGACCACATCAGCATGCCCAGGACTGCTGACCAGGTAAATGCAACCAAAATTGTCAACGTTATTGGTGCTTTGGACTGCACAGATGTGGAGCTGGTGGCCAGGCATGCTGTGGAGGCAGTGTACCGCAACAGGAAGCTCTTTCATTCGCTGAACGTGCTGATGGTGTGTGATGCCCACCACCTCATCACCATTGCTGTGCAAGTTATCCCGGGTCAACACACGACTCTATGTTGCTGTTCAACTCCACTCTGCCTCTGTACATGGCACAACAAGCTGCACATCATCCCTGGCTGCTGGGTGAGTCTAACTACTAGTCCATATGCAGTGTACATTGGGGGGGGGGTCAGTAAACAGCATAGCATACCTGGCTGCTGGGTGAGTCTAACTACTGGGCCATGTGTAGTGTTCAATTGGCAGGGGGGCAGTAAACAGCATAGTATACCTGGCTGCTGGGTGAGTCTAACTACTAGGTCATGTGCAATGTTCAATTGGGGGGGGCAGTAAACAGCACAGCATACCTAGCTGCTGGGTGAGTCTAACTACTAGGCCATGTGCAGTGTCGTATCATGGACCAGTATGCCAGCCATGACCAGTGGATGTGCACACTGCATGCGTGAATCCATCATTACCCCCACAGTAATTAGCTGAAACTATTACAAAACCTCCAGGTAAGTGCCCAGAGGGCGGCAAAAGGGGAAGGCAGACCGAGAACAAGAGCAAGGAACATAATTACTGACAACTGTAAAACAAGTACACCTGAAACATTGAAGTGGAGATTACCCCACTCAGTGTTGGGAGTGCATGAAATGTGCAAGTGGGTAGGTGTTCCTGGAGGTGCAGCACAGTAGTAGCATGGCAGAGTGCAAGTCCTTGATAGGCGTGCATCCATGTATGAAAAATACCCAGTGCATACATAACCACATCTATCCTGTACTGCTAAAACCAATGAGCTACATGTACCAGAATTTACCACACCATAGTGACAATGACAGGCACAAACACAGTAAATCAAAACCACAACTCATGATGCACAGCAGAGAATACTGAAGCACTGCTTCTGCTTCATATATTCATTTTTTGTTGTTGTTTTTTCTTGTTTAATGATCTTATATGAGAATAGTCCTATAGGTTCCATCTTTTCACAAGCTGTGTGATTCAATCATGATATCTACTCAGTAAATGCCTTGAGCTAACAAATCACTTGAAAGTATTTCCTTTCACGGGAACACCTTGCTTGTATAGTCTTTTGATTACTCCATTCAGTTCCTGTTGTACATGGAGTTCCTCTTTGTTCTCTGCTGGGGGGCAGTTGCCACTTGGTTTGTGGCTGGCTGGGGGGCAGGTGCTACCTGGATTGTGGGTGGCTGGGGGGCAGGTGCCTCTTGGATGGATTGTGTGGGTTGCTGGGGTGCAGGAATTGTTGCCCACTCTCGTCTGCCGGAGGATGCAGCAGAGTCCTGGGTGGACGTGGTGGTGGTCTGGCGGCGGCATGGCCTGGTGGTCCTGGATGTGCTAGGCTGTTCAGCTTCATTGGCAGATGATGTGCCTGTGGGGATCAGAAAGGCAGGGCATCAGTGATGGGTGTGGATTCATGAAACAGACATAAGTGCTAGTACTTTCCTATGTGAATGCTGTGTCATGGACATGGTGGTGGCCATGGCATGGTGCACACATGCATGTGTCTGGGATGCTGTGTGGGTGCATATGTTGTGTGCGAACATGGTGTGTGCAGTGGCTGTTGCATGTGGTACTAGGTACTAGTGTTTCCCGGTTTGGGTATTTTGGGTGTGCCACACAAGCTGTATGATATGGTGTTGTGGCTGGTTGTGACATGGATGTGTTACAAATCTGACTGCTGCCTATGGCAGTTGCTGCGTTGGTGATGATTTAGCGGGCTGGGCCGTGGTGGATGGGACGAGTGGGTCACATGTATCATTGATGTGTGCATTTGATGATGGTGGAGGTGCTTGACACTGACGTGACTTTGGCCATGTCCTAGCACGGCGGTGACAGCAGAGGTTGTGCTGTGTCAGGGGGATGTACGTCTGAGTGCCTTCAGGTGCATTTTGTGAGGGCGATACAGGGGGCCTGTGTGATATGTGAGTGGTGTATGAATGTGGTTTGGGAGCAAGTTCTATGTGGATGTGTGCAACCAGGTTGAAGGGGAGTTGGCCGCCAGCAGGGCTTACTGGCGTTGGCTACAACATACTTGACATGTTTGCCTACTCAATTGTGTACAGGGTACAAGGTGTGCGATCTGACATTGGGTTTATGGGTACTCACCAGCCTCATCCGATGTTGCAGCTCCGGACTCCGCTGCTCCTACTCCCTCAATGGCCTCGATGTGCATGACGCTGCTGCATGTTTCTTCCAATGGCTGCAGGTGGATGGGGGATGAAGCTCCGCCTCCTGTGTCCGTGCGCTGGGTACGCTGTGCTGACAGGAGGTTCCGCACCCTGAGATGTAGATTGTCCCACCTTTTGTGGCAGTCCTGGACTGTTCTTCGGGTTGTCCAGACTGCCGTGACCTTCCGGGCCACCTCTGCCCAGATGGCCTTTTTGCGCATTTGCGCTTACCACCGTGGGTCACTGCTGAACACTTCGTCAGCATTTTCAACTAGCATGTCGGCCAGCATGTTTAGTTCAGCCTCGCTGAACTGTGGCTTACGCCTCTCTGCTGCTGATACCCTGGAAGCCATGTGTCTGGTTGGGTATCTGTGCCTGGAACGTGTCTGTGACTCCTGTGACTGCAATGGATTGTGTTTTGTTAATGGTTGCCAGTCTATTTCCTGTTCTGGAGAGCATGTCATTTCCAGTCACGGTAATAACGGCACAGGTAGCAACGTTGCTGTTAAGTCCAGGAGCGTGAAGCCAGAATTGGAATTACCGGCACCGAGGGTGCCAGTGTGGGGGTTTTTGTGGGAATTTGGTGGTATTACCTGTATGCTGGTGCAACCGTTTCCGGCATGCCGGAAAGCACGTGCACGGTGACACTGAATCAGCTGTTGATTCTGACAGCAGTCCGCACGTACACAGTAGCATCGGCATGCCGGTAATTACGATTTTCTTCCGGCATCCTTGGAATAAGGCCCAGTGACTTTTACACACCCCACAGGTTCGCTTGACTCTGGGAAGACCCATCCAGCGTACAGCGCCTTCCAACGTGTAGAGAAAATTTTGCCTAAATTTGATGCTCCATGCCCAGATATTCACAGATGGGAATTTTGTTACATAGGGCCTCATTGTCTTCGGAGTAGTGTACCATAACTAACTATAATGATAATTATAACTAGGCCCGAGAAAAAGGCCCTGTCTGCTCTCTGTCCACGCAGCCATAACATATTCAAGATCTGCGTGGCCCATGACTACTTCTAAGTGCTCCACCACTGCTGAGAGTAAGCCGCATGTATCCATAACCTATTGAGCGGCATCCTTTGCATGTACATACTACATTATCTCACTAAATGCCAGTATCAACGGCATTAAATTACTCTATCCCCCGCAAGACTTTTCTACACCACTCGAATTGAGATACATACGGTTATTTACAAACATTGCACTCATTTGCAACACTTGTAGTCTGTATAGCAGATTAGCCTCACATGTTTAACAATTGATCACAGAACTAGTCTTGCAAATAACCTGTATAATTCAATAATTTCTGGCTGCTCTTGCTGTGTTTGTCGTAGCCACGCTTACTATTGGACTGATGTTTCATCAAGTGTTTATTCACCACCTTGTGGTAACTGGCTTAATCGGTCTGGGCTGGTGATTGCCCCTGCCAAATTGTCCCTTTGTCACCGGGACTTGGCCCACAATAGCATACCTCAGAGGCACTCCTTCTTCTCACGCAGGTAACGGCTCTCAGCCCCTTCGTGCCTTAGGTTAACCCATATTGTGTGTTCTACTTTCCCTTTGTAGACTAGCATATGACACTAAATTTCATTACTATGTGTTTATATCCTTTGAGGACACATTAGTAAACAATTGTCACAGTTCCGCTAAGATTATATGGTAGCGTTTTTTGGCCTTGTATGGTTGCATTGCTTCATATTGTTTAGTGCTCAATCGATATTTTGGACAAGTGGCTAGGTATCTCTGTGCAGTAGCATCTGTTTTCTCAAAACATTTTCCATTAATACACAAGACTAAAGTTTATGTCTGTTAGTATTCTGTTCTAGACTGGAACTTCTATGACATAATTTACTTCCACTTTTGCTGACTGACTTACTATTGTCCCTAACCTGCTCACTTTCATCATAACCATGTATGCCGTCACTTTCATTTTTGTAAGACTTCTGATAGAGTTCTTGGATGGCAGCATTTCTGCTCTAGTTGCAGATATCCCTCATCCAGAGATCAATTTCTCATCTCTCAAGCCGTGGGTTCTAATTAAGACTTTGCCGCCTACCATGACCACCCCCACTACTCTACCCCATTGGATCAAGTCAACTAAATTCCTGCCACCCCTTAAGCTGATGACTCAGCCCACCACCATAAGAGCAACCGAATTCCTGCCCCAGTTAAATCTTGGAACTAATAATCCAAATACAGGTGTCTCCTCTTCTCTTGGAGCTCACTGCACCCTAATTCCTAACCAATGGATTCAGTTTTTTGTTATTAGACCTTTACCTAAACAACCATGTTCTACCTCAGTAAGAAACGACAGGCTTGGCACGAGACTTAATTAAACTTATCTACCGTCCACTAGACCTCTTCATAAACCTAATAAAAAAACTCCATCTCAGAAGAGTTAAAGATTAACAAACGTAATAAAAACAAGGTTGTTCAGAGTAATGCACCTCATGACCCTAACCGTTTAAGTAACATTTCCCTGCAGATCAAAGGTGCTCTTATCAATGCGCGATCCTTGGTAGCCCACACTGTAGACATAGCTGATCTGATCATCTCTAAACAACTAGACTTCTTAGCAATAAGAGAGACGTGGCTCTATGCAACTGCTGGTACTTCCCTCTTACTTGCTATCCCGGATAATTACACTATCCTGACATTCAATAGAGCATCATCCAGAGGCGGTGGCATTGCCGTTATTGCCAAGCCTAGTCTGGGACTCAGAGTTTCCACACATCCTCCTGTCACCTCATGTGAACAGCTGACAGTTAAACTACCCCTTACTAACTCTCGTACCGCAACTATGCACCTGATATATAGACCTCCTAACCATATTGGCTCATTTGAGGAAGATATTACAGCTATACTCTCTGCTAATACTAAACCTTACTCGCAAATTCTAGTTCTAGGAGATTTTAATCTTGGTCTCAACGACCCTAACGATCAACGTGCCTTGGCAATGACAAACTCTATAACGGAATTAGGCTTTACGCAAAGGGTCAATCAGCCTACTCACGCCAAAGGTAGAACCCTAGACTGGGTAGCCGACCTTAACTGTGAGACAGTAATAACGTCCATTGAACCTTACGCTTGGACAGATCATCATTTATTGACCTTCACTAGCCATGTTAGCCCACTACCTATCAGGACTAACCTTCTAGCCCCTCCACTTCTCACCAGGAATAAACGTAACATTACAGTGGACAATCTACGGCCCCATCTCCTCCCTATCTAAAACTCTATGCCTGCTACGTCAGACCCAGCAATGCTAGGCGACCTATACAACTCTACTATCACCCATGCTATAGATAATATTGCACCTCTCAAAATGTGCAAAGGCAAACCTAGAGCCCACCTCAATTCATGGTTCACCCCTAATCTTTAAGCCCTACGGCTGATCGATGACTTAGACCATCTGGGTGTCACCTACACTAACTATGCAGATGACATTCAGTCAATAAAATCTATCTTATCATTCAGGCATGGATGGCCTCTCATGGCCTTTGTCTGAATGATGATAAGACTGAGCTCTTGCTCCTAGTAGCACCTGCCAGTCTTAATAAACTCAGCAATCACTTTCTATCATTTAATATCAATGGTATTGATGTTAAAGCGGCGAAGGAGGTAAAAACCTTGGGTTTCTACTTGGACTCGGCTCTGAACTTACGCAAGCAAGTCAACGCTATGGACTCAGCGACAGCATACACTTGCAAGTTGATTGATGCCTGTAAACCATTCCTATATGATATGATAGGTCATTTATAAAGCGCTTAATACCCAGATGTTTCTAAACGTGTACCTGGGGATCGAACCTATGGTGCTCCATGTCGTCTTGCTTCCAAGGCGAGCACGTTGCCCCTGAGCTATCCTCCCGAGCTATCTACAGACAGTTGCATTACCCTGGCAAGAGCATTCATTCTCTCAAAACTAGACTATTGCAACACACTCTACTTAGGTGCAAGCAAATATATAGTCAACAAACTTCAAATATTACAGAACAATGCACTTAGTACTGTGCTAAGTACTCCAAGAAGACAATACATCTCAGAGGCTAGATGGACGAATAATCGGCTTTCAGTCAAGGATAGGATACAACTGTTTCCCTTACTCATAAAGGCCTAAATAACTCAGCCCCTCCATACTTAATGGAGAAACGTGTTAACAAAAACATCAACATGCCCTACGAGGACCCTGCATTCTTTTTGTTTGAAGGTCCCCAGATTTAAACTGAAGAAAGCAGGGGGTAGTAGCTTTCCCGTTATGGCTGCCCAGCTGCGGAACTCCTTACCTACAACCTTAAGAGCAGACCAGTCCTTCTTTAGCTTTAGGAAAAGCACCAAAAGATGGCTCCTTGCAAAGGATTCATTGCCGGCACCAGTATGTCTTGCTTATGACTTGTTAGAATACTATACTGCTTGTATCTATGTAAATTGGCTTGTGTATATACCTTATGTATTATATTGTTAATCTCATTGTGTAAATAATGTTACAATGCACTGCAACTATTCTACTATGTATGTGATCCTATATGTAACCTGTAATCCAAAAATAACCTGTAACGCGCTTAGATACCTCTAAGCACGTTACCCACTTCAGTGTATAGAGAATCCCCTGTCCCTTCAATTATTTTAAAATAAAGCCCCAGTTTATTGCGTTTATAAACCGACCACCAGGACGGAATTCCAAATTCAAGTATAAAAACCCTTCCTGGGACAGACGTGGGAAACCCATAACAGGCCTCCAGATTTTTTCCTCCAGAACGTCAAACCACAGGCCATACAATACCGTGGATGTAACTATAGCTGTATAAAATTCCCTGAGGATATAGTGAAAAGGCACACATCTTGTACGTAGCGACCTTCATGAGAGATATGAATGGCATCACCTTTACCTCCACTTTCTTTCCTTTTTGTAGAGACGTGTGGTGTGAGTGATATGTGTGGTTGTTTTTCTGCTTTTGAACAGTTAATATTAAGGAAGATGTTTATTATTTAAATTACTTATTTCTAAGTCATTAGTTGACCTTTTTGCAGATGCATGAAGTGGCAAAGCAGAGTCCCAGCAAGCATAGATGGCAGAAGGAAGGGGAAGAACTGATCAGTGGAGCGTGTGATAGTGGAGGAAAGTACAAAGCGCAAGGCGGATGTGATTGTGACATCACGGCCCATGCATTGATACCCACTGTGATGAATCCCAGAGTATTGTCACTGCTCCGATGGGGGAGCCCCTGCCCATGAGGCCGCTACCCGATAGTCCTCCTAGGGGTGGTACTCAGCGGGTGGATCTCATGGAGAGGGAAACCCTCCATGGGACCAGTGATGACTATCCTGGGAGAACATGGTATGCACCTTCTCCTTCTCTGTACCCTCACTCCTCTCACCCCCACTTCCCCTTCTATAATTCACCCCAAGCCCATCTATTGCTGTAAAATAGGAAACCCTAACCACTTTGAACATACTTTGACGAGTAAGAGTAAGAACTAGTTGGCGTCCCTCTCACTACTAACACAAGGAAGATTGGGCAAAGAGGAAAAAGCTCACTGCGGATTCAACATACACAGTATAGTCAATCAGAATCAATCCCAATCATAAAAAGGGAAGAAGGACTGTACGCAAGGGCAGATCCACACCGGAGGAACCAAGAGTTAAAGAACCGTTTACAGCTAAGAGCAGGGGGCACTGGCAGAGACTTGCTGAACACAGGAGGTGTTCAGAGCGGTCCTGGCTGGAGAATCAGAGATCTGGGAGAAACCGGGAACCAGACCATGCGACTGAGGCAGGACGCGCGAACCGAGAGAGACCAGACCTGGAAGCCCGGCGGGGATACGCCGAGAGAGCCGGAAGGTCCATGGAAGCCCACATCAAGCAGGGACAGTTCCATGAAGACACCCAAGGCAGACGGTAATGCCATGAAAGGTACCTGGGTTACCGTAACAGGTGGTAGGGATCACAAAGAGCAAACATGGCAGTTGGAGAAAGCAGAGGGATGCTTTCTCCTCATCCCAGTCCTTGGGGAGAAATACGAAGTGGGAATATGAGAAACAGTGCCTGGCAGGTTAGTGAACCAGGCCTGGCAAAAAGGGTCAGCAACCCCGACAGAGTTGTCTGGGACCCATATGAAACTGGGGAAGGTGCACAAAAGAGTACAGAAGGATACAGGACCCATTTGAGTCTAAGGAAGCATGCAAACACGATGCTGGGCTACCAGGCAAACCTGAGAGAGGGGTGTGGGACCCATATAAACTGGGGAAGCTGCACGAGAAGAGTACAGGAGGGTCAAGAACCCATTGCAGTCTAAGAAAGCACGTGAGCAAGGTGCTGAGATCCAAGACAAGTTGGGGAAACCCTGAGAAGGCCTGAACGGGTCATGGACCCACTAGAACGAGTGAAAATCTACAGAGCAGGTCTGGGAAACCCTAAGGTATCCGAGAGGAGTCTGGGACCCACATAAGAAGTTAGGGAAGTCTCAAGAAAGTTTGAAAGGGTCAGGGGTCTGAAAAGAAAAAAGACACAGAACAAATTGGGAAGACCCTGAAGAAGTACAAATAAAGGGACTAGGGCCCATTGTTAAACACATGTTTTGGAAGAACAAACTACAGTCAAGTCTGGCAGGAGAGTAAACCAGACTTGATGTTATATATGTGAACTTTGCTTTTTGGTGATTTTTTGGAAAAACAGCTGAGCTTCAGTCAGGTCTGGCAAGGGAGTAAATCAGACTTGATGATACATTTTGTGGACTTTTAATGATTGCTTTCTTGTGACACACAGCTGCAGGTCAAGAAAGAAATAACTACATTCAAATCTAGCAGGAGAGTGAACCAGATTTGTTGTGTGATATTTGTTTTGTATAAGTACATTCATTATAAACAAGAGGCCTTGCAGATCGAGTCTTGTGAGGTGAAAGAAGAAGAAAGGAAGGGATTCTCCCCTGATACTGGGGAATTGTGTTTTCTTGTCAAGATTTGAACATTAAGAACTAAACATTTTAGTTGGAGTCCAGAACAGGAGAAGCACTCTTCAGGATCCAGAAGGTCACAGTTTTCCTTAGTTAATTTAGTGTCTAAGGGACGGAAATAGGTTTTGACACATGACAGTGGACATTTTATATTTTCTGACTTCCTGACAGAATCCTTAGACTTTTTGTTGAGGTCGGGAAACCCCTCTTAGGAAAATGGCCGGATATGATTTTCCTTTTTTTTTTAACCTTTTAATAAAAATCTCTGCCAACAAATACACCACCTCTGTATCCGACTCGCATTTCTGCACACTTACACTGCGCAGTGATAAAATAAGTTGTCACTGGAGAATACAGAAAAGGATCCCTGTGCGCAGGTGGGAAATAATCCATAGAGTAGACCACGGAGTGGACAGTCATTATTTCTGCAGCGTGCACTGTGTGCCTTATAACCTCCAAGCTCCCCAGCATGTTTGGTCCCCGCTGAGCCCAACAGGCTATGACAAAGGGTTTAAGAAGGATTGGGGATGAAGGAGAAGATGTAGTACTACCTTGTCAATCGTAGCTCCAAGTTCGGTGGCTAGGACACCTACAATGGCAGCCCCTATACAGGAATTTGAGGTACTGAGTGCCCCCTAATCTTTAGGCCCAAATTGGTTACTACAGGTCGAGAATACAAACAACAGAACGTCATCTGGCGGTAACACAGAAAGAATATTCCCTAGTTATGTTGGTCTGTTTAATTACCTCTCATCTGCCTTCTAGCTAACAGATTTCTCTCACCACTAACGTGCCTCTGTTCCTCAATTCCTATGCCTCCACTCTAGCACTTCACCCAACATTGTCACATCCCGAGCATAGCTGGCCGTGCCACCTTCCTGCACTTAAAAATGGCCAATGTTGATTGTTCTTAATCTATGTATGTCCACTTAGGTATTGTCCCCAGTAACTGTTCCATTTACTCCCCTCTACAACCTGGTCAGAATGTCCATCTAACTCACTAAGAAGCCCACTGCTTCCTGTCTAATCTGATTGTTTTAATCTATTGTACTTTTTTTTGTGATCAAAAGAGCATTGTTCCTCCTGTATATAAATAAATGAATTAGTATTCAAAGAAAAAACATTGGTGCACAATATTTTCCCAATCCTTGTTAAAATCATGGCAACATTTCCACAAAATACGCAATAGTGAAATACGTATCATACATATCAAACTGGGATGATTTTACAGTAACCCATACAAAATACAAATGTGCCATACAAGTGAACTAACAATCCTGGTTATGTACAGTACACTTACCCAACCGAATATCACAAAGTTTTTGTGGTGCCTACATACAGAACAAATGTAAATGAGGAGCCAACACTTGACGTGGTACTTCCAGAACTGGTGTTATGAAAAGAGGGAACAAACAGGAACATGTGATCCCTTCACACCTCAGTGGGTCTTAAACAGCCGACATGTTTCATTCCATGGCGGTATTCAGGAAATTCATCAAAGGGCAACCATTGTCATGAATAACCGGACTATAAATAATGAATGCAGAAACATTAGAAGATATGCCGGAAGTACACGGCATATATACTTCCGGGTAGCCGTTGGAAGCAACTGTAGGGGAATCTAAACTGTATATATCAAGTATGGTGGAACTACATCCTATCTTTCAGGAGTGAATCCTGTAGTTATTTGTGAGCACGAGGAGCTGTATCCTGTATTATTCCGGCCTTTGTGTTATTCTCATAGGTGGCCTCAATTGTCAATATATAGAGGCGAAACCTGTGTACTTCAAGATAACATAGAATAGGGGAACCCTAATCATGAATTCCCGTGTGAGGATAGCAAAGATCAGGGCTTTAAGTGGGCCAGGAGTAGACGGGACTCAACCCGGGCAGTCTTGTCCCGATTGGGGCGTTCTCGCACCCCTTCCTCCCCGCTCTCCTCACCTGACGAGATGATCTCTAGGTCCTCCGGGACAAAGTTCCTCCGGGTGCGGTAATCTCTCTCCTTCTTTAGCGGTAAAGACCTGCCGCAAAGGGAAGCCACAGTGACCGCTAGATGTACATAGCAGTCCTGGTACCCCGCTTCCGCAGACAGGCGGTTAAGAAAGGGAAAAAGCCGGAAGGCGTAAAAAACCCTTTCGTCTGGATCGAAGCCTCGTAGAGGATGTTGTGGAGGTTCCGAGGGCAGGTGTGGTCCGAAGAATAAAACTTCCGACAGCCAGGCGGGCGGAGATTCCGAGAGGGAGGATGATAGAAGTCAATGCAGGAGATTCCACAAAGAGAAAGGGGCGAGGAAGGGTAGGAATATGCTGGAGCAGGATCCCGGCCAGAGAGAGAGAGAGAGAGAGAGAAGAGACTACTCGGAAACGGTAGGCAGCGAAGGAAAAAGTACGAGAGAAAGAGCGAGGGAGCCAACCCAGCAGGGCGAGAAAAGAGTAGAGGCAGAGAGCGGCACAGAAAAAAGGCCGAAGAGGAAAAAATATAGCGTCTTACCCAAAGGAAAGCAAGGCAATCTAAGGGGGTTGCAACGCAATGGCACGCCGGAAGTACAAGGCATATATACTTCCGGGTAGCCGTTGGAAGAAACAACTAGACCTGTAAGCGGAGGTAAAGCCGCATCCTACCATGGCGCAGACGCCAATGCGGAAGTAAGCCCCATCCGACGCGGCGGATGACAGTATGCCCCCCTCCAGTGTGATGGCAACCAGGTTTACCAGGGTGAAGCCTATGAAAGCGACTCACCAAGTGGGGTGCATGGACATGAAAGGCAGGTTCCCAAGAGTCCTCCGACTCGGAGTACCCCTTCCATGAAACCAAATACTCCAAACGTCCCCGGTAATACCGAGAATCTCGGATGTGTGAAACCTCATATTCATCCTGTCTGCGAGTCTGAGTGGGGGAATGATTGGGAATCCTCCTTCGGAGGTCATCAGGGACATAAGGCTTGAGAAGAGAAGAGTGGAAGATCGGGTGAATGCGTTGGAGGTAAGGAGGAAGGTCAAGCCTGTAAGCAACAGGATTGATCTTAGAGCGAATGGTAAAAGGACCCAAGAAACGAGGTGACAGTTTAGAAGGATGAACCCATCAGGGCAGATATTTGGTAGAAAGCCACACTTTATCGCCTTGCCCCCAAATAGGACAGTCCTTGCGGTGCCTGTCTGCTTGGTTCTTGTTTTGTCTTCTACTTTCCTCCAAGCATATTCTAGCAGAACGATGAGTCTCGCAAAGAGATTGAAGAATAGCTTCGGCTGTGGGAGAATTGGTAGGCCCAGGAAGAGAAGGAAGAAAAGATCTGGGGTGAAACCCGTAGGTACAAAAGAATGGAGAGTAACCTGTGGCAGAGTGGCTAGAATTGTTATAAGTGAATTCGGCAGTAGGTAGTAACGAGACCCAGTTGTCTTGGTATTTGTTGCTGTAGCATCGTAGATACTGTTCTAAAGTGGCGTTTAGCCGTTCAGTCTGGCCGTTTGACTGAGGGTGAAACCCCGAGGATAGTGCTCTTTCGATACCTAACCAAAGACAAAGGGCTTTCCAAAATTTAGAGATGTATTGACTTCCTCTATCCGAGATGATCTTCTCAGGAAGACCGTGGAGTCGAAATATATCCTTGGCAAAGGTCTCAGCCATCTCGGTAGCAGTGGGAAGTCGGGTAACGGGGAGAAATGAGCCATATTGGTGAAAGTATCGACTGTAACCATGATACAGGTGCAACCATTGGACACTGGTAAATCGACTATAAAGTCCGTCGATATGAGGCTCCATGGACGAGTGGGTATCTCACTTTGGGTGAGTAGTCCTAATGGTTTACCTGAGGGGTATTTGGCAGTGGCACAAATTGGACAGGCTTTGAGATACTTCTTGACATCTTTTCTGAGACCAGGCCAAAATAATGATCTAGAAACAAGATCAGTAGTGTTCTGTTCTCCTCTGTGTCCTGCAGTTGGCAGATCGTGACACCAACTGATAACCCTACGCCGCCATACTCCGGAGGGAATGTACAATCGAGCTCCATGAAAAAACAGACCCTCCTTCTCGGTGTAGGCACCGCCTTGTTGCCGTAATAATCGAGGTCTTTCGATAGCGAGAGCAGTCCTTATTTCCTGAAAAAAGGTTGCAGTAACCCCCAATATCCTGTTTCTTTGAAATATAGGCTCCCGATGGGAAGTCTCTTCTTCTTTAACCGTCATCTTTCTGGACAAAGCATCGGCAACTTTATTGTTAGCACCAGGGAGGTAGGTAATGAGAAAGTTGTATTGAGCGAAGAAGTACGCCCATCGTGTTTGTCTTGAGTTAACACACTCCATATTTTGTAGAACTCGTAAATTCTTATGATCAGTGCGTATGAGAAACTGGTGGCGGGCACCCAGAAGCAGATGTCTCCAGTCTTTGCATGCCTGTTTGATGGCAAGTAACTCTTTTTCTAACACTGAATAATTAAGTTGACTGGGTGACAGTGTTTTGGAAAGGTAAGCTACAGGATGTTCCAAACCATCGTTCTCTTGAAGCAGAACAGCTCCTATGGCTGAGGCAGATGCATCAGTCTCAACTATAAACTGTAGCTCCTGATCAGGATGTCGAAGAATGGGAGCCGAACAAAACATCTGTTTGAGCAAATTGAAGCTGCATTCTGCCTCCGGTGACCAACAAAAGGCTCCTGCACTCTTCTTTAGAAGACTTGTGATGGGTAATACAATCTCCGAGAAATTTTGAATGAATCTCCTGTAGTAATTTGCTAATCCCAGAAACCTTTGAACCTCCTTTATGTTTGTGGGTGAGGCCCATTCTATGATTGCTGATACCTTGCCTGGATCCATGGAGATACCGTCCTTGGAGAGGATGTAACCCAAATAGGGTACTGAAGACACAGCAAACCTGCATTTTTCAGGTTTGACAAGGAGCTGGTAGTGACTTAGACGTTCCAGGACTTGCTGAACATGGTGGGTGTTGTCCGCTATGTCAGATGAGAATACCAAAATGTCATCAAGGTATACGATAACGGAAACTGAAAGCAGATCCGAAAAAACCCGGTCCATGAACCGCTGAAAAACCGCTGGAGCGTTGACTAGCCCAAAGGGCATGACTCGATACTCGTACAACCCGAATGGGGTACGGAAAGCTGTCTTCCATTCATCGCCCTTGGCGATGCGTAGCAAGTGATAGGCGTTCCGGAGATCGAGCTTGGTGAACACCTGGGCGCCTTGCACCGCTTCGATAATTTCAGTAATCAAAGGCATGGGATAGCGGTCACGTATGGTGACCTTATTGAGGCCCCTATAGTCGATGCAGGGCCGTAGTTCATTGGAATCCCTTTTTTTGATGAAAAATAAGGATGCACCTGCCGGGGATCTCGAAGGTCTGATGAGACCGTTATGTATGTTCCTTTCCAAGTAGTCCTTAAGAACCTGCTTCTCTGCTTGTGTTAATGAAAACATGCGCCCAAAGGGAACCAAAGCGTTTGGCTCTAAATCTATAGTGCAGTCTTCTGGCCTATGAGGAGGCAAAGTAGCAGGAATCTTCTCCAGGAACACTTCTTGATAGGGAGCGCAGAACTGCGGCAAGGCATGTATGCCTACAAGATCGCTGGGGATAGTCTCAATACTAAGGTTGTCTTCTTTAGCTGTGGCTGGGAAACAATGCAGTCTGCAGTAGGGAGAGCTGAAACTGAGCTGATTGTTCGTCCAGGCTATCTGAGGATTATGTCTTCTAAGCCAGGTGACTCCAAGGATGATGGGGAAATGTGCAGCTCGGATTATGGCGAACTTGATGGACTCTGAATGTTGGAAAATGGTGATCGTGAGTACTTCTGTAGTATGTGTGATGAGTCCCGACGAGAGGGGGGAGCCGTCCACTCCTTCCACCTTTTGATTTTGATTGCGGGCCATTCGGTGAAGACCTATCTCCTCTACCCACAAAGTGTCCACAAAGTTTCCTGCTGCTCCACAGTCCAGGAGGGCTAAGGATTCTATGGATCTAGCGGGTAGCTTGATGAGCACCGGAATAACCATCAATCTGGAGTCTTCTTTTGTGTTAGTCCCTATGTTTCACTCTCAGTTACAGCTCCTAAGTGAGTCACAAGGTGTACCCCGGTACCAAGTCCCTACTGGTACCGAGGATGACCGTTTCCCTGCCGCTTAGTTGGGACTTCCTGACAGTCTTTGATGAGATGCTGCTCCGATCCACAGTATGCGCACAGTCCCTTCTCCCTCCTTCGTCTCCTCTCAGCTGCCGACAATGGACTTCTGGCGGAACTGATTTGCATTGGTTCGTCGTTCGAGTGGGAGGAAGAGGGTGTTGACGTAGGTTCAGCTCTGGACTCGGGAACATTGGTAACGATACGGTGTCTGCGACGTTCCAGACGCCGCTCTTGTAACCGGTATTCTATTTGTAGAACTGAGGAAAGCAAATCAGGGAAAGTGGGAGGTCTCGCAGATCTGGCAAGCTCGTCTTTAATCTCTTCCCGCAGACCTCTTCTGAATATGGCATATTGGGCCTCCTCTGGCCAGCCAGCGCCTGCAGCCAAAGTCTTGAAGTGTGTTATGTATGATAGAACGTCAGCAGCCTCTTGCCGTACATCCAGTAGATCTTCACAGGCGGTAAACGTTAATTCTGGCCGCTCAAACGTTTGTTTCAACAATGTCTGAAACCCTGTGAAGTCAAGCAGGATAGGGTTAGCATTGGTGACCTGAGGTGTAGCCCATGAAAGCGCGTTACATGTCATATTAGAGATCAAAAACCCCACCTTGGATTGGTCCGTGGCAAACGACCGGGGTCTAAAGGTAAAGTACACAATGCACGCTTCCAAAAACTCCTTAACTTTTTTGGGTGAACCATCAAATTTCTCAGAGGGAAGAGGCATAGCAGGTAATTCCGCCGGATGACCCTCTCGTGCAGTAGCCATCTGTTTAAGGATGGCGTTTTCGGCTTTGACAGTCTGTATTTCTTGTGATAGGCCTTGCACAGCCTTCCACAATTCTTGAATCTGTTCTTCTGCAGACATCTTGTATTGGCGTTGCAATCTGTCCCGATTGGGGCGTTCTCGCACCCCTTCCTCCCCGCTCTCCTCACCTGACGAGATGATCTCTAGGTCCTCCGGGACAAAGTTCCTCCGGGTGCGGTAATCTCTCTCCTTCTTTAGCGGTAAAGACCTGCCGCGAAGGGAAGCCACAGTGACCGCTAGATGTACATAGCAGTCCTGGTACCCCGCTTCCGCAGACAGGCGGTTAAGAAAGGGAAAAAGCCGGAAGGCGTAAAAAACCCTTTCGTCTGGATCGAAGCCTCGTAGAGGATGTTGTGGAGGTTCCGAGGGCAGGTGTGGTCCGAAGAAGAAAACTTCCGACAGCCAGGCGGGCGGAGATTCCGAGAGGGAGGATGATAGAAGTCAATGCAGGAGATTCCACAAAGAGAAAGGGGCGAGGAAGGGTAGGAATATGCTGGAGCAGGATCCCGGCCAGAGAGAGAGAGAGAGAGAGAGAAGAGACTACTCGGAAACGGTAGGCAGCGAAGGAAAAAGTACGAGAGAAAGAGCGAGGGAGCCAACCCAGCAGGGCGAGAAAAGAGTAGAGGCAGAGAGCGGCACAGAAAAAAGGCCGAAGAGGAAAAAATATAGCGTCTTACCCAAAGGAAAGCAAGGCAATCTAAGGGGGTTGCAACGCAATGGCACGCCGGAAGTACAAGGCATATATACTTCCGGGTAGCCGTTGGAAGAAACAACTAGACCTGTAAGCGGAGGTAAAGCCGCATCCTACCATGGCGCAGACGCCAATGCGGAAGTAAGCCCCATCCGACGCGGCGGATGACAGTATGCCCCCCTCCAGTGTGATGGCAACCAGGTTTACCAGGGTGAAGCCTATGAAAGCGACTCACCAAGTGGGGTGCATGGACATGAAAGGCAGGTTCCCAAGAGTCCTCCGACTCGGAGTACCCCTTCCATGAAACCAAATACTCCAAACGTCCCCGGTAATACCGAGAATCTCGGATGTGTGAAACCTCATATTCGTCCTGTCTGCGAGTCTGAGTGGGGGAATGATTGGGAATCCTCCTTCGGAGGTCATCAGGGACATAAGGCTTGAGAAGAGAAGAGTGGAAGATCGGGTGAATGCGTTGGAGGTAAGGAGGAAGGTCAAGCCTGTAAGCAACAGGATTGATCTTAGAGCGAATGGTAAAAGGACCCAAGAAACGAGGTGACAGTTTAGAAGGATGAACCCATCAGGGCAGATATTTGGTAGAAAGCCACACTTTATCGCCTTGCCCCCAAATAGGACAGTCCTTGCGGTGCCTGTCTGCTTGGTTCTTGTTTTGTCTTCTACTTTCCTCCAAGCATATTCTAGCAGAACGATGAGTCTCGCGAAGAGATTGAAGAATAGCTTCGGCTGTGGGAGAATTGGTAGGCCCAGGAAGAGAAGGAAGAAAAGATCTGGGGTGAAACCCGTAGGTACAAAAGAATGGAGAGTAACCTGTGGCAGAGTGGCTAGAATTGTTATAAGTGAATTCGGCAGTAGGTAGTAACGAGACCCAGTTGTCTTGGTATTTGTTGCTGTAGCATCGTAGATACTGTTCTAAAGTGGCGTTTAGCCGTTCAGTCTGGCCGTTTGACTGAGGGTGAAACCCCGAGGATAGTGCTCTTTCGATACCTAACCGAAGACAAAGGGCTTTCCAAAATTTAGAGATGTATTGACTTCCTCTATCCGAGATGATCTTCTCAGGAAGACCGTGGAGTCGAAATATATCCTTGGCAAAGGTCTCAGCCATCTCGGTAGCAGTGGGAAGTCGGGTAACGGGGAGAAATGAGCCATATTGGTGAAAGTATCGACTGTAACCATGATACAGGTGCAACCATTGGACACTGGTAAATCGACTATAAAGTCCGTCGATATGAGGCTCCATGGACGAGTGGGTATCTCACTTTGGGTGAGTAGTCCTAATGGTTTACCTGAGGGGTATTTGGCAGTGGCACAAATTGGACAGGCTTTGAGATACTTCTTGACATCTTTTCTGAGACCAGGCCAAAATAATGATCTAGAAACAAGATCAGTAGTGTTCTGTTCTCCTCTGTGTCCTGCAGTTGGCAGATCGTGACACCAACTGATAACCCTACGCCGCCATACTCCGGAGGGAATGTACAATCGAGCTCCATGAAAAAACAGACCCTCCTTCTCGGTGTAGGCACCGCCTTGTTGCCGTAATAATCGAGGTCTTTCGATAGCGAGAGCAGTCCTTATTTCCTGAAAAAAGGTTGCAGTAACCCCCAATATCCTGTTTCTTTGAAATATAGGCTCCCGATGGGAAGTCTCTTCTTCTTTAACCGTCATCTTTCTGGACAAAGCATCGGCAACTTTATTGTTAGCACCAGGGAGGTAGGTAATGAGAAAGTTGTATTGAGCGAAGAAGTACGCCCATCGTGTTTGTCTTGAGTTAACACACTCCATATTTTGTAGAACTCGTAAATTCTTATGATCAGTGCGTATGAGAAACTGGTGGCGGGCACCCAGAAGCAGATGTCTCCAGTCTTTGCATGCCTGTTTGATGGCAAGTAACTCTTTTTCTAACACTGAATAATTAAGTTGACTGGGTGACAGTGTTTTGGAAAGGTAAGCTACAGGATGTTCCAAACCATCGTTCTCTTGAAGCAGAACAGCTCCTATGGCTGAGGCAGATGCATCAGTCTCAACTATAAACTGTAGCTACTGATCAGGATGTCGAAGAATGGGAGCCGAACAAAACATCTGTTTGAGCAAATTGAAGCTGCATTCTGCCTCCGGTGACCAACAAAAGGCTCCTGCACTCTTCTTTAGAAGACTTGTGATGGGTAATACAATCTCCGAGAAATTTTGAATGAATCTCCTGTAGTAATTTGCTAATCCCAGAAACCTTTGAACCTCCTTTATGTTTGTGGGTGAGGCCCATTCTATGATTGCTGATACCTTGCCTGGATCCATGGAGATACCGTCCTTGGAGAGGATGTAACCCAAATAGGGTACTGAAGACACAGCAAACCTGCATTTTTCAGGTTTGACAAGGAGCTGGTAGTGACTTAGACGTTCCAGGACTTGCTGAACATGGTGGGTGTTGTCCGCTATGTCAGATGAGAATACCAAAATGTCATCAAGGTATACGATAACGGAAACTGAAAGCAGATCCGAAAAAACCCGGTCCATGAACCGCTGAAAAACCGCTGGAGCGTTGACTAGCCCAAAGGGCATGACTCGATACTCGTACAACCCGAATGGGGTACGGAAAGCTGTCTTCCATTCATCGCCCTTGGCGATGCGTAGCAAGTGATAGGCGTTCCGGAGATCGAGCTTGGTGAACACCTGGGCGCCTTGCACCGCTTCGATAATTTCAGTAATCAAAGGCATGGGATAGCGGTCACGTATGGTGACCTTATTGAGGCCCCTATAGTCGATGCAGGGCCGTAGTTCATTGGAATCCCTTTTTTTGATGAAAAATAAGGATGCACCTGCCGGGGATCTCGAAGGTCTGATGAGACCGTTATGTATGTTCCTTTCCAAGTAGTCCTTAAGAACCTGCTTCTCTGCTTGTGTTAATGAAAACATGCGCCCAAAGGGAACCAAAGCGTTTGGCTCTAAATCTATAGTGCAGTCTTCTGGCCTATGAGGAGGCAAAGTAGCAGGAATCTTCTCCAGGAACACTTCTTGATAGGGAGCGCAGAACTGCGGCAAGGCATGTATGCCTACAAGATCGCTGGGGATAGTCTCAATACTAAGGTTGTCTTCTTTAGCTGTGGCTGGGAAACAATGCAGTCTGCAGTAGGGAGAGCTGAAACTGAGCTGATTGTTCGTCCAGGCTATCTGAGGATTATGTCTTCTAAGCCAGGTGACTCCAAGGATGATGGGGAAATGTGCAGCTCGGATTATGGCGAACTTGATGGACTCTGAATGTTGGAAAATGGTGATCGTGAGTACTTCTGTAGTATGTGTGATGAGTCCCGACGAGAGGGGGGAGCCGTCCACTCCTTCCACCTTTTGATTTTGATTGCGGGCCATTCGGTGAAGACCTATCTCCTCTACCCACAAAGTGTCCACAAAGTTTCCTGCTGCTCCACAGTCCAGGAGGGCTAAGGATTCTATGGATCTAGCGGGTAGCTTGATGAGCACCGGAATAACCATCAATCTGGAGTCTTCTTTTGTGTTAGTCCCTATGTTTCACTCTCAGTTACAGCTCCTAAGTGAGTCACAAGGTGTACCCCGGTACCAAGTCCCTACTGGTACCGAGGATGACCGTTTCCCTGCCGCTTAGTTGGGACTTCCTGACAGTCTTTGATGAGATGCTGCTCCGATCCACAGTATGCGCACAGTCCCTTCTCCCTCCTTCGTCTCCTCTCAGCTGCCGACAATGGACTTCTGGCGGAACTGATTTGCATTGGTTCGTCGTTCGAGTGGGAGGAAGAGGGTGTTGACGTAGGTTCAGCTCTGGACTCGGGAACATTGGTAACGATACGGTGTCTGCGACGTTCCAGACGCCGCTCTTGTAACCGGTATTCTATTTGTAGAACTGAGGAAAGCAAATCAGGGAAAGTGGGAGGTCTCGCAGATCTGGCAAGCTCGTCTTTAATCTCTTCCCGCAGACCTCTTCTGAATATGGCATATTGGGCCTCCTCTGGCCAGCCAGCGCCTGCAGCCAAAGTCTTGAAGTGTGTTATGTATGATAGAACGTCAGCAGCCTCTTGCCGTACATCCAGTAGATCTTCACAGGCGGTAAACGTTAATTCTGGCCGCTCAAACGTTTGTTTCAACAATGTCTGAAACCCTGTGAAGTCAAGCAGGATAGGGTTAGCATTGGTGACCAGAGGTGTAGCCCATGAAAGCGCGTTACATGTCATATTAGAGATCAAAAACCCCACCTTGGATTGGTCCGTGGCAAACGACCGGGGTCTAAAGGTAAAGTACACAATGCACGCTTCCAAAAACTCCTTAACTTTTTTGGGTGAACCATCAAATTTCTCAGAGGGAAGAGGCATAGCAGGTAATTCCGCCGGATGACCCTCTCGTGCAGTAGCCATCTGTTTAAGGATGGCGTTTTCGGCTTTGACAGTCTGTATTTCTTGTGATAGGCCTTGCACAGCCTTCCACAATTCTTGAATCTGTTCTTCTGCAGACATCTTGTATTGGCGTTGCAATCTGTCCCGATTGGGGCGTTCTCGCCCCCCTTCCTCCCCGCTCTCCTCACCTGACGAGATGATCTCTAGGTCCTCCGGGACAAAGTTCCTCTGGGTGCGGTAATCTCTCTCCTTCTTTAGCGGTAAAGACCTGCCGCGAAGGGAAGCCACAGTGACCGCTAGATGTACATAGCAGTCCTGGGACCCCGCTTCCGCAGACAGGCGGTTATGAAAGGGAAAAAGCCGGAAGGCGTAAAAAACCCTTTTGTCTGGATCGAAGCCTCGTAGAGGATGTTGTGGAGGTTCCGAGGGCAGGTTTGGTCCGGAGAAGAAAACCTCCGACAGCCAGGCGGGCGGAGATTCCGAGAGGGAGGATGATAGAAGTCAATGCAGGAGATTCCACAAAGAGAAAGGGGCGAGGAAGGGTAGGAATGTGCTGGAGCAGGATCCCGGCCAGAGAGAGAGGGAGAGAAGAGACTACTCGGAAACGGTAGGCAGCGAAGGAAAAAGTACGAGAGAAAGAGTAGAGGCAGAGAGCAGCACAGAAAAAAGGCCGAAGAGGAAAAAAACATAGGGCCTCATTACACGGACGGCGGTAAGGGTTAACGGTCACCGTTAATGGCAACGGTGACCGTTAACCCTTACCGCCGTACTACGAGGTCCCTTAGCGGGTTGGAGTTTTAACGCCTGCTTTTTGCAGGCGTTAAATACCAACCCGCTAAGGGACCTCGGAGCTAATTACGGCACCGCAAAATTGCGGTGCCGTAATTAGCGCCTTCCCCAGACCCATAGAGCCCTATGGGGCAGAAATGGGAATGGGGAAGGGCAATGGCGGAAAGGGGATTTACCGCCCCTCCAACCTTGGAATGGGGCGGTAAATCCCCTTTCCGCCAAGGCGGTGCCGGTATTTTACCGGCATGGTCCAGGGTGCTAATAGCACCCTGGACTACCGCCTTCCGTGTAATGAGGCCCATAGTGTCTTACCCAAAGGAAAGCAAGGCAATCTAAGGGGGTTGCAACGCAACGGCACGCCGGAAGTGCACGGCATATATACTTCCGGGTAGCCGTTGGAAGCAACAACTAGACCTGTAAGCGGAGCTAAAGCCGCATCCTACCATGGCGCAGACGCCAATGCGGAAGTAAGCCCCATCCGACGCGGCGGATGACAAGTCTCCAAATATTTGCCTCGAGTCAGGGCTCTGCCACGGCTCTCCGAACTTACCTCCCAGCCAAAATGTCTTTATTATACTGCTCTTTGCCAGTAGATGTCACCTTCAGTAATATTTAGATTTGCAACATCAGTTAAATTTGAAATTAGGTTGTTTTCAAACAGGAAAGGGAATTTAAAAGAGAATACATTGTTTGATTTTTGCAACATATTGCAGTAATATATTATCATTGGAATGATTTTAATTAGTATGTACAATTAATGGATTTCTTTCATAAGAAGCGTGGGATTGCACGCTGTGCTGACCTATTTTGATTTGATGTTAAGCTTCATATTTGAATATATTTATTTTGGTAAAAATGTTTCGACTTTAAACACATTAACCATATCTTAATATAATTTTTAACTCCAAATTTGTTTGCATTTCATTGCACATATGTGAACTAGATTGACTCCATTAGGTCACTCCATTAATTAGACAGGCCACGGCTCCTTTACAGCTTTATTAACTACGTGGCATTTGAGGCTGCACAAGACCCTGTTTAGGCCCGCCCCCAAATATTGCATCACGATGCATTAAAGCGCCCCCCTTGATTTTTTATCAAGGGGGTGCAGAAAATGCCCAATTGGATCCAAGGACCCAATGGGGAATGGGGATTTACCTTTAACGCCCAACCCGTGATCCGGGAGGATAGCTCAGGGGCAACATGCTAGCCTTGGAAACAAGACAACACGGAGCAACACAGGTTCGATCCCCTGGTCCGCGCTTAGAAAGTTCTGGGTATTAAGCGTGTTATAAATGACCTATCATAACATATCATCCCAATTAAAGCACTGGCAAAGACTATGCCAGGAAAAACGATGTAACACTGACCTTTATTGTTTCCAGGCAAGGATAATAGGTTCTTGTTTTTCATGAACACAATTATCTGGGCTTGAGTCCTATGATAAACTGGCAAACAGAGGAAAGTCGTAATTATGCTCTAGATAAGTATGCCTCACTGGAGTAAAAGCTATGGGTTGTTGCGCTAGAAGCACAACCAACACTATCTGTGGTGTCTTACCTTGTAATAGAGTGACTGGGTTGCATACAGCTTGTTGTTGTAGCATAGATTGCTACATTATATAAATAGCCACAGATGGGAGTCGCTAAACTGATGCGTGCAGACATGATCACATCCTGGTGACGCCATTCTGCCGCGTGCGGCAAAGTAAACAAAGTGACGTCGTTAAGACGGAATGATCACAGGTAACAAGAAATAGATACTAGCCGGTGAGGGCAGGGGCAAAAAAAGGAATTCAGAGCCCAAGTGCAGTATCAGGTGGAAGAAATAAATACAAATTCTGGTGTCGTTCTATAGCTCAAGAGTTTACATTGGGCCTCATCACGAGTTGGGCTGTAGCCCTTAAATGCTGCGGTAACTGCATTACCGCTGCATTTAAGGGCCGGCCCTATCACGAATTGGGCGCTAAAATTGTCTGTTTTTCCTCCAGATTTTTTCTAGAGGTGAAAAAACGATTTAGCGCCCTGTATTACCGCCGGCTGTATTAGCGCACAGTATTAGTGCCGATAATGACCCATTGGATCCAATTGACCCAATTGGGAATGGGGATTTACCGTTAACGACAACCCGTGATCTGGCGGCAATACCGGCAGCCCGGTGGGCGCTAACGCTCTTACAGTTGGTTGGTATTACAGCTGGGCTACAGCCCAACTCGTGATGATGCCCATTGTGTGCATAGACACAGCATATGATGGGGTATTTAATCAATGCTTTCATTTAGGTCTGCAATATGGCTTTTAGTAAGAACAATTATGCGTATTTTCATTTTATTTTTATTGTTTAAAGTGTGGACCTGGCGTATGGGTAGCCAGCATTTGGGCTGCCATCTTTTAACAGTTGCGCAGTAATGTGAGGTCTGATGTGTCGATATGTGAGTCCTTTGGAATTTGTCCTTGGTCAGGTGTTGTTGAAAAAGCCATGTTTTGAGAGATTTTCAAAATTAGATAATTGTGGAGGCATTCTGATCCGACACCGGGATCGATTTCCAGAGTGTGGGTGCATGACAAGAAAGGAAGCTGGTTGCCTTTGCAAGCAAGGAGCTCACCCTAACACAATGCAGGTATTCGCAGATCGAATAGGAGGAGCTAGCAGTGCTCTGGGGGTGCAAGCACTTCCACATTTACATTTACGGTCACCCCATCACAGTGGTCACTGGTCACAACCGCTAGTGCCCATCTTGGGAGGTTCCGCACCCAGACTGATGATCCGACTTCAGCGCTGGCTCCTTCAGTTACAGAAGTTTGATGTGACGTTGGTTTTCAGAGCTGGAGCAGGCAATCCAGCAGACTATTTGTCACGACACCCGAGGGCACCAGACAGAGAGGACGAGGCTGCCGTGGATGACACAGAGGTCACTGCGGCGATGGTGATGGAAGCAGCAGTCCCAAGACCTATGGCGGTCGTAGACATTGTAGAAGCAACCCACCAAGATTCAGCCATTCAGGAAATGGTGTATCAACTAAGGTCAGGTCGATGAAAATAATTCCTGAGCGTAACACAACATCGCATGCCAGAGTCTCAAGCTTTTCTCTGCGGTCCTGGAAAGTGAGGGGTGAGCTCACACTAGGTCCTGAGCATGTTCTGCTACGGGTAATGCAGCTGGTGATCCTCACATCTCTCCAGAGGGAGGTGATAGAACTGGCACATGCTGGCCAATAAGGAGTGACTAAGATGATTGCATGTCTGCCCCAAAAGGTCTGGTTCTCCGAATTAGAGAGTAAGGTGGAAGATACCATTGCCACATGCACATGGTGCCAAGCAGCGAGGCAGCTGGTGAAGGCTCCCCGCATTGCATCTCCTATACGAGCGGATACCCCGTGGAGAGCCCGGAGCATGGATTTTGGCACTGTCCTTCAATCACAGCACTTCCTAGTAGTGTTGGATGAGTTCTCACCATTTCCCGTGGTCCAATTTGTTGACTCCATCGCGGCAAGATCTATAATCCTGGTGCTGAAAGACATATTCGCCACATTTGGATTCTCTGACTCTGTGAGGTCAGACAACGTGTCTCCATTCCAAAGTGACGGGTTGGCCAGATTCCGCGAACCTTAGGGAGTTCATCACCATAGGGCGACACCATGCTGGTCCCGCACCAACGGGGATGTTGAAAGATTCATGCTGACCATCAACAAGGCCTTCTGCATCTCCCTGGAAAGGAGACAGGCATTGGAGCCTGCGCTCACAGAATTTCTGCTGGCCTACTGCACCACGCTGCACTCCACCACAGGGGTATTCCCGGCAGAAGTGCTCTTCGGGTGAAAGGTCAATTCAACCATCCCAAAGACGAAGTCCAGCAGCCCAATGTGATAGAATCAGCCACAGTACAGAGACGACACGAGCAGTCAAATGCCAGGGAGTCGATACGCCGTGGGTTGGTGGAACAACCTCTGGCAGTCAGAGATCAGGTGCTGGCCAGAGCAAAGAACCCTAGACACAAATTGTGTTTGCCCCATGACCCATTCCGTGGAGGGTCACAGCGTGATAAAGGGACCATGATCACTGCGACTCGAGGAGGTGTGACACTCACCCGCAACTGCAGTTGGTTTAGCCGCATCTGGGGCACACCGAGGCATGAGGGCCCCGCAGAGGCCGGCAGCGACGGGCCCCGAGACGAGGACGAAGGATCGGCAGATACAGGAACGGCTCAGAGTGACAATGTCCAAGGAGTGGAGGACACCACGACCCCCGAGCCAGGTCCAGTGAGGTATCCCCAGCGTTGAAGCCACCGATCTCCAGCGAGACTCAGAGACTATGTGCTGGAGAGTCGGGCATCCGCAAGTATACAGAGTGTTGTTCCGTAATGTTTGCTGTTATGAATGACCATGTTAAGAGGGAGGTTGAAGGGGATGTTACAGTGCTTGCTGGCACTGTGTCAGGTAACGGCTGTGTCACTGAGTCAATAAAAGGGGAGGTCTTCCCGCCGTTTGAGTAGACCCTCTTGCTAACCCTAAAGACGACTCGCGTCTTTATTTCAAGGCTGGGTGACCCCTGCTTCATAATATAACAGTTAAGTCTCTCTTTCATATAACAGTTAAGTCTCTCCTTCACTTCTGAAACCACACACTTAAGGATTGCTTTGAGAAGGACTCGTCTCCTGTCCCCCCTACCCTTCAGTCACTCCCCCAGCATGTAAGTACTAGCTCCACATTCATGATTTCAATTGCCTAAAAATGTATGCATACGATTGCAAGTGCTAACAGTGAAATGCTTTACGTTAGTAATTGCAGGCCTCTGTTAAAAGCAAAGTCCAGGTGCCGTTTAACATCCGTGTACTGTTCTGGCCGGCCTCGGCTCTGTAGGTCAGCCAGGTGGAGTCAGATCAATGGTGTTGCGCCACGGGCTGAAGGTTAGAGGCGAGGCAGCAGCAAGAGAACATAGCGAGCACAACAGCCTTCTTACTGAGGCGAACCTTGCCGTGTTTAGTACTGTGACTTTATTGTGGTTCTACATTGCTATCTTGTGGCCGATAAAAAAATAATTCGCACTTTGCCAGTTCAACACTTATCAGCGCCTTCGTTTGCCATGTTATTTTCTTGGTGTAGCATCCGTTTGCTCTCAATGACCCATTGTACCAATATAGGCCTGTTTATGGTTGTGACTCTGGCCTACCCTGTTTTGAGAGGGATTTACGAATTTCATTTTGTGATATATTACACTTTGTGTGCTTTTGTAAAGCTCCAAACCTCTACGGCCGTGGCCTCCAGGCACTCTGTGAAATTGTATAGTGCATTGCTGCCCCAAACAAGGTTTCTAGTGGATCGTAGTGCGGCAAAGCACATGTCCTGTGCAAAGTGGTGGACTGTGTCACGGGCTATGTGCCTCGTGGGTGGCTATTTGTAGTGGGAATGGGGTCTCCATGGTAGAAGATGGCGCTTACAGTGTATGTTTAGATACTCGCTTGTTATTGAGTGCGTTCTAGTGACTTAAAGTTGCTCAGTTCAGCAAAGAGTCCTTCAAAGGTGGCACGACCTTTGCTGCGGTGCTGGTGTATGCAGTGCCGGAATAAACCCTGTGTAGGACCCAAGGCAGTCGAAATGTCAGGCCCCCTCCCTCGCAAAAGATCTCCTAATATGTTTTTAATTTTCTGCACTGCTATTATTTTGATCCGTTGTCGCGGGGCCCCTTAAAAGAGTGGGACCTATAAACCAGTACCTGCTTGGCCTAACGGATAATCCAGCACTGGTTGTGGGCAGGGCAGTTTCTAGACAAGTATGCACCGAGGGTGAAAAACCAGAATACACCACCCTCCCCACACACATTGCTCCTCTACTGCAACCCTACACTGCACTCTCTCGCTTTAAAACCATTAGACCATTGCAAATTAAATAATGTCTTATTGTCTTGCGCTTAAAATCTTTAAGCAGAGACAATGTATACAACAATGTCACAAACAAGAATACATTTTGATTAGCACACGGAACACAACCAATCAGGTTCCTTGGTTCGCAGGCTGATACTATCAATCTTAGCTCACGTTTCATGGAACCTGATGGCTGCTTCCCCCGCCCGCTTCGCCATCTTTCCCACACCCAGCCTTTTCCTTTTAAAAAAAAACAAAACGAATCCCAACCCTCTTTCCCCGTCCTACTTACCTGATTGTGGTGGCAGCCCTGCCGGCCGTCCCGCCGCCGCAGTCGCTTCCCTGTATCTTGCTTTTCCGTCCACCATGGAAATGGAAGAGGAGACCCGTATGGGACCCTGCCTTCCACAACCATGGCAGCCATCTTGGCAAAGTATTTTATTTCAATGAGGGGGACGTCACGTTCGTCCCATTGATTGAATGAAAATACATTTTTTTTGTACCTCCCTGGTTTAGAGCTTTGGTAACCCGGGGTGCTAATAGCGTTAGTAACCCGTTTGACAGGCAATAACGAGGGTAATGTACCTGGTTCCCTCGTTAAACGCCTTTGATTTGCTCGGGCCCCCAACTCGGGCTGCCGGGCAGTTACCCCCCGGTATAGACCATGGAATGGGCTACTAACACTATATTATCTCATGATCACATGTTCATTGTCTAAATCAATGGCAGTCTCCTAGAGGTTGCTGCTGAAAACATGTCTATTGTTGTTGTGTAATCTATTTTCCAAAAATGTTGCTCTCAATTTAAAGTATAGGTTGTATGTCAACATATCCTGGCAAAACCTGTATATTGATGGCAAGTTGGACATGCTATGGTAACACTAAGAAAATCGTGAAGGTACATGGGGATCCCAATACCTACAGTAGCAACAAAGAAAACCTTTTCATTCTACACAAGTCAAAACTGTTGGCTTTGTTGATGCTTCTTTTCTACCTTTGCACATACATGTGTTTCCACAGTAAATAACACACACGCCGACGCGACCCATACAACAGCAAACAAAGGAAGTATTCCCCTTAAGCGCATTCCCCACGTCATTTCCCATTTTTCCAACTCCTGTCCCATTTGCTAAAAAGTAAAGTGCAGCAACAAACATAATGGGTAACAATATTGCTTTTTTTCTGCTACTTAGGCACTTGCTTCCCATTAAACATCATAATTTGACAAGGGGACTCCATGTCACCTGAACACTTCCTCCATTCCTGGACTTTCATTTAACAGATCAATGAATGCTGGGATTGTAGTTTATTTTGTTTTAACTGGATTAACATACCAGAAAACTGTAATTTTCAAAAGTAACCCCAGGGATGTTCAGATGATACAGAGTCCCTCATTTGATCACCATAAAATGGGGCAGTTGAAGGAGGCTTACTTTTACAAAAAGATGCAGATTTGGGAGGTGGGAGCAGTCTTAAAAAATCTGTGAGCAATGTATTAAGCCATTGGCTGCATCATAGGGGTGGAGGGGGCAGAGAAATCTGGGCAGGATTGTTCCCTGCCTCTGCCCGCCAAGTACTGCTGCATGCTAATGATAGGCTTGCTTCTCTCCCAGGTGGGAAATTTACTCGGGCGACACTGCGTATTCTCCCACCGCCCGCCCCATCTGTGCCCTGGGCCATTGCACGGTTTGCCCACCCCTAGAAAAGGTCCAGGTAAACCAATAGAATGCTTGCGTTATCACGAAAAAGCACATGTTGTATACAAATAATTCTGTACAGGGTTATAACAATGCTAACACACCTAAAGCACAGTGCTAGCAGCATCAGAGTACTGCCCTTTTACCAAAAGTAGAAGCCCGAGCAAAGAATGATAGCAGGAGTACTTACCAAACTCTTCACTTGGAATCAGGCTCTTTATGTAAAAAAAATGCTGTAATGTCTTCCAATTTCTGTCCCTGGTTTATGCTCCATTGTCAGTGCACTGTTATTGCTTCGTGTGAAAGTCATTTCTGTTTGACATGAAACTCTGATCTTAAATAAGTACAAATAAAACCTGTACTGGCATTTGAGTCTCCCACACGCCGCAGTGTATAAGGGACTGGGACTCGCTTGAGGGGAAGCATGAACGCATGCTTGCAAGACATGGAGAAGGGACAGAGAGACAGGGGAGGCCCAGGATGAGATCATGGTCCCGGGGACTCTTTGGCGGAACTGGTAGTGGTTGTGGAAATGGCCTGGAGAAGATGAGCAAGTTGGAAACTGGGGACGATGGAAGCCACCTGGGGAACACTGAAGAGGAAGATCTTAAAGTGGTCTTCCAAATATGTGGGGAAACGACAATCAGCAGAGCCCCCATGTGGTTCAGTGAAAAAGGATGTGAGGAAGAGGTTGTGTATTGAGGAAGGTGATCACTGTGGGGAGATGGAGACAGCAGACACGGTAGAGAAGATGGAGAGCTGGATCTTTCACGCAAGCACGGTGCATGGCTACCGCTGGGGAAGATTGTGGGGAATGAGGGGGGGCCGTCAAGCTAGGCCCAAGACCCTGGCGCCCTGGATGAAAAACTTCCCAGGGAGGCTGAGTGAGAAACCCAATGACCATGCCTCGCTGGTGGACAAGGGCTTCAAACAAAGCCTTGCAAAGGAATGGGAGAAAATGAGAAGTTGGGGTAAAGAATGCTGCTGGGTGGAAAGGCGCTTGGAATTTGTGGCAAGAGTCTTTGGAACACGAAGGTGAGGTGTTCAGCTTCAAAGATAGAAAAGGGGACCTGAGCGCAGGTCTGGACAGTAGATAAAAAGGAGTGGAGGGTCAGGGGACAGTTAACAGCTTGGTCAGATTGGTCCTCATAGGCACTGCAACCAGTCAGAAATTGGAAAAGCGGTGTGGTGGGATGCCTGAGACGATGGACAAGTATAAGAAGAGAGGATCCGGTAGGAGCCGGCTGAGCTGGAACAGTGGAGCAGAATGCTCTGTGCGGCATTTGGTGGGGGAGATGCATGCAATGCTGGGACGAATGGGCCTGCTGAGAATGATCGGTTTGGGGTTCAGGTATGGGGAGTAAGGGACAAGGATTAGTGCAGAATTGACAGAGGCGTCATGAGGCCGGGTGGTGGCGCTTCTAGGGATAAGGTGTCGAGTCAGATGATGCTAAAAGAGAAGGTCGATTTGAGGATGGACGCAGGTGGGCCAGAGGTCCCCCCGCAAGGTGATGCAGGTGGTCAGCAGAGCTGGAGACACTGGAGGAACATTTTCTGAAGGTCACATAAGGAAAGATGTGGGCTGGGGACACATAAACTACTACACAAAGAGGTGAGGAGCAAGGAGGCGGAGAAGGATTTGGACAGATGGCCAAGGGTGAATATGGAATTGGATGTCTTCCTCTGTGATTTAAGCCAGTATCTGTCGAGGAACTGTTGCTTTATTTACATACATAGCTATAATAAGGAAATCATAGGCTAATTTTGGGGTCTTGGCCTGGTTGAGATAGGATGAGGAGTTCAGGTCTACATTTGGGAAGGAGTAGTCAGTGGCATGGGAGAGCTGAATTCTGATGCAATGTTACAGTGGATGGCATTGACGCCACCAGTAACACGAATGCACACAAAGAATGGCTTGCTGATCTTACATGCGTTCTTTCAAGGAGGACCCACGTAGAAATGGGTGAATGGTGTGACAGAGTCAGTAGTCTGACCCTGTCAAGAAGGGATGGGGCCCTCTCTGAGCCTGGGTTGGGGTAAACCAGAGTACAAACCAAAGGCATGCCTGCTTAAAGGGGGAAGGAGGCAGTGAGGAAGTGCCCACTCCCTGCCCCTTCCCTTTGTGACTGTCTAATTGATTGTAGTACCACTCTTGTTCACCCCATACCTCTGTCTTCAAATGCTGTTTTTCCAGAGATCTAATAGAACCAGCAGGCTCAGCGGTGAACCGGTGAGGGAGCAGCCGACCAGAGAAGCTCCTGGGACTCCCAATGCCAGCCCACCCCGACTGGCAGTGGAATTCCAAAAACCACAGCACAACATAACAGCCGGAACCAACGCTGGTGCAGAATACTGCTATCCGCTCATCACGGCAGCAGCGCTCATCTGTATCACAGCCCCAGACCCATCTGACGAAACAGACTGTGGCAATCACTCCTCAGTGGTAAGAGGGCAGCAGTGCAGCTCGCGAAGAGGAACTGTCACATTTTGACTTTGGACACTGTCACGAACTGGAACTATGATTACATTGGGCCGCCATTACCAATCCGCGGCGCGTCCGAACGAGAAGAGGTGGGCCCAGTGCGCCTTGTATGTACATTACTGCTTGTAACACCTCCCCGTTGGGGAAGGCAGGGAAAGATTGGCACAGAGAACTAGAACGGGAGAGCCAGTAGAGACAGAAGGGGGAGGATATAAGGTCCAACAGGAAAGAGGAAGGTGTGGGTTGTTTGAGTGATGTCAGAGGTAAAGGAGGAGGCAGAACAAGAAACCATTAGGAGGAAGGACGGTGTGGAAAAGAATAGAGACAATTTCTAGGAAAAATGAGGTATTGACTGGTGAGAGAAAGTAGCCCTGTGTTGTGAATGTCTGAGTTGTGTGAGTGAGAGTGTTAGTGGAAGAGTGGAGAGTGAGTGAAAGGTGGTTGACCGTGTAATGCTATGGAGGGTGGAGTAGTAGTAGTGTGGAGAGAGTGGGAGTAGTAGGGTTGTGGAGGGGGAAGCAATACATGTTTTTTAAAACTTCCTGTGTCATTCTTAACGCCAAGATGCTTCAGCGTACGTGCACTCTACAAATGTGATTAAGGTAACATAACATAACAATAGTGGTTTGGAGGTGGATTGTGGGATTGTAGTGGAGATTAAGTAGGTGTAGTAGTGGAGAGGAGTTGGCAGTAGTAGTTGGGTGGAGGTGGGAGCTGTGGTGGCTGGGTGCATAGATCAGGGGGGGGGGAAACATCCCCACCTGTGGACAGACAGCTAGCCTGAGGCAGTGTGCACGCACTGAAATTATACTATGCTGCAGGGGAATAGTATTTTATTTTATTACAAAATAAATATATAATTCCTGCCTGGTCCAGTTTGTGTGTGGCGGCGTCCATGGCTCAGACTCAGGGGCGTGTCCCATTGCACCCAAGTTTTCTTTGTGTAATCTGCTGGAGCCTACGGGGCTCCTGGCAGACACCGTAATTGTTGCGATTAGGTTCCTGGTGGGGCGCTTGTGGTGTGGCCCCGCCAGTCTGCTTTCAGTCAGAATCAGCGCAGTTTGCTTTCATAGAGTGACTGTCAGTTAATGTATTCTCGTTTCCTCCTTAATTTTCATTGGCTGTTTGACAGCCAATGACATTTGGTCTGTTGTGGGTGGGTGGGCCTAGTAGTGACTTCTCCTGATCACCAGGAATGAAGGAGTCGAGTATGTGGTGTGGATCTTCTAGCGTTGAGGTAAATTCCCTTTACCTTTTTTTAAACATCAATCAATTAGTTACTTATATTGCACTCTGTCCCCAAAGGCATCATGGCGCAGTGAGAAAGATACAGAAGAGATGAGACAGGAAAGACTCACACAAATAGGTGGGTTTATAAGTCACGTTTGAAAAGCTTAAAATCCATTGAGCACCGCCGCGCAAGCAGAAGCAAATTCCAAACTTTGGGCCCTGCAACAGTAAAGGTATCTGCGACCAACTCGCTCCTTGCGATTCCTTGGAATGCATAAAAGCGCTGCGGATAGCCCTTACAATCTTCTCCCTACTTTCGGGACCTTCATCAGCGTGTCAGTCGAATGGGTTTTGCCAAGAAACGCAACGAAACCCAGTGCTTGGGCACCTTTAACTTTAGTCGTAAGCACTGGTGTCCGGAGCGGGTTGCAGCAGCGCATCCGTTCAGGTCGCCATCTTGACCATGCCTCAGTATTTGACCCTTTTACTTTTTACATGCTATGCTTGCTTCCTCTGTTAACTGGCCTCTTCTGGATCTGCTGAATATCGATTTGTGGAAGAACACAAATATTGTTCTCCTTCCGTACCCTTTATCTTCTCTTTTGCGCTAAACTTGCTCTCCCACTTCTTGGAGGTGTGAAAACCCCAGAGTGAGAGTGACCTCTACTGCAACCAGGATTGACGTACTTAATATCAGAAAAATCCACACCCCACCCCACTTACAACTCTACTGTAGCTTCTATACTAACCCTGGTATCTGTTTGCTTTGACTTCTGTCACAGTCTCTTCTAGGGAAGGCCCTTCTACTGAGTCTTTTCCATAGACAAGGTTCAACCTTTAGCTCTCCATAGCCTCTATAACCTCTGCTGCTCCACTCCCGTTGTCAAACACTGTCCCGATGCTGGTTGGCTTTCAATGAAAAATCAGTGCACCTTTCTGTTTCTGACTGCAAGACTTCACCTCTATACATAACCTGTTTGCCTCACATAGCAAACACTATCTCCCACTACTCTCTGTGATGAATCCATGGAGAACGTCACCTCTCTCCAAGGTGGAACCGCCCCCTTTGGAACTAGGGTGGTGCGCTTACTACGATTAACACCCTCTAGGGGACATGGTAAGTGGGGTTCCTCAGGAGGTGACCCCCCTTTTTGGGACAGGGAACCTGGTAGCGACATAGCTCATGATCCTTTCCCCCCAATCTCTATACCAATGTAGGGTATGTAGGGGGTATTGGTGTAATGATAATCATATACACCCTTTACTACTGTACTATTGGCTGACTTTGCTTCTATCCCTGTTTGTGCTAAATTACCTGTGAAGAATAATAGAGACGTACGAGCCAGAACATTGGAGGAGCACCCCTGGGTCAACCAATCAAGGAAGATATCTGCAGGCCCCACAGTGTTTAACTGTAAAAGGAGGGCGTGGCTGGAGAGGGAGAGAGAACGCCAGTGTCGGCGGGCAGGAATGTGTGGGGCAACGGACATCCAGCTGGAGAAGCCCAGAGAGGCTGCGAGAATGAGAAAGAAGAGTCCGGGAAGGCCGACGCTGAGCTCAGCTAAAAAGTTGCATAAACGACCCTGTGCCAAAGGAGTTACGAGAAAGAGAGAGAAGAGTACCGGAAGGTCGACACAGAGCCCAGCACAAGAGTCTTGTAAGCAGATTTGCGATGGCACGAGCGCAGGCGAGCCGCAGCGCTCCGCCCGTGGGCTAGTGTTTGAGGCAGTAAGGTATAGGTGGCTCAAGTGAAAAGAGGAGTGGGCAAAAGAGAGAAAAGAAAAGACTAAAGCCAAAGAGTGGGGAGAGACTGAGAAACCTCCAGAGTGGGAATAACGAAGCAAAAGAAACCTGGAGAGAGAGGGAAGATGTAGAAAGCCCCAGAGTGTGGAGTGAGATAGAAAAGAGCCCAGAGTGGGGAAAGATGAGGAGCACCCCAGAGGGGGGAGTAAGAAGAAGCAGAATCCCAGAGAGGGGATTAGGAAGCACCTGAGCTCCAGAGTGGGGGGAGACTGAACGAATCACCAAAGTGAAGAAAGCGTGAAGGATCCCAGATTAGGGAAAGACGGAAAGAATGTAAGGGTGGGGAGAGACTGAGAGAATCCCAGAGTGGGGAAGGACATAGATATGTGAGCTGGAACACCCTGCTAGCGTTCCAGACACATCAATAACTTTCTGTGTTGAACACTAACTGTTTGCCAAGGCCTTTATTAGAAAGAGATCGTTTTGGGTCAGACCAGCAGCCATCCCTTCCACTTAATAGTTCCACAAAGTCTTTCGTTGTTTTTGTTGGGTTTTTTCATCGTTTGGCTGATAGGGATGTCGAAACACATTGACCAAATACCCCTGATAGGCTAGTTGGGCGTAAAACCCTCTTTAGTTGGCAGAAGGAGAGAAACACCAATAGTACAGGATCACCAGCAACCTACCTAGACAGTCTCTTCTCATCAGTCACATAAGAGCTCAAATAACGAGGGGAGTTTAGGTCATCTGACTCTGGATTATTTAAAAAAAAAATTCATACTACTAAGAAATTTGTGAAGGCCTTAGAGCAGGGTATTTCAAAAGTGAACATTGCTACCCCCTTACCATTGAGACCCTCCTGGGGAAACTCATCGGTAGCTAGGAGATTGCTGATCAATAAAATCCAGAGTCACTAGATGAACTAGGTGGTTCCCCGGGTGGTCGGCATCTACCCCGTGGAGGGGGTGTTCTAGGAGTGTTTTTGTTAATTTTGAACACTTGGCCACTGGGATAAACCCCATTTAATTTTTAAGATACTGGATGAATTTTATGACATGAAGAAGTTCTATTTTGTAAAGGTTGTTGTACAACTATAAACAAATAAAAAAATAAAAAGATAAACCCTATTCTCTGGCCCAGATACTTCAAGGGGAGCTGCAGTTGGCATATCAAACCATCAATGCAAACGGGACTACACGTTTTGATGAAATTAAGAAGGCCCTCTTATGCAAAGGAGGTCAGACAGAACCATTTTTCCAGCGCTGATTACAAACCACCCAACTGCTCTCCGATGAAACCTTCGTGTAGTTAGCTGGAAGGAATTAAAACGTGGTAAACCAGTGGTTAGGAAAAAGACTATACCAGAGATTCTAGAAACCTTGGCACTTGAGCAATTTACACACTCTCTAACCTCACTTTACCAACCTACTTTTGAAAAAGCTATTCACATTGCTCAAGCACACTCTGCAGCCTTTCGGTTCCTTAAACACCAAACACTGAAAGCTCCATGAGAGAAAATAAACAACATTCAAATTTAAAGAGACTGCACCCGTTGTGCCCTTGAAGCAGAACTAGGAGACAGTATGCACGCCTGTTCCTCTGCTTGCTGTAAAACCTTATGTAATATTTGACGCTAGTGTAAGTAAGGTTAAAAGCCTTCCACCCGCCAACCCAACATGTTTTTTCTTCGTGGGGCAAAAGGGCGTTTTCCCCAGGTTTGCCCAAAGAACCAACAAGAAGAACTAATGGCGATGGGTTGGTATGATGGGGAGGAATGGGGGCGGGGGCATTAGAACCATCTGAGGCTACAAAGGCCCCCTCTCATGCAAGTCAATCATGTGTGAGCCACTGCCATGATTGGCTCTGGTACTAAGCCTACTGCTGTCCAGTTGGACTTGGCCTATCCTAACACCGCAGACTCGACTGAGGCCGCAGATATTACCTGTGCACATGGCGATGCAGAGTTCTATCCAAGAATAGCAATGGCCTTAAAAACCCTGGGACAAAGATTCCTAGTCATGCAAGTCCTTATTCTGACCTTGCACATCTCCTGTACACATCGTCCCATCCAATAAACTCCCTGATCTCTCCATTTCCTGACCCAATTCACACACTCTTGCTGTGGCTCTTCTCCCTCCTTTTCCTGCACCGCGGACCCTTCATGCTTCCACATATTGAAAGCTCCCATCCATGCACTCTTTTAAATCCGAGCCACACACTGGACTACCCACACACTTCCTGAAAGATGTCCATGAAAGCGCGTGACCCTATGAGGTCATTCCCTACCTGAGAAGGGAGAAAGATGGCCAAGAAAGGCTGTGCTTCCAAGAGCAAGACTTACACCACAAGGCCTTATTGAGTATATGGCCACCCAGAATGCATTATCCTGGTAAAAATGGTTGTGCAAGTAAGTGCTCATTTAAAAAGTATTCAAATAACACTGCCATCAGCCTGTTTAAGTTGTATACACAAAGTATACTATTGGACATACTAACATTTTTAACAACTTTTTGTAAAGCTTTTGTATAAACCATATGCAAATAAAAAATAATAAAATAAACAAGTATAATAGAGGCCAAGTGCATTGTGAGGTGAATGAGTGAAAGTGGTGTAAACCTTTTGTACTGCTACTTTCTCCAATCCGCTTCATGTTCCTGTCCTTTTCAGGTGGAGTTTGAGAATGTTAAATGTTAAATGCTAAAGGCATTTGTACCGCGCACCGTCACCAACGGAATTGGTCCCCAGGCGCTCTGGTGGATCTGTAAACGATAAGGTGGGATGGGTTAGTAAGGTGAAGAGGGAGTAGGATAGTGAGAGGAGTGGTGTTCTGTTGGCAGCTTCAACTCTGTATACACCGGATGCTGAGCTTTGGTGCAGGTATTGGATCGGTGTCAGTCCGCGTGTGCTGTTTTTTCTGGCTTATGTTTTGTTGCAGTGTTGTGAAGTGCGTGCGGCTTGTGGTGCGAGAGATGGTTGTGTGAGTTTTTGAGTGAGATAATTATGCAGAGTTTGAGGTTATATTGGTTGGTGGGTTACCTGACCTTTAGCATGCTAACATTCACAGTTTTGTCTAAGTGTGGCACTTGCCGACCCTCACAATCCCATCTAGATGCGGCACAGGCCAATGTCTAGACCCCTATCACAGTATGTCCAGAATCCAATTCCATCTGGATGCGACGCAGGCTAATTTTCACAATTCTATCTAAGTGTGGACATGCTAGTATTCATTTACAATTCTATCTAAGTGTGGAGATGCTAATATTTACAACTCTATCTAAGTGCGGGCATGCTAACATTCAAAGTCCTACCTAGATGCGACGCAGGCTAATGTTCACAATTCTATCTAAGTGTGGACATGCTAATATTTATTTACAATTCTATCTAAGTGTGGACATGCCAACATTCACAATTCCATTTAGATGCGACGCAGGCTAATGTTCACAATTCTATCTAAGTGTGGACATGCTAATATTTACAACTCTACTAAGTGCGGGCATGCTAATATTTATTTACAATTCTATCTAAGTGCTGACATGCCAACATTCACAATTCCATCTAAGTGCGGGCATGCTAACATTCAAAGTCTAATTCTATCACAAAGTCACAATTCTATCTAAGTGTGGACATGCCAACGTTCACAATTCTATCTAGATGCGACGCAGGCTGATGTTCACAATTCTATCTAAGTGTGGACATGCTAATATTTACAACTCTACTAAGTGCGGGCATGCTAATATTTATTTACAATTCTATTCAAGTGCTGACATGCCAACATTCACAATTCCATCTAGATGCGATGCAGGCTAATGTTCACTATTCTATCTAAGTGTGGGAATGCCAATATTCACAATTCCATCTAAGTGCGGGCATGCTAACATTCAAAGTCTAATTCTATCACAAAGTCACAATTCTATCTAAGTGTGGACATGCCAACGTTCACAATTCCATCTAGATGCGATGCAGGCTAATGTTCACTATTCTATCTAAGTGTGGACCTGCTAATATTTACAACTCTACTAAGTGCGGGCATGCTAATATTTATTTACAATTCTATCTAAGTGCTGACATGCCAACATTCACAATTCCATCTAGATGCGATGCAGGCTAATGTTCACTATTCTATCTAAGTGTGGACCTGCTAATATTTGCAATTCTGTCTAAGTGTGGACATGCTCATATTTACAACTCTATCTAAGTGCGGGCATGCTAACATTCAAAGTCTAATTCTGTCACAAAGTCACAATTCTAAGTGTGGGCATGCTAATATTTACAATTCTGTCTAAATGTGGACATGCTAATATTATGGCACTCTATGTTATTGGGAGATAAGATAGTGGCAGTGGTTTTCTGGAGTAGAGTAATTGCCCTACTCCCCACCCATGCCACACTCACAGTTTTTGTTGGTGTCTGTTAGCTGCTGGCTTCCTTGGCGTCCCCTGCGGACACCTGCAGACACTTCTTGGAGCCGCCAATGTAGGAGCCGCCTTTGGCCTTGGGGCTGCAACGGGCAGAGGGCTGCCCTAGGAGGGTTCGTGAAATGTGTGCAAGTAGCCAATCAGGGCACAGAGGGAGGGTTTGGGAGGTCGGATTGGGCTGAGGAAGGAAGGGGGCAGGGGGGAAGGATACCAGAGCGCCGAGTGCGCAGAAAAAACGCCTTTTAAACACTTTTACAGTGTTTAAATTGTTGGGAGGAATCTGGGGCATGGCTCTGGGGGTACACTCACCTTGGCCTGCTTCCCTAGTAGTGATGGTGCTGGCGAGGACGCCACGCGCCACTACTTTGTTTAGATTTGTGCAAGTAGCCAATCAGGGTACAGAGGGAGGGTTTGGGAGGTCGGATTGGGTTGAGGAAGGAAGGGGGCAGGGGGTATGGATACTGGAGCGCCGAGTGCATGGAAAAAACACAGTTTAAACACTTTTACAGTGTTCAAATTGTTGGGAGGAATCTGGGGCATGGCTCTGGGGATACACTCACCTTTGCCTGCTTCCCTAGTAGTGATGGTGCCGGCGAGGACGCCGCGCGCCGCTACTTTGTTTAGATTTTTGCAAGTAGCTAATCAGGGCACAGAGGGAGGGTTTGGTAGGGGGGATGGATACCGGAGCGCCGAGTGCGTGGAAAAAACGCCTTTTAAACACGTTTACAGTGTTCAAATTGTTGGGAGGAATCTGGGGCAAGGCTCTGGGGGTACACTCACCTTGGCCTGCTTCCCTAGAACAGGAAGGATGTCACATGTCGCCTGCTTTTCCAGCTCTGTCTTCAAATCTGTCAGGATGTTTGCTAGCATGTACTTGAATGCTGGTGGAAAACCACTGGATTCCCGTGAAATGTTCAGGTGGTAAAACCAGGTGGAATGCATAGGAATCCATGGCAAATGCCACTCATAGTGGAAAAGTGAAGAGTAAAGGTGATGCTGCCTATGCGCCCCTTTTCACTTTTCTGCTACTTGGTGGAAATGTGAAAATGTGCACAGATGGGGACTTTTGCACGGCCGTGCCAACGGGGGGGGGGGGTCCCCTCTGTGCAATGAATGAGGGCTGGCGCTATGTGTTGTGCTCCTGCATCACTCGACTCAAGGTGGATTGAAATGCTTGACAAAGAGGAAGGTGAGAGAAAATGAGAGAAACTCTCTCTTCAAGGGTGACTTTAAGGTCTGACCAGGAAACCCCAATCGATATGAGTTGAGCAGGTGAGTCATGCAAAAAAAAAAAAAAAAAAAAATAACACACCCCACAAACCAGCCAGGAAACAAATCAAACAGTATTATGATGGGGGTTCCACTGAATTAAATGGGAAAGGATGTAACAGGAGTAGTATTTCCAAACGTCCCCCTTGGGTATTTGTTCATCTATAGTCGAACATGATTACATCGGGGTCCCCAAAAATGTAGTTGTTGTTTTAGGCACTTTGCTGGAACACTTCTGAGCTGTTATGTGCAGTGGTTCCTGTAGAAAGAAGAGTGCTATATTTTGAGGTCATGCCGACACCTAGAAACCAACGAGCTGCCTAAGAGTGGTTGGGTCCAGTGCCTCCTGTGGAGAAAAAACAAGCAGTGCTCTCCAAGATACTCCAGCCAGTTGGAGTTTGCTGGTTGAGTTAGGACACGTTGTTTGCACGTTCTGAATGCTCACAAGGCCTAGTAGGACCCATCTGTTTATGTTTTGCCTTTGTTCTCATGTTCCCTCCCCCTTGCCTTGTGGGCGCTTTGAAATACAATTCCTTGATGTCCAAACGCCATACAAATGCACAATAAATAAATAAATAAATAAAATGGATAAATAAGCTATATAGCACAACTTAGATTGAATTCTAAAGTGGTAAAGGGGGCATTCGAGGGAAACCCTGTGTGCATACCTACAAAGGGAAGCCTTCAGAGTGTCTGCCTTCTAGAGGCCATGATGAAATTAAAATGTGATGGTGCCAAGGGAGGATGTATTCTCTTCCAAAGTGAAAGCTGTATCACCTGGTGTGCACCATCACAGTCATATGCAAATTTGTCTTGGTGCTGCCATCGACTTTGACAGCGTCACATGGTAGGTAGGTCCGGCAGGTTCTGTTTAGGGGCACACGCCGTGCTTTCTAGGTTTATCGACAAAACTCTGAGAAATGGCCGCTAGATGGTAGCACTGACCTACATGTTCGCTCACTGATGAGCAGCAGCCTTCAACAAACAGTTTTCACCGTTTACTTCGAAACAAAACACGTACCCGCCCTCTGGCAAGTGGAAAAACTCAAGAGAAGGGGGAATTAGAGGTGGGTGATGTTATGAGGCCCTTCAGGTGGACAGACTGAGGACGTTCAGTGACTTCTTCTATGCCTACACCATCTCGGCCGATCAGTGTTTCATGTTCTGTTTATGTAAGACCCCTGAGACCTTTGGGTTAGTGTTGCGCTATATGAGAACTTTCTTAGTTAGTTAGCACCCTAACAAGTACCTGAAAATTGCCTGTTTTATCTGTCTCTATATTATCTGCACAGATTTTTATAGCCTGTAAGATTTGAGCGATTGGAACTTTGACGGGCATGTACTTCTTATTCTAAGCCGGTTAAACTGAATCATAAAGTAAAACCCTTCCTTTGCATGCTTGATGTATGCTATTTCGACATGGAAAATAATGACTTGGCTGTTTTGCGAATATTCACGTTTATTTAAGATCATGCATAGCAACACGCTAAAAGTGCATGAACTGCGGCAGAATTTCTTTTTTTTTTTTAGAAAAGCTGCACAGGGCGACCTCTGAAAATAGGGCCGACCGGTCACGTGGGGTCGGCTGCTCAACCAATAAGCTTCAGGTGGGTGAGGTAGGGGCAGAGAGGGCTGGGAACAGCCGAGGAAAGCAAAAGGCTCCTTGCAAACACGGTAAAAACGCAAAACAATGCACTAGTGATAGTTAAACTCATAAGAATAACATTTCTCAATGAACTTTGTCTGCATTAAAACTTACTGAACGAGCGATGAATATGCATATTAGTCACACTTAATAATTAAATACCTGATGCTGCTGAACGTGTATGGGATTAAGCAACTCATAATATAAATCACACAGATGCCAAATCAAAAATGACATGCTTGCCCATAGGTGTACATACGCTGCAGGCATTGACGCCTCGCGCCTGTACGAATTAGGTTTCCAGCCATGTCAATGCAAAAGCATTGAGCCCTCGCATAGAAATCCTTTTATTGTGATGAAGTGGTGTCAAGATATTTGTCAAATATATTATACTAATTAAAATTTTGATTTTGCAATTAAACGAAGTATAATTGAAGTAATAAAGTGTAAGGTACTTTAATGGAAACATGCCACACGCATGGGTGAGTACATGTAACACATCCTCTCTAGCGCCATGAGGCCTTCCTGCGACCGTGCGCTTTACAAATAGCCATAACATAACATATAACATAACATAACATAACATAACATTAGAGTAATGTATGCTGGATGCTAATTGGGCGCACATGGGTCATTGATTTAGATTTGCAGATGTGTATATTTGGCCCTGTCAGAGGGTAGGGGGCAGCCTCTAGTGAAAGGATTATTGTAGTAGTTGAATTTACTTGGGAGCACTTGTGAGAGAAAGAAGGATTGGTTTTAGGGACCTGAATGTGTAATAGGTGTTTAATTCATAACTAGTCAGAATGCATATAGAGAAATCAGCGTACATGAGATAATTGTACAAGAGAACCCACAGAAATTAAGAGCATTTTGCTAACCTGACAGACGCTGTGATATAAGAAACAAGCACAGCTAAGGTCAAATGGCACAGACTATAGTAAGACTTTAAAGATACTACTGATATACACCTTTTCACATATGATTATGGCAATAAAAACTGATTTTTTGATTTAGGAAGTTGGAGTGAATTAAGAATATAGCCTAAAAATATTCAGTAATTAGTGGCAGAAGAAAATAAAAAGTATCTACACTGAAGAGACAGAGGTATGTATACTACAATAATACAAATCTACTTCTATACCTGTTTAATTCATGATTAAATTATACGAAAATAGTATGATCGCTCACTCAGCGTATACACAAATGTGAGCAATTGTCCTGTAGACGCACAACAGGTATTAACGGATTAGTATTAAGTCGTTTATCTAAATGTCTTTATATTTTAATGTGAGTTTCTTCTTTTTTCTTATTCTCTTCTTTCCGCCTAACGTGTGCAACAACCAAGAACTATATTTAAGACGCGAATTATGAAAGTACTAGAAAAACAGATGAGAGATATATGTGACTTACAAATTGGAAGATCACTAAGGACTGATGCCAGTTTGTTTGTTATTTAATTGAATAGCCCTGAAGAAGATCCTAAGGGTGGAAACAGGTGTCGGCAGTTAACATTATTCATAAAAGAATTGTACTTTATAGGCAGTAAAGCTCATTTAAAATTGCATACAAATTATAAATGGTAAAGTTATGAACTGTGAATAATGAATGTATAACCCTTCTTATGAGGATTAAAAATCCTCATAAAGGTGCAAGAGGAAAAAAAAATAATGGTTTAATGTACAGACAGTCACACTCATTTACCACTTAATTAACCAATATGCCCCGAACGGAGGGGGCATTACCGAGTCAGGTAATGCCCCGGGGCCCATACTTATAGGCCTGAGCGAAGTGCCCGTGCAGTGTTTCGGGACAGAAAAAATTAAAATTTTAAAATGACACAGAAAATAGTCGCCGGGAAGTCCATTTTACCTTTCCATGGTGGTCATTGGGACCGTTCCAGCGTGTTTGCTCCCGAAGGACGACAGAAAAGAAGGTAAGTGGGGTTGGGGGGAGGGAAAGACGGAGGGAAATGACATTTTTTTAAAATGTACCTGAATCCCCGGTGGGGGACGAAGGCAGCCTCCAGCCGTGTGGAGGCTTCCAGGAGGGATAGCCCCACTTAGATCCTGCTAATTGGCTCAGGGGCTGCCACGCCCCCTGCCATGGACAAAGCAGCTGGAATCCTGGCCGAGAATCGAGGGATTCTCGGCCGGGTAACAACCCGGCGAGAGCCAATCAGAATGTGTGTTACATTCTGCTTGACTCTCACCGTGTACTAATAATAATTAAAGGCAGCTGAGTCCAGTTATAAGTCAAATTGAAATGATAAATCTTTAAGTTATACACAGCCATAGCTATCTGTTCTTCTTTTAGGAAAAAGACGTTCTCACAAAATCTCTCCTTACACAACACACCCACTAAACTTTACTGACCAATCCCTAGCTCCGCTCATTCTCATTTGCATGCCTCTCCATCCCAGAATCCCTGTATGTAATACGCGCTGTCCGCAGGCTACCGCTGTGTCCGCGAACATATCAAAGATCTGAGCGTGATGAATGTACATTTAAATAGTGTGCCCCATTTCCCCTTTGAAGTGGGCTCTGAAAAGAGACGTTTTTTATTTTTTATTTTTGCAGATGCCTGTTATTTTGTATTTTTTTGGGGGGGTTTTCATTTTACTTTACAACTAAAATCTTCACATACCCTTCTCCAAAGCAACCCTTACATTCCAAAACAGCATGTCATTTCCCAAAAAGATAAAGAAACACCATCTTCTTCAAAACAATCAGCATTACACGAATCAATATTCTCATTGTTACAGAAAAACATACCAGCTCTAAGCATGAAAGCATGCATGCCTCGATTTATTACACACCTAGCAATGTTTTGCTGAGGACAAAAAACAGAACTATTGTCCCATATTGCCCTAGGTAGTAATCCAGAAAAAATTACTTTCGTATTTGGAAAGATGTTCATTACTGCTTGAACCAACTGTTCCAAATCTGCCAACAAAGTAGGGGCACTCACGTAGCCCAAATGGAAAGCACCATAGTGCAAAACTACCAGATGAGGACTATTCATCCTACGCATATCTTCACAAACTTGGAGAATTGCCTCTACATTGCAATCAGGCACAGCGCTCCACACCACCTCCACTCATTCAACATCGAAATTGTTTGCCACATGCCTGCATTCAGAATACTGCTGTAAACCATAAACAAACATATCTCCGAGCACCAACACCCTGACTTTCTCCACCTCTGCCATCTTCACTACACACACTCTCTTTCTACACAAATTCACGTCAACATCTGATTTGCTGATTCCTACAGTCCCCTTTCCATACTGGATTTGCTGGAAAACACCGGAAGTGGCACGCCCTACCCGCGAACAGCCGCGGTGTCCGCAAGGCACGTAACTCTTAGCCAGCCCTTCTACCCTTTCCATATCACTCTCGGTGCCATTCCCTCATTGGATACAGCTAAGCAGTCACACAACCATCCACCAATCACATTCAAGACTTCTACATCGAACTCCATCATCAGAGTTCCGCACTTCAAATGTACTTTTTATCACTCTGGGTACAAGTCTCATATCATTGGAAAGCACCTACCACAAAAACTACTGTACAAGTCTCGAAGATTTCTACTTACAGCTCCATGCATATCCACATGCATGATTACAAACTACAGGTATGCATATTTTATTCAGAGTACATGTACAACTCTTATGAATCCATATAAACAGAGTAATGCCACTAAACCTGCATAGCCTATACATACATGCCAACACTCCCGATTTAAGCGCGTGACTCCCGATTCTTCATAGAAAAATCTCACTATTTTTTACTGTCTCCCGCATAACCTATACATACATGCCAACCCTCCCGATTAAGGCGCGAGACTCCTGATTTTTCATTGAAAAATCGCACAATTTGTTACTGTCTCCCACCTAAATTATTGTTAATCCCAATGCAATCCTATGAGAAAAATAAATGTTCCCGATTGCTGTGCTGAAATCTCCCTCTCTGGGACTCCCAATTGTTGGCATGTCTACCTATAAAATGAACTTATTGAAATGTGTCCCATTTATTATAATCAACTATCACTTCCTAACCTGTCTTCTATCTACAACACAGCTTTAAAAAAACAAGTGAATTTCATGCACTTAAAATTCTACTCATTTGCGAAGCATGTTGAACTAACATATTGTAAATAAAATATAAAGGCTGCACATAGTCAAATGAAATGCATGCATACACTATGTTCAGATATCAAACAAGAATACTACCACAAAAACATAAAAATGAACATCTAAATTAACATCAGTGCTATAAACACACAAAATTACTAACTTCTTTCTTTTACAATTGCATTGAAGACCACCCTCCTGAAAATCAGCAGCATCTAAACTACAAACAACATATCCGAAAAAACCTGCTCATTCCACAAAAAACAATACTAATACTACCTTAATATTCTTACTGTTCCTCAAAGACACTGGGCCTCATTACGAATTTGGAGGCAGCCATGGAGCTATTAGCTCCATGGCTGCCTCCAAACCGGGCTCCTTTTCCGGGTTCCTGCAATGGCGATTTACCGGGTCATTCTGACATAGGAGGACCCGGTAAGTCCTCCTTGCAGGAACCATTCCCCATTCCCATTTGAGCCCCTATAGGGCTCAATGGGAATGGGGATGGAGGTAACAACGGGCACATTATAAGTGTCCCATTGTTACCACCCTCTTCCCCTCGCGGGACCCGAAAAGGACACCTGGGTCCCGCGATGGGAAGCTTGTAATGAGCCCTGACGGAATGAAGGGAGCCGGTCCCGTACCGGCCCCCTTCATTCCATCAGCGCAAGTCTCGTAATGAGGCCCACTGTGTGCTTCATTCATGTAATTTGCGCACCAAAAATAAACAGCGATTTCTGAACCATTCTACCCACAAATCCCCATTTATTAAACAGAGATTAGCAGGCAGAATGGCACACAAATCCCCGTTTTTTTGGAACACAAATAACATACTAAACCCTTTTGAATGTTAGTACTACAAAACAAAGAACTGTTTTATTTTTTATGACATTACGTTTACTATTAATACTTCTCCTCACCACTAGCTCACTTTCTACTCTCATCTGAACCACAGTTTAGTAACACACAAATAGAAGAATAGCCTTCCCAACTCATTGTAACTGCCTAATGCACAATCACACACCACCACATACATCTTTCCCATCATACTCAGACACTCATGCACACAGCACACATACATTGCAAATCGGCCCAACCCATACCTAAAAGCAAGTCCGTAGAAAGCAACACAGAAATAGAGCAAATGAAAATAAAAGTGTCCAAACTAAGCATCCATCTCTACCAGAGTTTGTACAAAACGTTCAAACAAAACAGCTAATGCAGTAATTTAGCGAAACAAAACAAGCTTCTAGTACAGAAACTTTGCCTCCTCTATCAAAATGTAAAACGAAACAAAAAATGCTTAACAAAAATTCGGCTACCACTACTGCTAAAATTGCTCCTATAAATCTTGATATACTAGCAAGTCACCAACCAAAAAAAGTATTTTAGCAAAAATGTTCCGCCACGGAGTCCCTCAGAATCTTATAAAAACAGGAGAGAAATCATGCACAACCCTTAAAACCTACCGTAGAAAATTAATCCTAGAAGCTCTCGTAGACAGTGCACTTCTTCTCAAAAGGAAGTTATTTATTTCAGTTTTAAACAGAATGAAACCACTAACAAAACTAACTACTAAACTACAAAAAAACTTCTCAATAAACGGAATGTCAACAAAAATAACTTCTTAAATATCTGTGGAGGTGAATGGAGTTACACCACAAGCACAGAACCATATTTTAATGAAGAAGGATACAAACAAAACCAAACAAACACAATTGCCATCCATAGCAGTGGACGAAGTTATGAAAAAATTAATAATACCATAATGGAACAAGAAATACTGCTTACAAAAATATCCCCAGAAAACTCAGAATTACCTCGCCATTCGACTGAACCAGAACGTCCAGTATACAAATGGCCATGCACGTCAATGTGTAACATTCCAAAAAATCTTTCAAATCTTTACGCCATTTCCTCAATCAGTATGTGAAAGGTAAAGACAAAATCAACATGAAAGTGCTGCAAAATATGGATACCTGTCCAGTGCGCAAATACACAGGACTACTAGGACATTCATTAGCCTGCATTTCAGGACCTATTTGCAAAAGCACCTTCCATGATATCAAAATGATATCAACAATCATTCAACTATAAGAAATCTTGTCTATAAACCGTACTATGCTAAAAGTCCTGCTTTAGAACTATCCAATTTAAATAACACTCTTCTGCATGGTACACCCAAAGACCTACAAGAAGAAATCGACCGTATCCAGAGAAAATATTTTGGAAGTGAATGCCACTTACAAAATGCAATAGCTTCACAACAGACTAGCAACAATTCTGCACATGGCAACCTTCTACTACACACATACAAAAAAGAAATACTAAAATGTAAAAGTACATCCGCTGAAGTACCAAACCATGTGTGTATGTGTTGCCGCAGAACTTTTTACAAAAGTAACACAAAAACTATTGACGTAACATACAAAATAGAAGACAATGAAGATTCCAAATGGTTTGAATTAGCTCTCTACCTTGTAGCAGAAAACAAATACGAAATAACTGACCCCTTAATACTTTGCAGGTACTGCACTACAAAACTTGACAACAACCAAACTCCTTCACGTGCTATCACAAATAACTTGGAATTATTCCCACTACCAAACCCCTACACCAACTCAATTTATATGCGAACATCATAATTCAAACAGTGCACCCATTTCAAGCAATAATAAGCCTTCGACCAAAAACAGCAAAATTACCTCCCTCTGAATTGGTGAAAGGCATTCGTGGCAAAGTAGAAGCCCACAGCGGGCCAAGGGCGTGGTGTTCAGCGCATTCCCCGGAGGGAATCCTTGTTTCCTGCTTTGGCCACGCCCCCCTGGGCTTACCAGCACCTTCCCAGCCACGCAGCGGTGAAGCCCGCGGCGGGGCAAGTGCGTGGTGTTCAGCGCATTCCCCGGAGGGAATCCTTGTTTCCTGCTTTGGCCACGCCCCCCCTGGGTTTACCAGCTCCTTCCCAGCCCCACAGGAGTGAAGCTCGCGGCGGGGCAAGGGCGCGGTGTTCAGCGCATTCCCCAGAGGGAATCCTCGTTTCCTGCTTTGGCCACGCCCCCCCTGGGCTTACTGGCACCTTCCCAGCCCCGCAGCTTTGAAGCTCGCGGCGGGGCAAGGGCGCAGTGTTTAGTGCTGCGTGGTGTTCGGCGCAGCTGGGGTTTGAACCCGCAAGGTACTTGCACTGGAGACTGGACACAGGACACTGAATTCAGAGGTGAGCATGGGAGGAGGACCGCGATGGAGGCGAGTGGTGGGCCCTTCCAAAAGTTTCAGGAAACAGTAGCCTTACAGGAACCAGTTAGGGTGCAGCCTACTACTGACCCCATATCCCAGTTTCCCCCGCTCCTATTCTCCCCCCACCCATTAGCCATGAATCACCCATGCAGAAACATCAACGCAAGACGTTGGTATTAAGGGGACAGCACCCTTGGGGGGGCAACCTCAACCACCACAACGGGCATTATTAGGGGGACCATAGGGCCATCTGCTGGTTTGTTTGCCACCAAGTCTATCTCCATTCAGCCCTTGTCTAGGCCTGGCATTTCAGGAGTGTCATTTAATCTGTCTCAAGCAACGGCCCAGCAGCACATGGGGAGTCAAGATTCTCTGTTTAACCACCAGGGTCTACGGTCTGAACCACCTCAGGATGCCAGCGCAGCTAATGGCGGCAAACCGGAACTAAGTCCATTGTCTACCCAAACTACGGGTGTGGTCCCGGCTACTACCACTGATCTCCTCACCCATTGAACCCCCCCAGCTCTTGTGACATCTCTCCTGCCTGCAGGGGACAGACTGACACAAACTGCCCAAAGGGGCAATCCTTCCTCAAGCTCCCATAACAGTTCGTGGAGTGATATACTCTCGTCTACAAGTTCAGGGGCTAGCCCCCACTTCTGTGTGACCCCACTCTGGATGGTCGAGGTCTTTAATCAAACTACTGCTCCCAGTAACCTTGAACCCAATCTGACCTCTGACCAATTCACCGAGGAGGTGCCCTTCCATAGGGGTTGTGGGTGCACCCAAGTTCTGGCGGAACTGGCTATCATTAAGGATCTGCTACAAACCCTGCTAGAGGCCCAAAGGAAGGAAGGTGGAATTATCCAGGAGGAGGAGCACATGATCACCACCCCTGTTGCCAAAGGGCACAAGTTCCCACCCCTGGAAAGTTCGCCGGAAAGTCTACCTGTACAGGTTCTCCTGGTACTGACCACATCCAAAGGGACTGCCATTCACCAAAACCTGGCTCAGGCCTCTGCCCCCAAGGGCTCCGATTGTACCGAATCCAAAGCCCAGGGTGCGTGGAAGTCGGGGGGGGTCAGTACAAGCTGCCTGAACAAGGAAAGCCCACACGCACTATAGTCTTTCTCCAGGGGGTGCCCAAATTGGCAGTAGACAAGAAGGAGCCAAGGGATGCGCTACTCAACAAACGTTTATTTTGGTTGAAAACCTCTGGAGGTTTCCCGTTTGTACGTAGAGAGGCTTTGGCGGGGTGCAGCAGAATCATTAGTATGGGCAAGAACACCCTGGACAGTATCAAACTGACTTCTTGGGATCGGAGTACAGCGCACATGGTTTTGGGAGGTTATGGACGGGCAGGCCAGCCATCGAAGAGCGGGATCTCAATCAGTATGCCCCCTTTTCTCAGCTCTGTTGCCCCTTTCAGATCTGCAAATATTGGGCCTTCTCTAGCAACAGCCCCCTTTCAGGCGCTAATCTGACTACCTTGGGCCCGAGGCGCCATGGGTATTGGCGGGGCCAAGGGGATGGTGGGACCAGATTATTGGCGCAAATAACTGTTTAGGGTTCCCAATGGAGGGGTTGGATTGTTTGTACTGCCCAGTTGTTTCCTTTTTTGTTGATCTTTTTTGTATTTCTGTATCAGAATTGTACCCTAATTTCTAGAATAGTTTTTGTAGGATGTACTTTGATGGTCTTTTTAGGCCGAATAAAGGTGTTTGACTGACTGTAGTTTATTTACCATTAGATCTGAAAGAAAATGTGCACACTCTAGGAGTGCAACGTCCAATAGAGCAATCTTTAATTGTCCTAGTAAATGGTCTACCAACAAAAGACAAAAAAATGTGGCAACAACTCGTGGACTTACATAAAGTTAGACAAGCCTTGCAATATCTAAAAGACAATAATGAATACTACAAAGAAATAAATATTGAAGAAAACTTAAAGGAAACAACTGAAATAATTCAAGAGTCACCAGAAACTGGTCAATTTGAACTTATAGATCCTGCTACAGTATCCAATATTTTAGACCATTATACAATTCATCCATTACACTCTAATGACACCATAGATGATGCACTAGAAACGTACCAAATGCGACAAACCAAAGGATCACCAATGAGCATATGGGAAAAAAGTATAGAAGCACGTGCTTTTCCTCTACTATTTCCTACTGGCAAAGGAGGAAGGTACGATGATAGACCCACTCAGATAACAGCATCAGACTACCGCTCTTTACGAATGTATTCTGAAGATCCCAGATTCAGACAAAATGTGCAATACATATTCCAACTACTCTTTGAAAGTGAACTAGCAACTCTATGTTACGGAGTTGCAAACATATTGAAATCAGAAACCCACTTTCAAAATATATCAGCTACGCAATTAATACAAAAAGTGCAAGAAAAAGATGAGGTTTTACAATCAAGCATTACAAATCTGTTTGCAAACATGCGTGGTACGAAAGAGTGCTGGTTCCGACGTCACGGAGATGTACATTGTATGATAAGAAACCTTGGCCCACCCACTTGGTTTGTTACATTAAGTTGTGCAGAATATGCATGGGAAGATTTACATGATTTCCTACGCATATCAAACAAAAACAAAACAAACATAGAGATACTAACACCTGGAGAACTTTGCTCTCTAGATCATGTTAATGTTTCAAGATATTTCCACCATCGTTTCATTGCTATGCTACACTTTATATGTAATAAAACTGTTCCTCCCCTCGGAGAAGTGCAACACTTCGTTTGGAGAAAAGAATACCAAGCCAGAGGAGCACCACATATCCACATGCTTTTATGGATTAAAGATGCTCCTAAATTTGGTCAGGACAGTGATGCCACTGTTCTGCAGTTCATCCAAAAATATGTCACTTGTGAAATATCTTCCACAAACGAGACATAGGGCCTCATTACAACGCTTGCGCTCCAGTAATGAAGGGGGTCGATGCGGGACCGGCCCCCTTCATTACGGGAGCGCCGATTACGAGGTTCCCTTTGCAGGACCCTGTAAGGATGCCTGGTACAACCAGGCATCCTTTCTGGGTCCCGCAAGGGGAAGAGGGAGGTAATAACAGGCCAGTTTTTATGGGCCCGTTATTACCTCCCTCCCCATTCCCATTGAGCCCTATGGGGGCTCAAATGGAAATGGGGAATGGTTCTTGCAAGGAGGAATTACCGGGTCCTCCTATGTCGGAATGACCCAGTAAGTCCTCAATGCAGGAACCTGGTAATGGAGCCCGGCTTGGAGGCAGCCATGGTGCTAATAGCACCATGGCTACCTCTAAACTCGTAATGAGGCCCATAGTGACCTTCATGCACAAATTGTACAATTTCAAAGACACAAATGTGGCAAATATTGTCGTCACAAATACAAAGACAAAGGGAAATACTACACCAAATGTCGCTTTGGTTTCCCTAGACCAGTTATAGAAACAGGAGAAGTGAACAACTTCATATCTTCAGTTAGACATAGGGCCTCATTCCGAGGTGGGCGCAAAGGGATTACCGGTAATCCCTTTGTGCCCTATTCTGAGGTCCCTTTGCGGGTCCTGTCCTTAACGCCTGGTCTGACCAGACTAGACTTCAGAGCTAATAACTGTACCGCAAATTGCGGTACCGTTATTAGCTACTTCCCCATTCCCATTGAGCTCTATGGGGGCTCAAATGGGAATGAGGAATGTTTTTTTCAATGGGGATTTACCGGTCCCACAAAGGTCGGACTACACCGGTAAATCCCCATTGAACGAGACCGGTGCCGGTACCGTTATTGAAGGCAGTCATGGCGCAAATAGCATCATGACTACCTCCAATTGCGGAATGAGGCCCAAAGTGTTAAAGGTAAATCACCTAAGAACATGTATTACATAAAAAGAACAGAAGAATCAAAATATATCAATGATTACAATGAAATCATTGCCCTCTTATGGAATGCAAACATAGATGTGCAGTACATTGCAGACAATTTCACTGCAGTTGCACGATATGTTACAGCCTTCTTAACAAAAGCAGAAAAAACAGAGCTTCAAGACCTCTGGAATGACCTATCATCAGACAAAACACTATCACAGAAATTGTACAGTTTAGGCATAAAAATGCTCTCTCATAGAGAATGTGGCTCCTATGAAGCTGCAGATCGTTTAACCGGTACTGATTTGTATGGAAAATCTGAAAATATAGTATGGCTAAGGCTTGGTCCTGCTAAATCTAGAAAAAGAGTTCTCAAATCATATGAAGACATAGAAATAATAGTTAAAAATGATCCCAACAGCCAAGACATTTTGAAAAACAGTTTACTAGACACATATTACCCGAACAGGAGTACCACTTTGGAAACCATGTGTCTATACCACATAGCCCAAAACTTTGTATACAAAAATAATATAAAACCTGATAAACAAAAAGGTAGATATAGAGTGCCAGATTGTGAAGGCAGCTTAGTGAAACTTACCAAATGAAGCTTAATTAATCATATCAAATTGTCATTAAAAACTCCTCAACAGAAAGAGCTATGTTACATGTCCCTGCCACAACATTTTAAACCATGGAGAAAAGAAGAAGAGATACTAGATAACTATGACTCCTATGAAGACGTTTTCAAAGCAAATTAAATCACTATCACCGATGTAAACTTTACGCAGTACAAAACAATGTTGCACAATGAACAGCAACATGAAGAAGAACTCCAGGCCCAAATAGATAAGGACACTCCTGACAGTAGTCAACCTTCTGTAACAGGAAGCCAAGAACCACTGGGACAACCACTAATAGCAAATGAAGCAGAATTAGCTATGACAGAAGTAGAAAACACCATGGGCCTCATTACACGGTAGGCGGTAAACCATGGCGCTATTAGCGCCATGGTTCATGCCGGTAAAATACCGGCACCACCTTGGTGGAAAGGGGAATTACCACCCTATTCCAAGGTTGGCGGGGCGGTAATTCCCCCTTCCACCATTGCCCTTCCCCATTTCCATTTTTGCCCCATAGGGCTCTATGGGAATGGTGAAGGCGCTAATTACGGTACCGCAAATTGCGGTACCGTAATTAGCTCCACTGGTCCCTTTGCAGGTTGGTTTTTAATGCCTGCAAAAAGCAGGCGTTAAATTCCCCAACCCGCAAAGGGACCTCGTAGTAAGGCGGTAAGGATTTACCGGTACCGGTAAAATACCAGTACCGGTAAACCCTTACCGCCTACCGTGTAATGAGGCCCCATGTGTCACTATGAAGAAGATACAGAAGACTTAACTGTACGACAATCAAAACTAAACAAAGAGCAGCGCACCATTTTTGAAGAAGTAACAAAAGAAATTGCACATGGTATACAACATGAAAATAAAGAATGTACCTGCCAAAATTACAAACCTATACTACTATACGTCAGTGGTGAAGCTGGTTCAGGCAAAACATACTTAATCAAAATCATCAGCAAGTTCCTTCAACAATTGACAAACAACAAACTGTCAGCTGTTGTAACTGCCCCGACAGGTTTAGCTGTCTAAAACATAGGCGGTGTCACTTTACACAGATTACTACTCCTTCCAGTAGAACACCAAAACAAATGAGACTATCACAAACTTTCTTCAGAAGCTGCAATGGAACTACGCAGAGTGTTAAAACAAATGAAAATGCTACTAATAGATGAAGTGAGCATGGTCTCCAACCTAATGTTGGCTTTGATTCACCTAAGATTGCAAGAAGTACTTAAAACAAACTACGAAGAGCTCTTTGGAGGAAGACACATTATTGTTTTCGGAGATCTTCTTCAATTGACACCAGTGAAAGGTGAACCTATTTTTAAAACCTTAGGACACAAACTCTGCCGTAAAACTGTTGGCAGCATTGGAAACGTCAACCTTTGGCAATATTTCCAATACAGAGAATTAACAGAAAACATGCGCCATTCTGCAGACCTCACTTACACCAACATTTTAAAAAGTATTAGAGTTAGTGTACTATCTCAAGAAGCACAAGCAATATTAAAAGCCCGGCACATCCATGCACGTTATGGTGATAACTCATGTGCTACTGATGTTATGAAACAATTAGCGCACAAAAATGTCAATTGTATGTCCTTAATGCCAACTCTTGCAAGATGTTCCAAATTCATGAAACAATGTTGAAAAAAGAAATGCAACCAATAATTGAAATTGCTCCACAGACAAACTGGACGTACATGGTATGACACTACCCATGTGTCAACAAGCCACAACACAGCTGCTTTGGAGAAAATAATAAAATTATCCTTAAACTATAGAGTAATGCTTAAACATAACCTTGACGTGGAGCAAGGACTAGTTAATGGAGCACTGGATACAGTTGTTGGCTTTCAAACATACCAACGTGACAAAAACATTCAGTTTGTCAATATTCTCTTTGACAAACTTTCAGAAGTAAAAAGGATAGGGTGCTCAACAGCTCGATTCGTTCTCTTCAAAGACATGTATGCACGCAAAGAACAATTTTCTCTAACTCTAGCATACGCAGTCACCATTCATAAATCACAAGGTCTTACCCTAGACAAAGCATTGATAGATATTGGTAACACAGTCTTTAAAGAAGGCATGAGCTACGTAGCACTATCACGCTTAGTTACACTTGACGGTCTATTTCTAATCAACTTTGTTGGAAGTAAAGTAAACACTGATATTCCTTGCATTTTAGAATACAATAGACTACGTTCAATATACTCCCCCATCTAAAAACATATCCTGTTCCACAAAAAAGAAAACATTGTAAAAGAAAACTAATTCAAACAGAAATGCAACAGGATATGACTGCAAATCCTCCAAAGAGAGTGAAAGAAGCTAATACTTCATCAATTACCACAACGAAAGAAGAACCTATTACTCAAATTAACTCAGGTACGTCTTCATAGAAGCAACACACACTCCAAAAAAATGACTTGGACACAGAACTATCTGGTCCATTCAAATTTTCAAATATAACTGGTGTAACTTGCTACGTGAATGTAGCAATGAATATTATATTTCAATTGCCACCAATTGTTGACAACATTTACTTATACAGTACAGACCAATTGTGTTTGCAAATGTTAGTCCTTCATGCAACAAACAATTCTGACAACACGTATAGTATTCATGGAATAAGACAAGAATTGGACTACTGTGCTGGAATGGTAAAATTCACTATAAACTCACAAGAAGATCCACAAGAATTTCTAATGTACTTACTACAAGTACTGGAAAACAGAAACATACCTATAAATGAAATCTTCCAGATTTCATACATGTGGAAACATACATGCACTCTCTGCAACAATTTGACACAGGAACAAATCCCTAATGAGCGCTTTGTGTATGTATCCATACCTAACTGTGAATCCACTCCATTTCAGCAACTTGTACAAAATGCAAACCATTGTAGATTATGTACTACCTGCAATTCTGATAATCGCTCCACCTTACTAATACAAACACATAGTAACTACGCAATACTAATGCTTCTACGTTACAATGCAGATGGTACCAAAAACAACTGCAAGCAGACTGGATTCACACACGGTCAAGTATCACTTGGTAAGAAAACCTTCACAACAATATGTATAATCTACCACGCAGGTGCCACAACCAATGCAGGTCACTACACAGCATATAAAAAAGAAATGTGGATGGTTTGAATGTAATGATAGTACGATTACTCTAAAGCAGAGATTACCAGAAAATCTTACAAACGCTTATTTAATCTTCTTAACACCAAAATTTAATAACTAATCTGTACTTAAACTTTAACAAAAATTCTATTAAAAAACTATAAACTGTTAGAATACGCCAACAGGTATCTAACTGCCCCAAGATTCTATAACAAACAAACAGATAAATGAATACCACTAAATTATAACAAAAAATAGACAGTTACAATACGCCAACAGGTATCTAACTGCTCCAAAAATCTGCAACAAGCCAACAGATAGAACATTAGCCAGAAACAACAAGTGAACACTGAAAACAAACAAACAAATAGACTGTAGCATAACAAAAAAGTTTTTTTTAATCCGACATGGATTTTTTTCCCACAGACCCAATGATTTGAAAAACAAACACAGAAACTGAGCAAATTGCACAGTACACCGGTTTGTAAACTAAATATGAGGGTAAAAAAAAGCTGCAATGTCTATTATGCAATGTAAGAAGTCTTTATAAAATACATACTCTAACATGCTCTTTTCTTTTATCACAGAAATTGAAAAAGAATATGTACTCCAGTTACCAAACTCATGAAAAAAATATATCCAATCTCAACAAATCAAACAGTAAGTATATTCTAATAGAACACAGAAACACTGCTGCATAATAGAACCATTGAAGCAAACATCTAACAATACACCACAGTACAAAATGTACACTTCCATGGATATGTTATACTGCAGTGCTTGTTACCAAACTCTGCAATCTTAATAACATGACGTAGCCAAAACTTTACATCCAAACTATACAAATCAAACAGTACAGAAACTGTAGATTTCAAACATTTGATAGATTTTCAATTCTATGGGTGTGATCTATGGGTGTGATATGCTGCGGTGGTTGTGGCCAGAGCCTAGAGTCTTGGGTGTATGGCCTACAGCATACGGCCTGCGGCCATGCACCCAAGACTCTAGGCCCTGCCCACAACCACCTGATAGATATTCAATTCTATGGGTGTGATCTATGGGTGTGATATGCTGCGGTGGTCGTGGCCAGGGCGTAGAGTCTTGGGTGTATGGCCTATGGCCTACGGCCTTTGCCCATGAACCCAAGACTCTAGGACTTGCCACAACCACCACAGCATATCACCACCACAACCACCGCACCATATCACACCCATGCTGCCTTATAACTCAGTGCTTATAACTTCGGTCTTGGGTGCATAGCCTTCAGCCATGCACCCAAGACTCTAGGTCCTGGCCGCAACCACCGCAGCATATCACACCCATGGTGGCTTATAACTTCATTGTTTATAACTTCGGTCTTGGGTGCATGGCCTTCGGCGATGCACCCAAGACTCTAGGTCCTGGCCACAACCACCGCACCATATCACACCCATGCTGGCTTATAACTTCAGTGCTTATAACTTCGGTCTTGGGTGCATGGCCTTTGGCCATGCACCCAAGACTCTAGGTGCTCGCCACAACCACTGCAGCATATCACACCCATGGTGGCTTATAACTTCAGTGCTTATAACTTCGGTCTTGGGGAAAAAAAGAAATGTTGGGACCACACCCTATAACTTTCCCCCCCCCGGACCAAACCTCACCAAACTTTGCAACAAAATTCAGAGTGGGCCATATACTTATTTTGCAAAGTTTGGTGTGGATTCGTCCAGGGAGAGCGAAGTTATAAGCTGCCCAAAAAGTGCTCTTCCTATGGATTAGGCAACTTAACCGTAACTACGCGGCCACTACCATGGCTGTGTAATATATATATATATATATATATATATATATATATATATATATATATATATATATATATATATATATATTTGCATTGATTAAATGGTAGGATAACTTATTAAAGCACATAGACAAAAAGGATCTAAAAATGAAAGAGTGTAAGCACTGTTGTCTCGAAAGCACCGAGTAGGAGGGGCTTCAGCTCCTTTTTAGACGTACCAGATAACACAATTGAAAATTGATTTAAGTACACAGGTGGGAAGGAGCTGGAAATAGTTAATGGGACAGTACAATACATACATACATTAACCACATATTCAGTAAATACATTGTTTACATGTATAGGTTGATCACAGTGATCATGCTGCTAGAACAGCAAGAGAACACTGAGTTGTTTATTTGTTGGGGTTTAAATATTTGCCACAAGTATGCGAGAGCAACTGAGCCTAGGGAGGTAGACCCAACCCCTTCGGGATGCCAGAGGGGTCTCTCCCTGAGAAAATTGATGGAATAATGGGTTAAAAGTGTGCATTATACAGCAATTTTTATATGAAAAATTGGGTAAAAAGCCAGACAGTTTGCAATCGGTTTTGTGGGGTAATTCGTGAAAAACTCCTATCGATGCAAGTCGCCAGTGCACAGGAGCATTTCCCAATGGATTTTCATAACTGCCCTCCCAATATATTCCAGTTTAAAAAACATGTCCACGCTGAATGTGCCCATACATTACCATGCTGGCTGCATCAATATACGCCAGTATTCCCATATGAAAACATACTCATATTTACTTTGTGCATGATGCCAATAATGTGTAAGAACACTTATCATGCGTTCTTTATCATAGATTCCCAGTAAAGAATGTCATGCAACAGTAGGAAATGGCTAGATAACCCGCACCAAAATGCCAATCTAGCCACATAAAAGCACTCATCATGCTTATCATAAATTCCCAGTTACAAATGGTTGTGCATCAGGAAGAAATGACTAGACTGGATACACCAAAATGCCAATTTAGCCACTTAATAACACTCATCAAGTTGGCTCTGCAAAAATGCTACCAAAACATGCCATGTCACTTTAAGGAAATGTCAACACTGCTCCAGTGCAGCCGGGGCTCCCATGAGAAAGGTATCAAGAGATGAAACAGGCAACAGAATGTGGATTCAGCAATGTCGTTTTTATTGATTATCAGGATGGGTCTTGCCCTATCACTATGGTGGGGATTTCCCTACCTAAAGTTTATGTCCGTAAGTCCAAATCAAAACACGTATGTGTCAAAACCTATGCTTGCCCTCATATCTAATACAAAAGTATAGTGTAGGGTTATACTAACTCAATGGTGTTCAACAAAAAGTCTGGAACAGTCTCCAGCTCCCTTCCCCAAGTTCAGGATACAGGTCCGACGATTACAGGCTTCAAATGTTCTTGAGTGTCTCTTCACCAAAGTACACTTGGTTTCAATATACAAAATTCAGAAATAGCCCAGGTTTCCATTCCCCAAGCTATAAGCAGCAGTTCACAGAACAATGTTCCAAAACGAGCTCAGGTTTTCCTTCTCCATGCTTCAAGCATATGTTCACAAAGTAATGTTCAAAAGGAGCTCAGGGTTCCATCCGCCAAGCTTCTGGCACAAATTCACAAACCAATGTTCTGGGCAATGATGCAGGGCCGCCCAAGTCGAGGCAGAGTAAATGATGTTACCATTTGGCAGGCTAGGAGAGGGGCAGCTCCCACCCCCACGCCTGCTCCTCTCCTCCACAAGCGCAGAGACACACTGTCTCTGTCACACAATGCCGAGGAAGGGTGAGATGCGAACACGCGTCTCGCCCTTCCTTCAAACAACAAGGTGCTAAACTATGGAAAACCAACAGGCATGCAGGGCCCAGGTTCAAAGACCTGCCCCTTCCTCAGGGGGCCAGACATGTCGGCTATCCGGCCGGGGGCTGGCGCACAGCCCCCACTACTATACACATCAAAGACCCAGGGACTCCCTGGTTCTTATGAATAAGAGCAAAATGCTCTAAGAAAACACAATCTGTTTGTAGACCCTGAACGGGGACCCAAACTGACAGGAGGTTCGCTGTTCACTCAGTGTCTTCCACACTTTGCTTCTTTAGCAATCTTAAAAAGTTCACTGCTTACGCAGCATCTTTTCTCCCCCCTTTGAACATTGTCCTGTTCAGAAACCACAGGCGAGCAGCGAGAAACCGCGCTGAAACAGAGGAGCTGTCATGGCGCCAGGCTCATAGATTAAAACTTACCTGATGCAGACCATGCTGCAAACCTACCTGATGCAGACCATGCTGCAAGAGCTCCAAGCCAAAAGAGGCTTGGAAGGGACTACTTTACCTAGGGACTATTTTTTTACTCGGGTGGGGCTGGGAGGAATACTTACCTGGGACTACTTTGGAGGCTATTTAAACCACCCCCGAAGAGCAGCACACGCTTCGCGTTATTCTGCATCCAGCAGCGTAACGCTCACCGTGCCTTCAAGTCTGCATCCAGTCTTCTGCCACGCCCGCCTCGAGTTTGGAGCTCCTAGAAAAAGCGAGAAAGAAGGAGAAAAGGTTAGAACAAGAGCAATACCTTTGATCCTTACCTGAATTCCCGATCCATCGCGCCTTCGAGCTGGAAGAAAAAAGTTATTTTATGCGTGTCGCCTCGCCTGCTGCAGCGCCGCGCTGAATTCACCAGCCTTCGCAGCATCTTCACATTCCACCGCATCCTCCTGCATGTTCCCGCCACACTCCGGCACCTAAGGAGAAGACAAGAACAACAAGGTGAGCCAAGGGAATACACAGAGGAATATTAGTTACCCCCCATAGACTTACCTGATTTTACCACAGGGGGTACTATTCCTCTTCACGGGTCGGCGTAGCTTCCACTGCATCTTTGCCGAACCCCGGCCCCTAAGGGGAAACAAAAGGACAGCAAGGTGAAACAAAGGGACTAACAAGGGGAACCCTCCTCACCACAATAGGCTTACCTCATTTTACCGCCAGAGGAATTATTCCTCGAGACTTCAAACTTTCTCTTAGCGCCTGAATAAGGGAGAAAGCAACAGGTTGCATATTGGCATTATTTTATCGAACTGTGTTGGATAATACAAATCCTTACGAGAATATTACCGGTTGCCACGAGGAACTCTTCACTAGGGTCAAGCTGCAACCTGCAAGGAATCGGACAAGAGTGAAAGTCAGGCATTTGAACTCTTACGAACTACATACTTACGGCATCTTGCCAGTAATCTCAGAGTCAATATTGTTCTGGAACTCACCAATTCCTTCGAGCCAGTGAAACAACTGGTTATCTACGCGCCCCTGCGCTCAATGCAGGATGGAGAGCTCATCTTTTCAAACCATCAGGTGAGACTATAAGAGGGGACATCAAAGGTGATCAGTAGGGAGAACAGCGGGGTTGGGGGGATTTACGCTCAACTCCACGGGTGGTTGATTCTCTTTCTCCATTTGCAGAAGAATATTCCTACGGGCCAAGCAAACGAAGTTAGGTGGGCCAGTCCAGTCTGTCATCTCGGCCATCTCGGCCATTGATGGAGACCGCAGCTGTCCAGTTCAGATCGACGCCTCTGTGGGAGCCAGGTGAGCGTAACAGGACAGCCCGGGGAGAACGCGGTAGAAGCCGGATCCAAGGCCAGCACGAACGAGCGCGGAGGAAAAATAGACAAAGCGCACAGACGCATACATCCGTGTCTTTTTCAGCTTTGCAGACCTAAAAGACATGGTTCCCAAGCGAAAATCACAGGAACCTCAAGCACCAACAGAGAAACCGAAATCACCCCACTTGCTTGCAGCCATGGAAGCAGCGGACCACTACGGCTGGCCCTGTGTCCGAGAAAATATGTACTGCTTACCAAAAGAAGGGGTCCCCATACCAACTGGGAATGAGGACAAGCCGACACCGGCAAAGAAAAGGAAGTCGCCAGAAGGCATGGGAAAAGGTAACAAAAAATGTCTAAATTGTACGAGAACATGAGTGAGATGCAGCAATTATTGCTAGAAAATAGGGGCAAACAAATGACTCCCACAGCCGAGTCCAGGCAGGCAGACCCCACCTCACCACTAGTCCCAGGCATCACAGTTATCACCCTACCACCAACAACAGCTACAGCACCACCATTAACACCAATAGCACAGGTGCCAACAATATCAACATCAGCCGTCACAGTTGTAACAACGCCAACAACGACAGCTTCTGACACAACGGGTGCTTTAAAAGCATGGTCAGTCACCAATACAAATACCCCAGGACTGTCGGGAGCAAGCAACAACAACCCACCGGACACGGTAATGATTAGTAATTCCCAATTAGATCAAAAACTTAAATCATTTCAAGCAGAAATATTGAACAGATACAAAAGGTGTTTAGCATGGAACATTGACCGAACAATCAAAACAGCCATATGGGCAAAAGAGTTCATCGAGATTTTTTCACTGATAGAAGCCCAACGCAAAGGGAAAGATGCGTTTAGGGATCCCAAAAAGATAGAAGAGAAGCCATAGCCAGAAACGCCCAGATAGAGCAGAATTGGGACAACTGGCTACAGGCCTTCGCCATCTTGGCAACTATCTATGAAAAAAAAATCCCCCATGATGGCAGAAAAATATGGGCATACATGGACAAAATCAGAGAAGTTACAGTTGCTCAAAAAGGGAAAACCTGGCTAGCATACAACATTAGATTCAGGAGAAGCATGTAGGAGAGGCCATCAATAGAATGGGACGAGGTACAGAATGACTTATACATATTAAACGCAGAGCCTCCTTCAGAAGAAGAGACCACGCAGTTAACCCACAAAAATAACAAAAACTCACAGGGCCCCAGACCCCCCGACAATGAAAACCACAAAAAAGGGGAACAGCCCTTTCAGAAGAACCAGCCATGGGGGGCTAAACCTAATACCCACAGGCAGAACAAAAACCATTGTCAGAAAGCCAACACCCCTTGTAAAAACTTTGGGAAAAACCAGTGCTCATGGGGAAAGGAATGCTGGTACAAACACATGTGCAAAAACTGCAACAGTGACCATGCAGCGATTAACTGCACCAAACTACCAGCCAAAAATACAAAAGAATAACATCAGATGCAGCTTGCCAACTCTTTGTCTAACCCCAGGCTGCTCACCCATCAATCCAGACAATTTTAGAGAGGCTCTCATGAATTACACAGACAGAGAAACCAGTGAAACAATCTGGCAAGGTGTCACCCAGGGTTTTGTCATCCCCTTCAAGGGCAGCAGATCCCTGTATGTCCCCAACAACATAAAGTCAGCCAGGGACAACCCACAAATGGTCGAAAGCAAAATTGAGAAGGAATTACTACTAGGCAGAATTGCGGGACCTTGGGACCGCATGCCCCTCAAAGATTACATAATATCACCGCTAGGTCTGGTCCCCAAAAAAGAACCTCGGAAAATGAGGCTAATTCATCATCTATCCTATCCCAAAGGCCGATCACTAAACAATGGCATTCCGCACACGGAATCAGCGGTAACATACACACACTTTCAAGAAGCGGTAAGACTCATACAGGAATGCAGCACGAACGCCTTGATGGCCAAACTGGACATCGAATCCGCTTTCAGACTGCTGCCGGTCCTCCCGGACTCACAGCAATGGCTAGGTTTCACTTTCAATAATACATTCTATGTAGACATGTGCCTCCCCATGGGATGCACAGCATCTTGCGCCCTATTTGAACATTTCAGTTCCTTTTTTCAATGGGCTTTTCAAAAACAGAGACCAGGGTCCAGGGTAGTACACTACCTCGACGATTTCATGGTAATGGGGCCGGCAAACTCTGAAGAATGCAGCAGAGCCCTGGCGACGTTAGAAGAAACTGCCGCGCAATGGGGCATCCCCCTGGCAGCCGAAAAAACGACCAAACCAGCCACCAACATAATTTTTCTAGACATTGAAATAGACTCTGCGAAAGGCCTATGCAAAATTCCAGAAACAAAAATAGCAGAACTCCTGGAAAAAATACAAAGCTTGACAACAAAAGACAAAGACACAGTGAAGGAAATCCAGTCACTAGCGGAAAGCCTTAACTTCGCAGCCTGAATTATCCCTCAGGGGAGGGTATTCTCCAGAAGTGTGGAACTAAAAATCAAATCTTATGCCAAACCCCACCTACACATCCGACTAGGCGCAGAGGGGAAACAAGATCTGGAAATTTGGGGAAATTTCCTTAAAGATTTTAGCAGGACAGCACTTTGGCGTATGCCATTGAACATTTCAACAAAAAGGTTCCTTTTCTACGAAACAGAATGGGTGGCAGGACACTGGCCCATAACATGGCAAGCTGCAGGGTGGACAATAAACATCACCCTCCTAGAAATATTTCCCATCTGGCTTACTTTACACATCTGGAGCAGGCAGCTAGCGAACTCAGAACTCTTGGTATGGTGCAACAACAAGGCCGTGGTGGGCTCTATAAACAGAAGATCCACTAAATGCCCTTTAGTGCTGAAAGTCCTACGAGCCATTACAACGGTCACACTACAAGAAAACATTGTGGTTAAAGCAAAGCACATTGAAGGAGCAGCCAATAAGATTGCAGATGCTTTATCTCGCTTTCAGTGTCCAAGATTCCGGGAGCTAGCGCCGCACGCCCAGGAACAGATGACGCCAATACCAGCAGAATGCTGGGCAATAATGGGAACTCCAAAATAACGGCATCAACGCCGGCGCCAAAGAGCAATGGCCAGGATGCCCATCAAGAATCGGGCACCTTAAAAATGGGTGCCAACAAAATAAGGGCATCAACGCCGGCGCCAAAGAGCAATGCCCGAGGTGCTCAACAAAAAGCAGGTACCTCAAAAATGGGGGTCTCAAAAATGTTGGCATCAACGCCGGCGCCAAAGAGCAATAGTGGGGGTGCTCAAAAAACAGGCACCTCAAAAACGGGTGCCAACAAAATACCAACATCAATGCCAGAGAGCCTAGGTCGTGATGTCCAACGTGATACAGGCACCTTTAAGACGGGTGCCAACAACTCCCTGCCAATAGAAAATAAGAACCCTGGCACAGGTTTCTTAATAGAGATGGCAGGGAAAGCCCTGGCAAGCACTAAAGCAGCTCAGTACAGTAAGTGTTTGCAAACAGTATTTAGAGCCACAGGTTTAAACCATGTCGAGTTAATAACGATTAAAAACGTAGAAACATTCTTAAAATGGGCGCACAAGCAGGGCTTTAAAAGAGACTGGGCTAAAAGACACCTAGTGGCGATCTCATATTTCTCAAAATTATGGGGTGACTCAGACCCCACCCAGAACGCCCTCATTTCCTACGCCATGAAAGGATGGGCCAGAGCAGAAGGGCCCCAGGTAGACACCCGCCGCCCCCTTGATTTCAATAAACTGGTAAAAATAACAGACCAGTTAGATAGCATATGCTGGCACCCCTATGAGATAATATTATTCAAAACAGCATTCTTTGTGGCCTACTTCGGGGCTTTGCCTCCAGTACCACAACGGCTTAGGGGTCATGAAGGTCAGGGTCAGACAAGACAGCTTTAACATAGAAATCCACCAGTCAAAAACTGGGGCCAAAAGAACCATTAATATTTGTTGCATCGACGATGCAACAAACTGCCCAGTATGCATCACCAACCTCTATTAAGCACAAAGGCACAAGGTTGGGGTGAGGTTCCTGATCCACAGCGATGCCTCGGCACTAAGCCGCTACCAATTCTAAGGGGTACTGATGAAAGCAATCAGCACCACGGGGTGGGACCCCAAGGACCTTGGCACCCATTCCTTCAGAATAGGTGCAGCCACCTCAGCATTGCAAGGAGGCCTGGCTCCATTACAACTAAAAAACATAGGAGGATGGAAGTCAGATTGCTACAAAAGATACATCAGACCACAGCTAATATAGCCATCCCACCTGTTTCTCTTCCTTTCCCTCCCCCCCTGCAGAACCTACAGGCGCTGGGAAGACCTTGCTCAACTCAGCATGGATTGTCGGCCACTCATTCGTTTTAAGAACAGGCCGATGGTCGGAAGAAACCAAAGAAGGTCAGCCTTTTAGAAACACCATTGCTTCATGGTGGGCTACAGTAGCCTACGGTGGACCGACATCCACGAAACATTAGCAGAGCTGGTCACATACAGAGACCCGCCCGAATTTCTCATAATACATTTAGGGGGCAATGACCTGGTAAACTCAGGAAGGAGAAACCTATTCGAGGAAATCTGCTCCTCCCTGGCGGGCATTTCCCACAACTGGAGGGAAACGGAAATATGTTTTTTTTGGCCATTCTTCCCAGAAAGAAATGGCTGGGGGCCCACTGTTACAAAGCCGTAGACATTGCTAGAAGAAAACTAAACAGGGCAATAGAGACATTCTGGACAGCAAGAGGGCTGGGTTTCATAAAACACCCGGCCATTACCCTGGGTCACCCGGATCTTTTTCACAAGGATGGCACTCACCTATCAATCCAAGGCATGGAACATTTCTTTCGAGAAATCACGGCAACTCTTGCATCTAGAGGCTGTTATTAGGAGATACTTTCGGGGGAACACGGCCAGCCGGTAACCTGCCCGTGTGTGGCGGCACGGGCCAGAGGGGGTAACCTCGGGACCTGGTGCCCAAAAGTATGATATTATTAGGATATGTGATTATTTGTGTATCTGCATAACCCTATCTGTACAATACAATCCTACGGCCTTTTATTGCCAAAACTTGACAAAATGTTGTGAGACAAATCATTTCGGGTGAGGTTCGGGGTTCGGCCTACAGTATGCATGCATATGGGTTCATCATTTATGGGCAATGACGCAGGGCCGCCCAAGTCGAGGCAGAGTAAATGATGTTACCATTCGGCAGGCTAGGAGAGGGGCAGCTCCCGCTCCACGCCTGCTCCTCTTCCCCACAAGCGCAGAGACACACTGCCTCTGTCACACAATGCTGAGGAAGGGTGAGGTGCGAACACGCGCCTCGCCCTTCCTCCAAGCACCTACGGAAAACCAACAGGCACGTAAGTTCCAGGTTCAAAGACCTGCCCCCTCCTCAGGGGGCCAGACATGTCGGCTATCTGGCCGGGGGCTGGTGCACAGCCCCCACTACTATACACATCAAAGACCCAGGGCATCCCTGGGTCCTATAAATAAGACCAGAATGCTCTAAGAAAACACAATCTGTTTGTGGACCCTGAACGGGAACCCAAACTGACAGGAGGTTTGCTGTTCACTCAGCGTCTTCCACCCTTTGCTTCTTTACCACAAAACCCTCCCACCCTACAAATAAGGGAGAAGAACAAAGTAAAAGAAGTATAGGGCACTGTACGGTGTCCACAACGAGTCGTGGGACATAAGAAGGCGGCACGGGCCAGAGGGGGTAACCTCGGGACGTGGTGCCCAAAAGTATGATTTTATTAGGATATGTGATTATTTGTGTATCTGCATAACCATATCTGTACAATAAAATCCTACGGCCTTTTAGTGCCAACACTTGACAAAATGTTGTGAGACAAATCATTTCGGGTGAGGGTCGGGGTTCGGCCTACAGTATGCATGCATATGGGTTCATCAGTTATAAGAGAGCTCAAGGTTTCCTTCCCTAAGCTTCAGGCACACATTCACAAATAGCCCAGGTTTCCCTTCCCCAAGCATTAAGCACCAGTTCACAGAACAATGTTTCAAAATGAGCTCAGGGTTTCCTTCCCCATGCTTCAAGCATATGTTCACAAAGTAATGTTCAAAAGGAGTTCAGGGTTCTCTCCGCCAAGCTTCTGGCACAAATTCACAAACCAATGTTCTAAGAGAGCTCAAGGTTTCCTTCCCCAAGCTTCAGGCACTAATTCACAAAACAATGTTCCAAGAGAGCTCAAGGTTTCCCTCCCCAAGCATCAGGCACTTATTCACAAAACAATGTTCCAAGAGAGCTCAAGGTTTCCCTCCCCAAGCTTCAGGCACTAATTCACAAAACAATGTTCCAAGAGAGCTAAAGGTTTCCCTCCCCAAGCATCAGGGACTAATTCACAAAACAATGTTCCGAGAGAGCTGAAGGCTTTCCTTTGCCAAGCTTCAGGCCCATATTAATAAAACAATGTTCCAAGAGAACTCAGGGTTTCCTTCCCCAAGCATCAGGCACTTATTCACAAAACAATGTTCCAAGAGAGCTCAAGGTTTCCCTCCCCAAGCTTCAGGCACTAATTCACAAAACAATGTTCCAAGAGAGCTAAAGGTTTCCCTCCCAAGCATCAGGCACTAATTCACAAAACAATGTTCCGAGAGAGCTGAAGGCTTTCCTTTGCCAAGCTTCAGGCCCATATTAATAAAACAATGTTCCAAGAGAACTCAGGGTTTCCTTCCCTAAGCTTCAGGCACAAATTCACAAAACAATTTTCAAAGAGAGCTTCCCCAAGCTTCAAACAATGGTTCTTCAAAGATTCAAAACACTGGTTCTTAAGTTTTCTTCAGTACCTTCCATACACTTGGTTGGGGCTAGTTGCTCTGGGCACCGTTGTCAGACCGCATGGTCCATCCAATACAGGTCACGCAACCAGTGGCCCTTGGCATTATACCTTTGGCTTGAGACTTTGTCTAAGCTTCCTCCTTGGCACTACTTGACTCTTTGTACTTTCATTTGCCAACTTTATATTTAATCTATCTCTTCTTTCACATGGGTTAGCAGCTTTTAGGTTCTCTTTTCACTCCCACTTCACTGCTCCCCCTTCTGCTGTTCGGCCGACAACTTTCAAACACTTTCTCTCTTCACTCATAGTATTTCATATACTTTTCATTCTTCCTCAGATATCCAGAGACTTTCAAAACAGTGCAAATCACCTGCACCTGACCACTCTGATATCCTGTGTCAAAGTATTCTGCTTCCAACCTATCAATCTTTCTACGTTGCTCAAAGGGCGTTCACAGCCATGTACATCTTTTATATGCAATCACTCAGATACACAGTTTTACTGTATTGCATGGTTAACATAACATTTGATTGTTCGCATCCTTACTGCAGTTCATAAGCGTTCACAAGTGTACCAGCGGCACATGGCCACCCTGTGTGAGAAACCTTAAGGTATTCTCACTGCTACTTCCCTTTGATACTCTTTGCAGGTGGCCAGAGAAAGCCATCACTTTTGGATCCTGAGCCTGGGGGTGATGAAGCGAGAGAGGATCACCTGGGTGGAGGGTCCATGGGGATTGAAAGTGTGCTGTCTTTAGGCGAGACATGTTATCCCCCTTACCCTAATGATAACCAACCTAACCCTTCCCCGACCTTCATGGGTTATTAGAGGTCAACTCCCTTTCTCTCCCCTCTTGGAAAACATGATAGTACTGCGAAGAGGAAGAGACAGCTGAGAGTAATGAACAACAGACACTCTCACCACTTTAGTACTGAGACAAGGAAGAGACAGCTGAGAGTAATGAACACCACACCCTCTCACGACTCTAATACTCAGACGAGGAAGACGCAACTAAGAGTAATGAATACCATTCACTCTCACCACTTAGGCACTGGGATGAAGAAGATGCCTGCAAGGTATGAAGGTCAGGCATGTCCAGTTAATCAGAGTCAGGCAGAATTGAATGAGGGAATACACCTGCAGCCCATTAAAGGCCAACAGGTGTATGAAAGGAGAAGCCGTGAGAGAGCGAGAGAGAGAGAGAGAGAGAGAGAGAGAGAGAGAGAGAGAGAGACCTGGGGAACTTGGGCAGAGATCAACGGGAAACCCTGAGAATCTGGAGGCAGCCATGTTGGGACCCGAGAAGGAGATGAGATGCCGGCCGACATCCCCAAGCTGAGGGAAACCTCCCGTGTGCGAAGGAAGGCCTCCGTGTGAAGTGGGAGCAAAACGAGCTGCAGCATGGAGAGAGCAAAGAGAACACTGTGACTGACCTCGCTGGGGTATTTAAGTTACCTGGGCCAGTCAAGCTCCTGTCCACATGCAAGCGGGGCTTGTGAAATTCGAATCAACAGCCCGAAGGAAGAAGAAAAGCAGCGAGGACTGCCAGAGGAAGACGCCAACAACCGGTAATTGCTGCAGACGTTACCCAGAGAATGGGGTGCGCCGGGTGGGCTATGAAACTAGTAAACAGCATTGGGGAATGAATGCCTCAGTTACAGATGGAGCTGCGAAGTTAACTGAATAGAAACAGCATACCTGCTAATATTATATCACAAATTTAATAAAGGCAGCACATCTGCCATATTGAAAACTGAATTGAATGAAAATAAGCAAACCTGCTAATATTAAATTACAAATTGAATGAAGCAGCAAATCTGACATATTGAAAACCGAGCTGAATAAAAAATAGCCAACCGGCTAAGATAGAATAATAAATTGAATGAAAGCAGCAACTTTACGAAAGCAGCAACTTTACCATATTGAATAGCGAACTGAATGAAACCAGAAAATGTGCCATATTGAATAATGAAATGAATGAGAACAGCAAACTTAATAAGATTGAATAATGAACTGCATGAAAGCTGTACATTTGCCAATATTGAATTACAAACTGAATACAAATAGTGAGCCTACTAACATTGAATCACACACTGAAATACATTTGTAAAACTAGGTGTTTGTTGCAATTTGCAACACAAAGACCAGACACTGAGAAGCCTATGTCTGAGCAGAAGGACTAAGGGTTCCTGGTTGCGTGATCTGTAATGGGTGGACCATGTGGTCTGACAACTGCGCTAAAACCAGAAACACGAAGGCCATACACTGAGAAGCCTGTCTGAGCAGGAGGACTAAAGGTTCCTCGTTGCGTGACCTGTAATGGGTGGATCATGTGGTATGACAACTGTGCCAACACCCAAGAACCCCTACACGTTGACGAGGAAAACTACTATTGATTTAAAAGGAAAAGTACTATTTGTGCATTCAAAGCTTGGGGAACAGGACCCTGAGCTGTGAAGGATTGTTGGAACCTATCTTAAAGACAGACCCTCAAGATACTTCCTATTATGATAACTCTTACATTGAACTTGGGGAAGGGAACCTGAGACTTGTTGCGATGAGACTGTCTTGAACTTGGGGAAGGGAATCCTGACATTTATAAGGTGTGGAACTGTATTACCTTAAATCTAAGAGAAGGTAACTTGAACATTGTGCTGAACTTGTTGGTACTTGGGGAGGAGAAGCTGAAGAATATGCTCAAGCTGGAAATAGCTCAGAACTTTTGGAACACTGTTGTGTAGTAGTTATGAGGGAAAGCATACTTTGTTGGACACAGACAGCCATTTAAGTTCAACTTACTGACAAAGACTATCCTTAGTTTCTTCAGGTAGGGAAATCACACCTTAGCATAGATCAAGTTAGACATTGCACCATCCTGACATTTTAGTTAGTAAAGTTGATAAAGGTATTTCTGTTAAATTGAATCTGTTGTCTGTGCCTCCTTCCATGATGCCAACCTCATGCCTGCCACAATGTATCTTCTGCTCTTTTGCTCACTCACTGGGTTTCTTCAAACACAGAAATGCTGTCAGTTTCAGGACGAGAGCTCGCCTGGGGCTTCTTTTAAGATGACTTGCCGGAAGATGCTTGATGTGACTTCTGTTTGGACCTTGCGTCATGCAGGTAGGCGCGTGACTCTCCGGAAGACACCCTGCCTGAAAGGTAGCAACCCAGGCTAGATGACTCCTAGAACAGACAGCCAAGGTATGGGGAAAAAGTACCTCCCCAAAAGGGGTGGAACAAAATATCCTGCAGAAGAGTTCTTGCAGAGGCAGAAGACCAAATCTACAATGTGATAGACCAGTTAATTGTTGGAACAGAAACAAGGTACTTGAGAGCCCAGATGAAGATGGGCTGAAAACAACACAAGGGAACCCAATCCGGAAGGAGTAGAAGGAGAAGGCAACCAAGAAGAGAGCTGCAGGGGGAGAACGGCAAGGAAGCACAGGAGGGGGCCTGGAGAGTAGGAATCAAAGCGAGATTGCAACTTACAATGCGCTGAGCTGGGTAGTAACCGAGCATTGAGACGCGCAGAGCTGCATCAGCCAGTGTATGAAAAGCCGGAAACAGGAAAAGCGTTCAGCACAGCGGAAAATAAACTAGAGCATGTTGAACACATTTCTGCAATACCAAGCGGCCATGTTGGGGGAAATAATGGCGCTGGTTAGCCGTGGCATCAGTCTCCATGATGACCACAGTGACCACTGCCGGTAGCGCATGAGAGCATACCTTCTCCAAAATCCTGCACCACCTGGCTTTCCTGGATGCAACGATGGAAACATCGGAGTAAGAGGGGAGTGTGAACAAAGGACGCAGGTTGCCAGGATCGCTGACTAGGTGGATACTCCTTCCATTCCACAAGATATTGAAGGCGGCCACTGCAGTATTGGGAATCGCAGATCCTGGAGACCTCAAACTCCAACTGATGATGTTCAGTGAGTAGTGGTGGAGGAACTCGAGCCCTGGAATTGACAGAATGTAGGGCTTCAACAAGGACACGTGGAATGTTGGATGTATCCTTTTCCATAACTGGGGTAGAGCTAGGCGACAAGCAACTGGATTGATTATTTTGACGATTTTGAGTGGTCCATAATATCATGAGGACAGTTTAGTGGGATGAAGCTAGCGAGGAAGATGTCTTGAAGAAAGCCACACCAAATCCCTGATACCGTATGCAGGACTGTTCTTTCTCCTTTTGTCAGCGTATTTCTTGACCGAAGCTCTGGCTTGTTCCATCTGTTTATTGTCGTTCTTATGTACAGAATTAGGATCGGTTACCCAATGATCCACAGAAAGCACATCACAGCAGACTTCAGAAATGGAAGGAAAGAATGAAGGGTGCAATCCATAGCAGCAGTAAAAAGGACTGACTTTCAGAGAGTAGTGAGTGGAGTTGTTATAGGCAAACTCAGCTACTGGTAACAGAGATACCCAACCGTCGCTCACCTGAGTAGAGAAACACTGAACAATTGTTCTAGGGTTTGGTTTACCATCTCAGTAATGCAATTACTCTGGGGATGATAACCAGAAGACATTGATCTCTGTATGCCCAATAGACTGCAAAGTTGTGTCCAGAATCTAGAGACATATTGGCTACCTCGATCTGAAATAATGGAAGATGGTAACCCATGCAACCAGAAAATATCAGTGAGAAAACTAGTTGCCATTTTGGCTGCAGAAGATAACTTTGCCAAAGGTGTAAAGTGAGCCATCCTAGAAAAGGTGTCAATTGTGACCATTATAGTGGTATAGCTCCTCCAGGGGGGTAGGTCCATGATGAAATCAGTGGCACTCACTTCCCAAGGTGTTGAAGAAAGAGCAGGTTGGTGCAGTAGTCCTATAGGCTTGGTCCCGTATGCTTATTTTGTGCACAAACTACACAGGATAGGACATTTTCCTTTACAGAACGAATCATGGCAGGCCACCAAAATTAATGCTGTAGAGTTTGTAGGGTTGCTTTAATGCCTTGATGCCCAGCAGATAAGGAATCATGACACATCGAGAGGGCAGAATCCCGGGTGGACGTTGAAGGTAGGTAAAGACATCCCTTTTGAATAGATATCCATCCTTGATCTCCAGGTTCCAAGGGTTAGATCTGGACAGGTTTTGCCACTGTTGGGATAGCCTTGTGTCATTCTGTACCAGACTCAAAAACCGATCTATGTGGCAAATAAACAAAGTCGTTGGCAGAAACAGAGGGTACTGCATTCGCGTATATTCCATGTAGTCAGGTCTCCTCGATAAGGCGTCTGCAAGTAAATCTTGTGTACCAGGGACATAAGAGAGATTGAACTGATATTGGACAAAGAAGTAAGCCCACAGGGCTTGTCGGCTGTTACGGCACTCCATAGATTTCAAAACTTGAAGGTTCCAATGGTCGTTACGAACCAGCATGGGATGTGTGGAGCCCACAGCAATTGGCGCCAATCCAGAAATGCTTGTCTGATTGCCAAGAGTTATTTTTCTAGTACAGAGTAATGTCGTTCACTGTCAGACAGGGTTTTATACAGATACGCCACAGGATGTTCCTTGTGTTCATGAGCCTGTTTCAACACTGCCCCTATGGCTGCTTCTGACGCATCGCTTTCCACTATGAAGGGTCTAGAAGTATCTGGCTGACACAGGATGGGGGCTTCCATGAATAACTTCTTTAGGAGTTGAAATGCTGAATCCTGCTCATGAGACCATTTATAAGGGACATTTTTCTTTAGCAGTTGGGTGATGGGTAATACAATGGCCGAAAAGTTAGAGATTAATTTTCTGTAGAAATTGGCCAACCCGAGGAATTATTGTTTTTGTTTTACTGATGTGGGTTGAGGCCATGTGACGATAGTAGAGGTCTTTCTAGGCTCCATTGCAATCCCCGACGGACAGATAACAAAGCCCAAATATTGGATGGAGGTACAATTGAATTGACGCTTTTGGGGGTTGGCCAGAAGGTGATTATCTCGTAGTTGTTGTAACAAGCTTCTGATATGCTGCCGATGATCTTCAGGCTACCAGGAACAAACCAGCATATCGTTCAAGTAAACAATAACGTGTTGGAAAAGCATATCTGAAAAAACCCTGTCCATGAACCATTGGAAAACAGAGGGCGAATTCATAAGGCCAAACAGCATAAAAAGCTATTCAAATAGGCCAAAAGGTGTACAAAAGGCCGTTTTCCACTCATCGCGTGATCTAATGCATATGAGATTATACGGCCCACGTAAATCCAGTTTGGTGAACAGGACAGCTCCTTGAAGGACCTCCAGGATGTCTGCAATTAGGGTCAATGGATATTTGTCCTTTTTTGTTACCTGGTTCTACCCCCGATAGTCAAGGTAGGGTCATAGTTGAGTGGACTCCTTTTTGGACACAAAAAAGAGAGATGCACCAGTGGGAGACTTAGAGTGCCGGATTAGTCCCTTTTTGAGATTTGAGCAGATATATTCCTGGAGAGCAATCAACTCAGGCGCAAAAAGAATAAACATTCTTCTAAAAGGTATGATGGCATTAATTACAGTCTCAATGGCACAGTCTTCTGGGCGATGGGCTAGTAGTTGTTTTTCTCTGGACGCCAAGAAGACTTCAACAAAGTCCTGGTGTTCAGTAGGCACTCGCTTTATATGTGAACGAGACACTGCCTGCTTGTTCTCAACTTCGTATCTAGTTCGAGTTCATGTTGCTACTGCAGACAATGATTCATGCAAAACTCTGAACCAAGAAAGAGTGTTCCCACTGCCCAGTTGATGAAAGGGTTATGTTTCTGTAACCAGAGCATGCCAAGAACCACCGGGTAGTGGGCCACCTTTATGATATCAAAACTGATCTCTTCTCGGTGATGGTTGATCAAGAGAGGGAGCAGTCTGGTGTGTTTAGTGATTGGACCAGAGGACAGGGGCCTTTCATCAATTCCTTCCACTGTTTGAATTTGGGCCACAAAGTGTTCCTAACTGCATAGGTTCAGGTTCGGCGTAGCTGTTAGTCCAGGGTTTGGAGGACGAAGTTTCACATTGGAAAGGAGTCTGATGTCGTCTTTTCTATGCCTTCCGTTCCTGTTTACGAAGGTCAATCTGCAGGGATAGGTCGAGAAGAGCTTGGAAGGTGTCTGGTCGGCGACTCTGGCTAGTTCATCTTTTACATCCTCATTGAGCCCATGCCTAAGGAGCGTAAAACATGCAGCAGTGGACCAATCGCTTCTTTTGTAGTTGCTTGAACTTGGTAACATAAGTTAGCATATCTTGATATCCCTGCTGGAAGTCCAACAACTTCTCCTGAGCTGTATACACCATATACACCATATCGGGTCGACCAAACATGGCTCTAAAAGATCCAAGGAAAGCTGCATAGTCATCCAGTAATGGGTCTGCTGCAGCAACCAGTGGTGTAGCCCAGTTCAGTGCATTACCTGACAAATGGGAAACAATGAAACCCACCGTAGCTCTATCAGAGGCAAAGAAATGCGTCTTAAAGCTGAAATGTATCAGGCAGGTGTCCAGAAACTGCAGTAACTTCCAAAGTGAACCATTATATTTTTCCAAGGAGGACCCAGGGTAGGACTTTCTTAGGTTAGGACTTCCCTGACGCAGTGCTGCATTTTCTGCTTTCAAATTCTGTACTTCTGTACCTAGTTCCTGCATGCCTCTTAACAGGTCCTGGACGGGATCAGGGGTGGAACAAAACATACTGTAGAAGTGTTCTTGCAGAGGCAGAAGCCCAAACCCAAAACGTGATAGACCAGGCAATTGTTGGAACAGAAACAAGGTACTTGAGAGTCCAGATGAAGATGGAGTGAAATCAACACAAGGGAACCCAATCCGGGAACGAGTAGAAAGCGGAACCATGAGGATTCAAAACACAGGAAACCAAAAATGGGAAAGCAACCAAGAAGAGAGCTACATGGGGATAATGGCAAGGAAGCACAGGAGGGAGCCAGGAGAGAAGAAATCAAGGTGAGATTGCAATTTACAATGCGCTTAGCTGGGTAGTAACCGAGCGTTGAGACGTGTGGAGCTGCCTCAGCCGGTGTATGGTAAACCGATGCAGCTGGAAACAGTAACATCGTTCAGCGCTGTGGAAAATAAACTACAGCGTGCTGAATGCTTTTCTGCAACACCAAGAGGCGCCATGTTGGGGGAAATAATGGCGCCAGTTAGCCGTGTTGTCAGTCTCCATGACGACCACAGCAACCACAGCCAGTACTGCATGACAAACTCACTCGTTGCTTTACTGGGTGCTGTGGCTCCACCGCTCTCATGGCTTCTCAGGAACTGAGGTCAGCATCTCACCACCTGCCCCTCAGGCCCTCCTGGGCTGGCTCCTCCACCCAGGGGAATGAGCACCTGCAGAACCAATCAGGATGGGCCGACACTGCACACTGCTTCCTTCCTCCGACCTCACCAGCTCCCTGGATACACAGATCCCTCTCCAGGCTTCCGCAGAGCACCCTGCTCTGCAACTTTCCAGGGTTCTCACGTTCCGCTCTCCTCTGGTTCCCAACAGCCCATCTTGGCTTCTCTGTTGCTCTCTTCTTCTGCTCTGCTGCTGGCACCCCACCCTATACACCTGTATTTCATCAAGGGTTTTTAGGTGTGCTACACTAGTCAGGTTTGCCTAATTCCAATTAGACCAATTACTGGGACATGCCTGACCTTCAGCCCTGTAGTATTCAGACTCTCTGTTCTTCGCCCCAATACTATAGTGGTGTTTCCCAAAGGTTATCTGCATTACTCTTTGAGGCACCTTGCTCGTCTCAGTACTTTGTGTAGTTTCAGGCAGAAAGTCGGGATATGACCAACAATATCAGATAACGGCTGAGGGAGGGTAAATCAGGTGTGTCAGAAAAGGGGGAATACCATGTTTTTTTCTTACATGTTTTTTTTCTTCTTTTTGGATTTTTGTGGGGAAAACTAAGAATTGGCAAATTGGGATTCACCATGGGAATTATGTGTCGGTTGTAATGATTTCCCCTTTTCTTGCTACCCGGATAATTTCTGGTATATGGAGTAGATGTTACTCCCTTCTGTTCTATTCTGGCCCTAACATTTTGTAAATCTGAAGAAGGGAGAATATCACAGGGTTGACAGCAACCTATAAAGTGGAAGATGGAATAAGCCATCACCATGATGTAGGGAATACAGTGTCTTGCCTTCAGGACCTCTTTTTCAGTCCTCAAGGACACTCCACCCTGGTGATCCTCCCTTACTAGTCCACTCTCAGGGCTGGGATCTAAAAGCAATGGCTCTTCCCAGTCCACCTGAGCAGAAGATCCACGGGGAGTAGACGTGAAAACACCTTTAGATTTCTCACACACCCAATGACTTGCTTGCACATGTAATCGCATTTATACCCATTCGCCCACCAGTTACTCATCCATACATCTACTCTCACATTCACTAACAGGAGCACCCAGAACATTCACATTGCATTCTCCAACACCCACACCGACCCAAAACATTTACACAATCACATTTATACCCATTTACCCAAGAGCCACTCACCCATACAGCTTCTCTCACTTTCAGTCACACCCAAAACATTCACACTGCATTCTACACACGTGCACCCTCTCAGAACATTCACACGCACTGCATTGACATTCACACCATGACATGTGCACCCACACCCACACATACATACACTACCTACATACAGACCATTCACATGTACGTGTGTATATATACATACACATTCAGCACGCACCCATGCATATAATACACACTAACACAATGTACACACGTACACATATTAAAAAAAATACTTTCTTACCTGTGTCCAGAGGAAGTGTCGATCTACTGGACAAAATGCTCTGTCTCCAGGCCTCTGGCTCCGCACTCTGCGCAGACAGGAACCAGTACGCAAGGAGGGTTTCCTGGTTCCTGTCTGACATACGCAGGGGAGCAGGAGGCGGTAGCAGCCCATTCCATCGCTGCCAGCCAGCTGCCATCAGCCACGGCCCAGCCCTCACCCCGAATAAAGTCAGGATGGGGCCTGGGCTGGTGACACACGCTGGACATGGAGCAGCGGGGGCCCCTCCACTGCAAGGGCTGCGTGGGCCCCTGCTATGCCACTGTACGTATTCCAGGGGGCAGAAAGAAAAGAGATGTACTGGGGATATTTTAGACGGAATCGTACAAAAATGTCGACCTGGGAATTGCGACGGCCGAAATGCCGACTTTTTTATTTTATTTTTACCCCCCCTTACACCACACATATATATGTGGCGGCGTTTAGAGTATAATATTAATATGCGGGGAGGTTGTGGGGGTCTCCCCTCGCATATATATATGGTGTAAAGGGTTTAAAACAAAAACAAACAAAACAAAGTCGGCCTTTTCGTCCTTCACAGTGATCACATAGATCCTTTTAGACACATATTTGGGACTTGCCTTAGTGTGATTGTTCATAGCAGGATGGACACAGGGTGGGTTTCTGGAAGATGTAGTTTTTCCCTTCTTACTCACTGTTATTGCAATGAAGTCAAATAGAATGCATAATAGGAAACCTCTGTTTCATGGGGTAGAATTGCCAAATCACCCCAAAAGAGCACAGTTTCTTACTGCGACTCTATGGTTTAATCACTAGGGCACAATATAATCAATTGTCTGTTGAACAAATGATTGGGCTAACCAAAAATGATAAGAACTGCACATGTTTCATTGGTGGGAGGGCAATATCCCCACATACACATTTAAGGGTCTAAGTCCGCACACATATGTGGGTAAAAAAAACATATGTAATGGAGGCTAGAATAGAGACTAGAGAGAATAACTATTGCTTGTTCTAAAAGCATGCCATCCTAAGTACACTGGCAATATATAAAGACAAGGCAACATTGTGCTGCTCTTTCTTTCCTAAGTGTTTTACTGTGTTGTAGTTAAGTCTCCTATATTTCCACAATGTTAGACTTTACATGATGTTGACTTTATGGAGAACATGTGGCATATGTTTTAGTATGTGTACCAGGTAAGGGAAATAGGTCTTTTATAATCTGTACAAGAATAATGTTCGCATTGAAAATGTATGCTTGTTTTAATAACGAGAGTCAAAACAAGTTCTTACAAACACAGTGGGCCCATTACTATTGTAGTCATAGTACCATAGTAGCCTCCGCAGCACTACTGGCTGTAGGAGCACAAAAGGTAGTATCAATACTTTTACTGCTCGTAGTGAGAGCAGAAGAATGTTTAATACCAGTAGTAATAATAGCAGGCAGAATAAACCGTAGTACTCGTAGCACCCAGAGTTCTAATTCTATCTAGTGTGCCAGTAGCAGCAGAAACCGAAGTACCAAAAATAGATCTGGTTGGACATGTATGTCCTACATCACTAGTGCCTACTAGTGTACTCACTAGCAGGGGCGTTGCTAGGGGGGGGCTAAGGGGGCTATAGCCCCTGATCTTTTGGCTGTAGCCCCGGATAGAATCTCAGGAGCTACAGCCAAAAGACTAGCTAGCCCCCAGTCCCAACAGTTCCGACATCAGCTTAGCCCCGGGTCTTTTCCAGACCTAGCCACTCCCCAGCTCACTAGTACTCACTAGTGTACCCCGTGCATAGAAGTATGCATACAATCAATAGTAGTTGCTGTGTGCGGGCCTGGCAGAACCTCTGCTAGGTCCGAGAGCTTAATAAAGACACACGCTCGCTATAGTTACTGCACACGCGCTGCGTTTCCGGGCGCGTGCGACGTGCCTTTATTCTCCTCCCTCTTTACGTACGCGTCATGACCGAGCGTCAGCACGCGTGCCATTGGTGTCAGCGACACCAAAGTAGTGTTAGCATTAGTACTGAGACAGTAGTGGTATGTGTATTCAGAATCAGAATCAGAAAAAGTTTCTTTATGTAAGCAGAGTAAACCATACATAAAAACACAACAATAGTCAACAAACAACAATATACAAATCATGATTTAAAAAGAATGCCAGCAGGCTTACAACCGACCTTAGTAAACATGTTGTCAAGGACAGGGCACACTTTAAAAACATCATGACAGACGACCACACCTGGACTGAGTCTGCCCATAAGGAATAATGCAGGACTGGCATATAACATCCAAAACCTTAGCCCTGGAAAATATATTTTCAATGTACACTGTCCTATGGACGAGTATGCCCAGCAAAACAATTAAAATGTGCTAAATCTTCTTTCAGCGCATCACAGAGTAGGCAAGATTGGTCCACCGCCCCCTTGGACCAAAACGCCACCACTCCAGTCACTTGAATACAATTGAAACGGGCCCTACTAACGAGAATACGCTGTGAGGTCCCTAGTAACGAGAATACGCTTTGAGGTCCCTAGTAACGAGAATACGCTGTGGGGTCCCTAGTAACGAGAATACGCTGTGAGGTCCGTAGTAACGAGAATACGCTGTGAGGTCCCTAGTAACGAGAATACGCTTTGAGGTCCCTAGTAACGAGAATACGCTGTGAGGTCCCTAGCAACGAGAATACGCTTTGAGGTCCCTAGTAACGAGAATACGCTGTGAGGTCCCTAGTAACGAGAATACGCTGTGAGGTCCGTAGTAACGAGAATACGCTGTGAGGTCCCTAGTAACGAGAATACGCTTTGAGGTCCCTAGTAACGAGAATACGCTGTGAGGTCCCTAGTAACTATAATACGCTGTGAGGTCCCTAGTAACGAGAATACACTGTGAGGTCCCTAGTAACGAGAATACGCTTTGAGGTCCCTAGTAACGAGAATACGCTGTGAGGTCCCTAGTAACGAGAATACGCTTTGAGGTCCCTAGTAACGAGAATACGCTGTGAGGTCCCTAGTAACGAGAATACACTGTGAGGTCCCTAGTAACGAGAATACGCTGTGACGAGAATACGCTGTGAGGTCCCTAGTAACGAGAATACGCTGTGAGGGATTCTGAGCCCAACTCAGGTACTTCTGGAGACCTGGGGCCTTGTATTAATACTGGAGTTACTTCAATAACAGTGATGGCGAAAAAAAGGCAGAGGTTTGGCAGGGAAATATGAAAGCGCATGAGGGTATTGGCAAGATTCGAATCTGCGTCTTTCACTTAAAAATAGATCACTAGAGGGGTGATGGGGAAAGTCCACAGAGTACTGGAAGGAGCTTTATTGCCAGAAATGTAACATTGCTGGCGGAAAATAAAAGTCAAAGGGCCTCTTTATAAGTGCAGCGGTAATGGTAAAACAGGTGCTATTTCCGAACACTTCCAGCTGTACTACACCACCTGATTATGGGTTTGAACATCCATGAACCAAAGTAGCTGCCTGCTCGTAGACTTTACTTCCGCTCAAAATCGCAGTAATGGCTCTGGTTACCTCTTGCATGCAGTGATATTCCCATTCCCCAGTGTAGTACTATGAGACTTTGGAATGGGGTATACCCATTAATTGGAAACAGGTGGTAACTTTAGTTTCACTGACTGCGGTAATGGTAGGAAAGCTATTGTTGTCAGACTTGCAATGGGGCCCAAAGAAACAATTGCCTTTACATCTCTATCTTTGTAATGGATCTCAGTTCAGGCTTTTATTAGTGTGCATGGCAATGCTGAAGGGCCGACCCAACAGGCCCCCGTGGGGCGGTTTTTGTGGGTTTTGCAGCTAGTAGTTTTGGACAATGTTACTAGCCATATGTGCTTTAGAAAGCAACATTTGCGAAAAAAATGCGGCACAGGTGCTACTCAAACAGATGGTTTGAGAACCCAAGAGTGACAATTTGACATTGTGTGACGCTTTTAAGACCAAGACCCTTCGCATCGTCCACAAGGCTTTCTGGGGCCGGGGACCACACTACCCCCAACGTTCTCTTCCTAAGCATCTTCCTTCTCAAGCCCTCTGCTCATCCACCTCTAACCCTCTGAGGGTCAGACGCTTCACCAGGCAGAGAGTGGGGGGTAGATCTCTTTCCTCGGCTGAGGCTTCCCTTTGTAACAGCCACCCTGCCTCTCTCAAACTTGAGCAGGACCACCTAAGGTTCAGGAAGCAACTCGACCTTCCTTTTCGCTTCCGCTCTCTCTCTCTGCCTCTCCCTTGCTGATTCCCCGACTGCTCTGCACACTGGTCACCTGGCCACCCACTGAAACTCGGGCCCAGACTCCTGCATGACCAGTTGCCCTTGCAGTGCCTCCGGGCCTCCCTGCACTTACAGGCCTGTATCTGCAACCCTACAGTGCCCTGATTCTCTGCACTTATTAGCCACTTACCAGTAGCACTTAGGAGCTACCTGCACTTTCGCCCTCTCCCCGGCACTTCTCCCCCATGCACTTGCGCGATCTGAATGACACAAGGCCAAGTAAGATCGTTGATCTGTCCTCCCTTCCTTGTCTTGTGGCGCCTAGAAACACTTGTGTACAGGCGCGTTATAAATGACTTATCATATATCTCACTCCTACTTTTCCACTTGTATAATTTCGCTCCTTTCAGAGTTTGAATAGAGTTCATAAAAGTACAGTTTACGCAGAAGAATGCTTTTAAACGAGTTGAACATCCGATAGATGGAAAGGAAAAGGGGTGTCGTTTAAACAATCACAAAACATAAACATTATTGGCAATCATGTTTTGGTAAAACCAATACGTCCGTTTCAGATGACGGAGTTCCAGAAATTCTTTCCACACCAGAAGCGATGTTTTTTATGTTACATAGGTATTTTCTTATTTCGCTTGGGGGCGCTGATGTACCATCAAAATACATCGGCTGCCTTTCTTGTAACAGTTCAACATTTCAGCAGCAGAGGGCGCCAGTCAACCGCATGTCGCCAACACAAGCGATCCTTTTCTAATTAGAACCCAGGGCTTGGGCCAATATCTGGGACTTTTGGTGTCAGCTGCCAGTCAACAACAACTTGACATCTGCCGCGGGATTAAAGGCGCGCGGGAGCAGAGCAGCTCACACGGGCTCATTAAAAATTAAATGACTCAAGCAACATCGCAACACGAGACTTCTGACAGTAAACAGAACAGGACCACGAGACACGGAGGCGAAGTCCTTCTGAAATATTAAACACTACAAAGCTGCTGCCTTTGTTTCAGAAGTGGATGCGCCTCACTTCATTGAAAAGCTCCCAAGTACCCCCCATGTCACGTGTGGCGCCTGCTTCTTAGACACCGCCCATGTTGGGAAATGTGAAACTACAATTCCCAGAAGGCACTGTTTCAGGATGTTTCGGACATTGCTCCACCAGGCAGGTGGAGTGAACTCTTGGGTGACTTTATTTCTGTAAAACATGAAGAGAAGGTGCTACGCGGTGCCCATTCCCCCAAAGATCCATGTTTTCGAACTGAACTGATTGTCTTGTTCAGTTATAAGTTCCAAAATGCTTTGAAATATGATAGTGCTGTAATATATTGGGATGTATAATATAAGCCGCACACCACACCTGCATGGTAAATAGACACTCATACAGTAACCCCCCCCACCGCCCCCCCCAACCCCCTTCATACAATGCATTCCCCACAGTTCTTGGGCAAGTGTGCGTGCAAGTGTGAAATGAACATGCCATTTCTGTGTGGGCGAGTGCATGCAAAGTAAAATTGGGTTTAGGGTCAAAGATTCGAATACAAATGTTCGAATAACAATACTCTCTAAACCAAAGGACCGAAGAAAAAAAATTGAATGCACTTATTTTTTTTGGGGGGTCACTCCAAACCCCTGTCTTTTGGCCAAAAACCATTATTTTTACCTTTTACCTATACCATAACAAGAAGAAAAAAAGACATTAAAAAAAGGCATTCGTCTTTTTTTTCGGTCCTTTTGACTCGAAAGTGTTGCATTTGATCCTTTTGTTTTCGAATAATGACCGGACACCGTAAAATTGCACGCAGGATCTGATCTATCGTACCCATAGAGACCTGGAAGTGAATTGTGCAACCAGAGAAAGTGCAAGAAGGCGAGACCAAAGAAATACCCACAGCTTGCTGAGCTGAAACTGCTTGGGTAGAAAAAGTGCCAATCAGGAGAAGAAACGTGTTGTCAAAAGGAACTTTAATGAGGAGGGACCAGCTGTCCTTGACTGGGGTGATCAAGCAAAGTTAAATAGCAAATTTCATCTAGCCGAAAAAGTGCAAGTCCTTGCTTTGCACAATAGGAAGACACACATCAGAAATATGGGACTCTGCCTCAGGACTAGGGTGCATAGGATATTATAAGCATATCGCACAGTGGACACCTGATGCTGTTATGATCAAACACAAAGTGTGTTCTGTAGCAGCCACAGCCAGGCAGGATCTACAGGATCGACTTCTAAATCGACTGAGTGAAGGGTCATTGAACCCATGGAAGCCTCGGAATGGCTTAGCCACGGTTTGCTGATCAAAACAGGCAGGAGACAATTCCCTGAGAGTGTGCACAGACCTGCACAGTATTTATCCACGTGTAACAATGGCCAGTTATCCTCCTGCCAGTATTACAGAACTCCTCTTGGCATTCCAGAATACCGGTGTGCTCTCGAAGCTTGTCATGAGCGATGCTTCCCATGCGATGAAGTTGCACACACGGTCTTGGCGCCTCACTGCATTCTTCACTCCCTTCGGCCCATTTCATAATGTGCACCCATGCTGTGTGTATTATGGTCGGAAGCCTCTTCTTTCCAAACAGCCAATGCCCTGTACTTATTACAAGACATATTGGTGTTTGTTTGGCAAGGACAGCGCAGGCCACACGACCACATTACAGGAAGTCCTTAAGAAGATGCAAGACACAGGAGTAAAAGCACAGACAGGAAATTGCATCATTGTGGCAAACATGGGTACATTACAACTGACCAAGGCATACACCCGAAAATTGACTTACTGAATGCCACCAACGATGCCCCGAAAACCCACAGTCGCAGAAGAATTAAGACCCTCTTAAGACCCTCTTTGGGCCCAACACAGTATTACGCCAATTTTGTTGTGTCCTTTGCTGAACGCACCAAAAACATGTGGTGCCTGTTTAAGAAAAGCCCCTGCCTGTTGCCTGTTTGGCTGAAAGAACTTGACAAGTTTGTGGATGTGAAAAGACCTGTCATCAACACACGTTTCCTGAAGACCTTGCAAGTCATATGGACCAGGTGCATCATGTCAGGTCCAAAGGCTTGTCGTTTCGGAGTCACACTCACACAAAAGAACGTTAGTGATGAACGAATGATTGCACTTGCCTCCATAGACCCTGTCATCAGAAAATAAGCATTCTACCATTGAAAAAGAATGACTTGCTTTTACCCTGATGAGAAGATGACTACATGCACTTTATTGGAGAGCCTAAATGCATCATGAGGTGCCAGAAGCCATGTCTAGGTGTCACGTGTGCAGACAATGACAGGAAACTGAGAACTCATTCAGTGCCACTCATCAATCTAGAGGTACCCAATACTCAATGGAAAATAATCAGTATGGACGTCATAGGGCCATTAGAAGACATGAACTCCAACCACAAGTATAGCATAGTCACGGTAGACCATCTCACCAAGCAGATGAAGGTACACTTTGTAGTCTGATATAAGCACCAGCACTGTAATAGACATGATTAATCAAGTCTTTTATTGTACAGACCTTAAACAGCAAATAGTAACTGATAATGGCATACAACTTCTTTCAAAAGGGATGCAGAGATTCTAAAGCAAGAACAATATAGAAAGTGCAAACCCATAGTGTACCAACCTCTGGCACATGGGTTAGTTGAGAATGCAAACTGGCACATCCAGGAAAGTTTGCAACTGGCGCTAGCATCGAGAATAGACCTAATCAGAGCAGCGTTGAAAGCAGAGGCGTTGCTAGGGCAGGCGGAAGGGGCTACAGCCCTGGGTCTTTTGGTTGAAGTCCCAGATAGAAGCTCAGGGGCTACAGCCAAATGTCTAGCTAGCCCAGAGTCCCAACAGTCCTGACATTAGCACAGCCCCAGATCTTATCCAGACCTAGCAACACCCCTAGTTGAAGCACTAGCAGCTTACTGCATAAATCCTAACATTTATGAAAACATCTCCATTTCAAGCCATGAAAGGAAGACATTCACTTTTATTGCTTTGCCTCTGTGGTTACCCAACATCAGAGAAGATAAGACAGTGGATATCATTTCAATTTTATTGCGCATATCTAAAGCCCAAAGATGAAAGAAATATTGTCATGGCAACAAACGAGTAATCTGAGTACCCAATGTTTACTGTGGTAACATGGGAAAGATACAATTTAATCAGAAAGCTCCAGTCACCAGATCCAAGTATAGCCAGCCTCTTTAAGCTAGTAGAAGTGGGTCCAGTAATGCCTCGGGAGGATAGCTCAGGGGCAACATGCTCGCCTTGGAAGCAAAATGACACGGAGCAACACAGGTTCGATCTCCTCATTGGCGCTTAGAAACCTCTGGGTATTAAGTGTGTTATAAATAACCAATCAAATCATATCATGACTGAGGGTGGGAAGACTTGACACGTTGAACAGGTGGCCAGATCTCCAGCACCCGAGAAGATCAGGAACTCCATAATGATGGCTGGAGTCGCAGAGAGTAGGAAATTGGAGCCTCTTTTCAAAGCACAAATCGCAGAGAAAGTGGCCTCAGTGCAATGAGAGACAAAGAGCATGAAGAGATTCTAATATAACGGGATAATGTGCCTGAAGGATGAAGCACCACACCAACAATGAAACTCTGGACACGAATACACAGGACACATCTTCTAAATATTCCTTGAGAAAATGCTCTTCCGCCAGGCCATAAAGAGCAGTGCGGCCTGCAAGGAGCTACTAGGATTATCAGATGAACATTGGACATGGGGACCATGGTTGCTAAATGTAGATGGGAGGTCTGTGATGTTCTAGTCTCACACGGAACCCAATGCGATTCCGGTCCCTGTAAGACCAGAAACCAGAAGAACGAGTTTGGCAGGAAGCATTTGCATTTTGGAAGTGGAGCGAGAGGACTGCTTGGGCAGAGCGAGCTAGCTGAGGAACTGATACGAACTCTCGCAGTTTATCAATGGCAGTAGTAGATATTCTCTGTTATAATCCCTTTGAACCATACTTATGCGTAAAGCGTCTTCATTACTGGGCATTGGAAGAAAGACCACAACCGTATTCTCAAAAGGTTGTACTTCCACAGGGGGGCTTTCCTCCTTTATTTGGCTGTCTCTGTTGCAGACCAGCTGGAAAGTGCTGTACAGTCGATAGTGTCTTTACAGGTCCTGCCCACATTTCTGAATCCCAAAAGGAGATGCTTTTGGAAAGGATGAACATTTCCTTTTGTAAATGTCCACTACTATAGTAAAGGTGTTGCACTTTATGATATCTGAAAGAAGTTTTTAAACTTGTTGGAAGGCATCAACGCATGTTATAATAAATATGTAAAGTAATTATAATATGCAGTGTTAGTTTTCTTATGATACTGAATTTTATTTGTGTAAGATTGTGTAAGATACAGTGCGAAAAGCTTTTTGCTATAGCATGCCTAATGTAAAAAGGGTGTTAAATGTAAAATGATGTTTTGCTAGGGACTGGAAATGCACATTCTGCATCCATAATGGTGGATTGGGGAACACAGCCTTCCACCCACTTGACCCACCATTAATGAGTAACTAATCCATTAGTTGAGCTGAGCAGACACAACTTTGGCTATTCAGAGCATATGCTAAACCTGGAGAAAAAAACCCACAAGTGGATGCCCTAATATTCAATAAGCCACATTTTTTGGTCCATCTCAGTTTAAGAAGGATGCCTGATCAAACTGTCCTGGGCCTGCTCTTTTATTAAACCAGTGCTTCAAAAGACCAGATCTCCCTACAACCCTGACCCTTCTGACATGTGGCATAGCAATCAGCGTGCATCTATTTTGTGTCCGCTTTATGGCGTGGGCGCTCAGGGCCATTTCTTCAGCTTTCTGTTAATGAAAAACGATGCAATGCACAACTTTAAGGAAAGCAAAGTGAATAGGATTCAATTTAAAAAGTACCAATATGAAAACATATTAGCGGCTGTCATTTCTTTACTCTTTAGTTTATTTAAAAACTCCAAAAAATATTTGAATTCAGGAAAGTGCTCGATATCATACACTTATACATAACTGTCATATTACTAGTTATTGAATAAGAAGGATGTCCACAAATGTAGTATGTTCTTGCGATTCCGAATATATAGCCCTCAATAATGGTTCCCATCCATAAAATAAATCATGAGAGAAAAAATAAATTCCGACCAATTTGGTCATAGCTAAAAATAAAGAGGAGAGTAATTGGTAGTTTCAGTATCTGAGAAAAACCTATTATATGCCCCTTCCAGTGAGAAAATGCTGAATGGCATGATGCTGCATGGGCGGAGATTATCAGGTATTTGAAGACAAACATTTACAGCAAATCAGGAGGGCTCTATGGACATTTTCAGATGAAGGTAGCTTGTCTGACAGGAACATTGCTGATTGAGGTTCATCCTAGATGTAGCTGATAGCAATTCCAAGTAGAAGGCGTTTCCTGAAGGAGCAAGATGGAGAAGCCTTGCTGAAGACAGAACCAGATTGCCTGAGAGGGATTTTGAAAGTAGCGCACAGACTGGGAGCAGATCTTATTTGGTGGAGCTGCCTGGAGCTGTTGATGTTCCAACCTGTCCTGTGCCTTTAAAAGACAAATCAAAAGTGAGTACAATGACTCCTCTGCATTTAGATATATGTCCCAAGCGCTATTTAAATTCCTGATAAGAAATCAAAGTTAAACAAATCCTTTACTAGATATGCCTCTGAATGGGGATTAGGTACAATTGGAAACATTGTGGAGGTATATTTTAAATAGTATGCCCCATAATGTATGATAACGTGAGGCATATTTTTGTCTGGCATAACCAACTAAAAAATGCAAGAGTTTTCTCAAGGCGATATTCATCTGTTTTTTTTACCTAGCGTTTAGTGTGTTAGATAGATTTGCATCAATTGATAGACTTCTTGTCCTGTAAAAACCATAGTTTATAGAAAAATCGAAATCCTGAACAGAGCTTGAAAATTCTTAAATAGTGGAAGAGAATGGAGGTAGGTGTATCCCTTTTATTCCCAAGAAAGAAATGTCAATTTAAATAAAAAATATCAGTGTTCTAAATAACAATGGGCAGAGAAGAAAGGACACCACTTCAGGTGAACGCCTGATGCCAACTAGTGCTGATTTCATTTCAATCTCAAATCTATATTCTCATATTTGTGTGGCCCTTTAAATGAATCAAGATCTTATGACTTCCAAATATGAAAGCTTCCATCCTTAACCCAAGCCGGTAAACAAGCATACAAGTCCAAATTCAAAACTAACAATACTGTATATCTAGTGCAAAAATCACCCCTAGAATTAGAAAGTTATTTGTGAATCCAATGTTTTTCTCTGATGCTAACACTAGGCAATGATGTCAGAGAAACGTAAGTGAAATATATACTGCAGGATATTAAAATGTTTTCATTTGAAATGCCAAGACTATAGGCAGTGATAATTTGAATGTAATATTGGAGGAAATGACATATTTGTCAGGAATAGTTAATTGGAATTGCAGGCAGTTTGTGTTTCTTTTCTCTAGACAAGCTCCCTGTTTTGTATGTAATATTGTTAGTGGTTTTCACAGCATTCAAGGTTAGGGGACCACCGTTAGTGATTTGGATATATAATATATCTAATATAACAATAGCCTGTTTGTTGTCATAGAATATTTGGGTGGATTTGTTGTGGTGCTGGGTGGGGGGGATGTGGGGTTAGAATAGGGGATGTTTCACCATATAACAAATCAATAAAGTGAGATCAATGATATACATAGTCATTACACCTGCTAGCAGCAATAGGCGATGTGGTCTTCGCTTGTCGAATCATGCATACTTTTCTCATCGATTCCTGGATCTACTACGAGTTGTGAATTGGCACCTAGGTGTTTTAGTACTCAATGATACATTGAGAATTAGGGAACTTGTGTGCTCAGCCTGTCCGCAGCAATATGCAACATTCACTTTGCTCGTCACATCCTGGGTCTAGCACATTTTGTGAATTGACCCCTCTGTGTTTTTATTACTCAATGCTACTTCAGTGGGTAGATCTAAGAAGGTCAACTGAACACCCATACTGAAGTTTGCCTGATTAGCCACAACATTGGCTATCACCTGGAGTGCAAGTCTTGCAACTGTGTTAAGCACGATACTGCCAAATTCAATACCTAAGGTCCATGATGCCTTTGTAATAGAATTACAGCGCTAACACGTGGGCCATGTCATGCTGGGAGCTCGCAGTCAGTCCAGGCTTTCAGCTATTAACACTTATAGACCCATACATCTGAATACCAAATTACAAGGGCTATCGGAAGGTGTAACACATGACCTAGGGAACCCTGGCAAGAGCCCACTGTCCATGCATTATGGCTTTGAAAACAAAAGGATTGTGGCAACGGTAGAAGTGTGCCAAAAAAAGTAGTGGAACTGTGATTGTGGCGGGGAACGGGGTAGGCAGGCTGGATAGGGTGACCAGACGTCCCGGTTTTGCTGGGACGGTCCCGGTTTTTGGTGCACTGTCCCGCTTTATCAAGATTATCTTTCCATTGGAAACTGCAGGGGTCCCGGTTTTTGGTAGTCGGTCTTCATGGCTGGCAGGCAGGAATGCACAATCTTACACAGAAGAAATTCTGCATTTTACAACTTAAGATAGTGTTACTTTGTGATAAATTAATTATAATATGTGTTTATTTGAACAGTAACATTGAAACCCCCTTCACCTCCAACGGCTACTGAAATGTAGCGCCTTGACAGCCACTTTCAAGAGCTAGTCCTACTTTTATGCCAATTACCTTGTCCCTGCTTTTACATCTTTTTATCTGGTCCCTCTAAGGATGGAGTAAGGTGCAACACAAGAAGTTGCGAATGGGTCCGGTTGACAGCCAAGTGGATGGAACAGCCAAGATAAAGATGGCCTCTGTATCGTTCTTCTTAGTTTCTCTTAGTTGACCAGTCAGTTGGAGCATTTATGTGGCCTTGTGAAATCCATCGCCTCTACTCACCGATCGTAACTCGGCTGAAACCCCTACTTTATGTCTAGCGGAACCGGAACACCAGCTGCTTCCACAGGGGCCTGCCACAGAAACAAAGTGTACTGTCATGAACGGAATCTGGTCATTTAGATCAAAGTCTGGATCCCAAGAGCAAAAGTCTTTTATCTCCTCTGGTCTGACAGAGTCAGAGGGCGGAAGAGTCTAAGATCATGGCGTCTCCTATAGGACTGCATTACAGTGTCCAAGTGACCAGTTGCCACCCATGCTCCTACTATGACTACACACGTGTCCAGTGGCAAGAAGGAGCACATTCTATGCAACCAGCTAAGGTTCAATGGTAAAATAAAATCCAGGAAAAAGGGTCTGGACCTTTATCAGCTTTAACATTTAAGCATTTACATCTGAGATGACAACTTGGCAGGTTTTCCAAAAATCAAGGGGAGGTGCAGTGTGGCAAGAGATAATGTCCCTAGTGTTAGCAGAACCTGCTCCCCCCAGCTGCTGATTGTTCCAGTGTGGCAAGAGATAATGTCCCTAGTGTTAGCAGAACCTGCTCCCCCCAGCTGCTGATTGTTCCAGTGTGGCAAGAGATAATGTCCCTAGTGTTAGCAGAACCTGCTCCCCCAGCTGCTGATTGTTCTGATTTCAGGGTGAGGTGTCATTCAGGCTTCGGGAATTTAAGGGAATTTATGGTGAAACAGATTTCAGTTTAGCTGTCACTGCTGTAAGGGGGTAACATGAAGAGTTATGCCTTAACTTCAAAAAGAGCCAATCCAGTATGGTCGAAATGGTTGTGAAAAGTAGCAGAGCTTTTAACAGTAAGAAATAAAAGTAGCTCCCAATAGCTCCAGCTCACTCCGACCATTGTGACATCGGTCATACGATATTGAACACAAATACCTACTTTAATGAGGTCTACAGACCATGAGCATGGAACTAAGCATTGCCGGCTCATAAACCTGTGCTTAAAACAGCAGTACTGGCAAACAGGATCTTAAAATGTGTAAAAACTGTGTCTGTGTCTGGGATCAATTCAACACCCTGGTTGACTCATTTTATCAACCTCAGGGCTGAGTGGATTTGCCAGGATTTGAACCTGTGACCATGAGGTCAAACAAACACTCCTTTGGTGGATGCATTGGTGTACTGTGCCACAATCAACATGGCTGCCCGCTCTAAAGCATAGAACCTACAAAGCATGCAACCTACAGCTACACCTCATACTCAAGAATGCACATGCTTTCCTAGATGCCTCCACGCCGCAGTAAAGGTACTAGTTTTCTCCAAGCTGGACTATGGAAATTAAATCCGCACTGGACCCCCAACACATTTTCCACCTCTGCAAGCAACCCAGAACGCAGCACAGGACTCCTTCTACACTCACTCGAATAGTCACACGTAATCCCGGCTCCACTGGCTGCACCAGAGAATTGGACTCTGCATCGTATGCAAGGAGGTCCACTATAAAACACCATTCTACCTCCACAAAAACCTAAACCGATCACCCTCACAGCCGCTAGACAAGCCTACAAAAATCTCCCACGCAATCCGCACTGAAAACTAACCTGAACCCAGAAACAGGCTCTTACCCAATGCGCACCCAGAGCCTAGAACACGCACTCACCACACATTCACGCCACCCGTTCCATCATCACCATCTGAAAAATCATCTCACCCCGCCTGATCTAGCCAGGCCAGTCCCCTGCTATCCTTTATCCATCCCGATCTTTCTACTATGTTCTGAAAAATGGTAACTCCTTTCACTTCCTCCTTTTGAACTTTGCAAGGAACTCCGAGATCCTCTATGTAGGTTCAGCGCTGTTTATAAGCAGAATTAAATGAATGAATAAATAAATAAATAAGTCTTCGTCAGAAGTTTTATTTCACTAAATATGAACACGAAGGGTTAAAATGAGTACGTAAGCATGTGCACACCACAGTATTTGCATGAATCTCCTATGTGTTCTTACACTACTATCAGTTGACTGTGATTCTCAGTCATGAATGGAATTCCTGGCCGAGCCATGGCTGGTATTTCCTTCGGATGCTGACGTCAAGCCAACACACCCACAGAAAAACTCAACAGCTGGCACCACACACCACTTTAAAGCTCCATTTCAGGCGTAACACAGGTGGTGACTCCATCCGACTGCAGCCCTACATGAATACAGGGTGTTGTGCAGAGTTGCTAAACTTGATATGGTTTGCGCATCTGTGAAAGAATGGACTTACATATGAGGGGATGCTTTGGGGGTCTATGAAGATAACACCCTCTGTGGACCTTTAGGGCCCGATTAAGGGATTTCTTTGCACAGTTCAAAGTGACTTTGCACTGCCGACACAAACCCTGATTCATGGAACTGTGCAAAGGGTATTTTTGCAGTGCAAAGTCTGTGCAAAGTCATTTTTGCGGTACAAACCACCGGAGCAGCATGTCACAGTTCCAAAGTACTTAGGAAAATTTCCGAGCTTGAATTTTCGAGACATATTTTTAAGAATTAGATTTAATGTGATTTTAACCTGAGTCTTGTTGACGACTCGATCGCATGACCCTTTGTTTGATGCAAATTGTAGATTTTGTCAGCAGGCGCAAGAAACTTTGCTTCACCTTCTGGAAGACTGTAGAGCTTTAAAGGACCAAAGGAAGGCGGATTTTGATGTATTCAAAGGGGAGTATGGACTGTTGGTGTGCGAAAAATGGTTGGACATTTTATAGTTACTCCTCACTTACAAAAACAGGGGGTGAAATTCTCACTTACAATAGCAGGGGTGAAATCCTCACTTACAATAGCAGGTGTCTCTGAATTTGTGTTGATTTAATGACTGTAGGTTTTATCTGGATGAATTGTAATTTTCATGAATTGGGTTTTAACGAATGATGGCGTTTTTTAAAGACTACGTTTTGGTAGAATCGTATGGAAATCAATGCTTAATTGTGTTGTATTTCTTTTGTATGGGTAAAAGTTCTAATTTGTACTGAAAAACCTAATTTAAAAAATATGATTTTAAGGACGACCTGGGGATTCGAACCACGTTCGCAAGGTTCACTGGTTGACCACTTCACCACTACATCATATAATGCAGTGAAAGAAAATGAACAACTAAAGGTGTAATGTCACCTTTCGGGACTGCACTCTCCAAGGAAAACATTGGCATTGATTCTGGGTTTTAAAACATGCACCTTTTTTTAATAAACATTTTCGAACACTATTAGAAGAAAATATCCGCTCTTGGTTTTTTGTGAATGTGATTTTATGAAAGGCAAATGCGCATTTATCCTTTGCAATGTGTATGGTTATGCTCAGCTAATTGAATGAAATTTGCACATTTCACCTTGATATGCTAATTTCTGGTGACCTCACATCCCATCGCGTAAGTTAATTAGTCCCCTCACTTTTTGTTTTAGGACTTTGTCCCTGGTTCTGTCACCAAACGAGAGGGCCCTCTCTTCTTACACAATACCATTGTCACCACACTCCCGCCCTCCCCCTGAGGTTTGTAACTGGTCACCTCAGCCAGGCAGGCTGACCAGTGAAACTGAGAGATGTCACAGCACTGGCCCAGTGTCCCAGACCATAGCTACTCACGTAAACAAAAACACTAGGGGGCTCATTTCCGAGTTCCCCAAAGGGCAAAAAGGTGTATGCTAGGCTTAACACCTCTTTTTGTGCTCTGGCGAGTTGTGTCATTTTTGCAGGCAGAGTATGATATGATATGATATGGCATTTATAACGCGCCTATACACAAGTGTTTCAAGGCGCGACGAGGCAGGGAGGGGAAAACAGTGGAAGACAGACAACGATCCTACTAGGCCAGGTGTCATTCAGATCGTGCAATTGAGAGGGTAGAGGTACTGAACAGGGATGCTATTTTTGTGTTAAATTCCCACTTGCAAAACCGATTGATTTTTCACCAGAATGATATTTTCATGTTGGACCAAAACAATTGGATTCCTATTGAATTCACACGCTCTAACACTGGCTGAAAGCAAGAGTACTCCGCAGTAACACTGGCTGGCATGCGGGTATACCAGGTGGCATTTTCACTTTTCCTAGCTGAAAGCAAGAGTATTCCGCAGTAACACTGGCTGGCATGCGGGTATACCAGGTGGCCTTTTCACTTTTCCCACTATGAAGTGCAAAAATAGTGTGTTTGGCACTTCCATCTGATTTCGCAGTTTGCTAACCTTGTAGTGCAAGGGATGAAAATTGGTGTGGCAGGAACTAACGTGCATGGAAGTGCAAATGTTGGCAGTCCCCTCTGTTTAAATGGCATCTTTTTAACAATAAGCGCCTAAGGAAGGTAAATACAAACAGCCTATTGTTAGTCCCAAAATAAGCTTGGGGTTCTCCAGGAAATAAAATACTCTTCGATGCCGCCCTGGCTGTAGTTTTAAATAGTGACAGGTAATGCACTTGAAGTAGCTGCATAATCTGTTGCAGTAGCAGTTACCGCTTCACAGGGCTTGTGCACATGGAAGTACCAAGAGGGCTCTGCACATATGATAGGTGATTTATAACCCAGAGGTTTCTAAGCACGGACCTGGGGATCGAACCTGTGTTGCTGCGCGTCGTCTTGCTTCCAAGACGAGCGCGTTGCCCCTGAGCTATCCTCCCGAGGCTCTGTTGTGGGATGGGTGACCTTTTCCTCGTTAGAGGCCTTTTCTTTCGGCTCAGGACCACTAACATAGACGTTGGACAGTTTCCGCAATAAAGACCACTGGTTAGGGTGACCAGATTTCGAAAATAAAAAACCGGGCAGGTCACTGACATAGAAGTAGGACTACAGCTTCAGCAGTGAAACTGTAGTCCTACTTCCATGTGAGTGGCCTTTCCAGTGTCATGTTGCAGCGGCCAGAGTCACGAGGCGATTTTAACTGTAAAAACCCATCCGGGATTTAGGGATCGGGTGGATATTGGCTCGGTTTTTGGTAAAAATCATGATATCCATCTAAAAAACGGGATGGTATCCACCCGATCCCCAAATCCCGGGACAGGGTTTTTAAACTTAAAAAAGTCTCGGGACCCCGGGATGGAGGTGTAAATAACCGGACAGTACCGGCAAAACCGGGACATCTATCACCCTAACACTGGTGCCTGATAGTTAGGGCTATAACACTATGACCACATGTGCAAGGGGTACACAATAACGCCTCGCCTGGGGCTTCCTGTGACGCAGCTTGCTCATGCCCCCTTGATCAGGGGCGGCCGGTGTGTACAAATCGCGAAGGGAAACTTGGAGTGCAGCCTTTACTGGTGTTTAGAGTCTCCGTGCCAAGCTTGCGGAGTGGTTAGGAAGCTGTGAGAAGAACAAAGGGGAAGCATAGGAGGGCCTCTATCAGTGGTTAGAGCCTGGATTCCACACTTTCTGATTGTCTAAACAGAGGAGGATACACGCTCTAATATGTGTGTGAACTGAGAAGCAATTGAGTTGCTGTTTGGGTGACTCTGTCACCTCTAGCAAGACGTTTCTGGCCCAACCATAGCTAGACTGGCAGCATGCATGAGTGCCCGTTGGAAGATGTCAACATACGCCGACTGGCGGCATCTGCGAAAGAAGGCATGTGTCACACCTAGCGTCACCAACCTGTGATGGCTCTGCGATATCACTCTCCTCCTGCAGACAGCACACCTGGCTGAAAGTCATTCCATGATGTTTCAATTCTTTAAGTGACACCATTGCCCCGTTCTAGAAGGAACATCTTCCTTCGTAATATAGTGTGGCACATCGTGAAAATACAGGGAACACAGTGGGTGCTATGTTCGGCTTGGTGGGCAATGCATAATGGCCCTCATTAGGAGCATGGTGCAAACGAGAAACGTGTTCGGTATTTTAATTGCTAATCATATGTAAAATACCACCTCATAATCTCGGTTAGGTGCGCTGTATAAATTGCAAAATAAATAAATAAATAAATAATGATTTGGGGCTGGTAGGGAGGGTAGGACGCTGCTCGGGACAATTGCCCCGAATGAACCTAACCTTTTGAACCGCACATTTTGCGATCTGAAGCAGTCGGTTCTTTCTCACCTTCAATCCATCGGTCTGTGTATTCCTGATGATGCATATATAAGCCCGTCAATATATCCAAGATATGAAGAACTAAACCATGGTTTGGGATAGAGCTCAGAATTCGGTTAAACTTAAAACTAAACGCAGAAACCTCAGGGCTCCCATCCCAACGCTCCCAGTTCTTATCCGCTAAAACCTAGCTCCATGAACCTCAGACGCTGTATATCGTATATGCGCTTAAACATACTGCCCACATTTGAGTACCCTGGGCCATGGAGGGCCATCTCCCGCGCGGACAGGTGATGTCGCCTGTGTAAACGCAAATTAACAAGACGGTCCCCGGGCCCTGGGAGACCCTCTGCCAGACATTACTCCTGGTTACGAGAGACTTACCCAGAGTCTTTAGCTCACTATCTTTCACAGAGAAGAAATATCCTACCCGTGTAAACGAGGAATCGAAACCCCTCCACTCCACACATACTCGCCACATGCTCAGTGTTCAGTGCAGGATATGACCAGGGATATGGGAACTACATCTCGTCTGAGGTTGGCTGGGAGTCACCCCAATTCCGGAGGCACAATGTACTCAGCCCAAAGCCTGGTTATCACTGCTGCTGCGCATTATATATGGAGGGAAGTGCTGGTTTTACAAAGTAGTAGTGTTACCACTTAGTCCCCGATAATAGTCTTACTGCAAGACATATATGATGAAAGTGTAAATATGGATTTAATTTGTTTGTCTTTATACGTATTAACTTGAAATTTTAATAAGTGCTTTTTCTATGTTGTGTAGTGCTGAAGGTTTTGCACAAACCAAATACGCACTTAAAACAATTAAAAACATAAACATGGATTGGGTTGGCATGAGATGTGTAATGCATGGAGTACATGGGGAGAAGGACCCCACATGAGATGAGGGACGACATGACAGGGAGACCGCGGTATGCACCCACCCCCTTTCAGCCCCCCTCGCCCTCCTACCTCGCTTATACAGGGTAAGTCTGTCCCTCAGGCTTCCATGCACATCTGCAAGGTAGAGTACCCCACCTCACTACCTTATACTGGGACGTAAGGACTACCCATGTGGATCCTACCTTAAAACTGGGACAAGGCAGATCAGTGGCCCAGTGAAGAACAGTCATGGTGTGACTGAGCAGAAGAAGCAGCACAGCGTGTGAAAGAGCACCCCGCGGACCCAACAAACGCAGTCTAATCAATATAGACAATCGGTTACCATGACTGCTACAAAATGGGAAGACGGACCAAACAACTTGGCAAGTTCTCCGTCGAGGAATCGCGAGAGGCCGAGCGAGATGCGAAGATGAAGCAGAGACCGGGACGCTGAACCAAGAAAAGAACGCTCCATAGCTGACCGAGAGTGGAATAAAAGCCACTTACCAAACCGGCTGCGAACAGCACCAGAAGTCACTGAAGCAGAAGGCCGCGCAGCGAGGACCACGCTGCCCAATGAAGCTGGGAACCCGTAGAGCCGCTGTACACAACAAACTGGTCAAGAAGGATTGAAAGAGTCCCTAATCAGCCGCAAAAGCCCCGGAGATGTCTAGGCCCACGCAGGGCAAGCAAAAAGGTATGCGGCTGACCAAACGGGCGAAGGCGAGCTAAAAAGAAGGGGACAAGTAGAAAGGCTTAATGAAAGCCAAGAAAGGAGGGTCTGGGACCTGGAGAATCACAGCCAGAGGTGGTAGTACCTGGCAGGATAGTGAACCAGGTCTATCCTACAAGCAGCAGGAGGATAAGAGAAACTATAGAAATACCTGTCAGGATAGTAAACCAGGTAGCCCAAGAAGTAAGAGAAGCCCCAACCCTCTTCTTCGATGCAGTACCTGGTGAAGAAGAGAACCAGGTCTGCCAACATGGGTCTGGCACCTGCACCGAAAGAAGCTAAGAAGAAGGGCCGGGGAAAATAAGTAATTTCCTCCTGCCATTTGAGAAACAGAAGGAACCGGGTGGGCGGGAGGGAGTCATCCCCTCTGATGTTATTGCACACTGGGAAGAATGCCAGGAGAAAGGGAGTAATTTCCAACTGGCATTTGAGAAGCAGCAGCAACCAGGTAGTGGGAGTCATCCCATCTAGTCCTGTTGGACAGTGGGAAGAAAGTCAGGGGAAAAGGAGTCAATTTCTCCTGACATTTGAGAAGCAGAGGGAACCGGAGACAGGGGGGCTAGGGGGGATCTTCCACTCTGGTGTTATTGGACACTGGGAAGAATGCCAAGGGAACGGGAGTAATTTCCTCCTGGCATTTGCGAAGCAGAAGGAACCAGGTGGGGAGAGAGTCATCCCCTCTGCTGTTATCGGATACTGGGAAGAATATTGGGGAAAAGGAGTAATTTCCTCCTGGCATTTGAGAAGCAAAGGAACTAAGGGGAGGGAGTCATCCCCTCTGGTCTTCTTGAGTACCAAGAAAGAAGCCAGGGGAAATGGAGTCATTTTCTTCTGGAATTTGAGAAGAGGATACTAAGAAGAGAGCCAAGGGGAAGGGAGTAATTTCTTCTTGACACTGCTAAGCAGAAGACACCACGGGAAGGGAATAATTCCCCCTGAGACTGTGGGACACCGAAACAGGAAAGGAAGATATTCCCCATTATGTTGAATACCTTGTGAAGAAACCAGGCGGAGGGAGTCCTTCCTGACCTGTTAGACATTAAGAAACAAAAAAAAACAGGCATAGGGAAATACCCCACCTGGCCCATTTGCAAGAAACCTTTAAAACTCTATGTCCAGAGGAAGAAGATCATTCTTCTGGACCCAGCAGAGATGTTTTCCTTAGTTATTTTCAAGTGTTAGGGAAAGAGGTTGGAGTTGACATGGCAGTGGACACTTATTATTTTGGATATTCTGACAACCCACTTAGTTTACTTGATGCAGGGAAACTCTTCTTAGCTCTACTGAGCAGCTACACCGTTCCCCTGTGTTTGATCATACAATGGGGAGCCATTGGTAGCAACCACCATGTCACGTTTGTGTTGTTCTCTTACGTCTGCAGTCTTACAGCATCCAAAGAGAAGGATGGGGAAAAAGTGCTAGAAGGAATGGGGTACCGTGTCTCACCCATCGGTTTCCCACTTCCACACCCCGAAGACCCCTCATCCGGGTGATCATCCCCCACTGGTCCACCCCCAGGAACTGTATCCAATCGCGATGGCTGTGTCCTGGCCACCTGGAAGACAGATCTCCGTGGACTAGCGGGTGAGACACCTTCTGAGATGGGATAATTGATGCTGCCTGGTGGAGCTCCTTGCAAGTCCATCCAAGTAACATTTTTATTCTTGTATATTCTTGTGCCTTCAACACCCTCCTTCCATATGTCTTCCTCTGTGGGATAATTGTCTTTTAGGCAGTCCATGCAGTTGTCCATTGTAGAATGAGAGTAAAAAACACTGCCTGTCACCGCACTTGCTAGAATGAACAATGGAAGAAGATTACATGAGGAGAGAAGGTGAGTTTCTCTGCATTTACTCTCTGATAGGGTCTCTATTGTTTCTATGGCGGGCAGGTATCAATAGGATGTCAAGTACCTGAGGTGCTGTTTAGGTACTGAATCTGTAGGGCAATGGGCCTCATTACAAGTGTGGTGGTCCGGAAGCAAGGGTGTTGGTAAGCTTACCGGCACCCTTGTTTCCGGACCGCCACACTACGAGTCTGCATGCCTGGGCCAATGCACCCAACCGGTCAGACCTTGCCGGGCACAGCGGTCCCGGTAGACAGATCTGTCACGGAAGCACCGGTACCGTTAGCAATGGTGCCAGCGCTTCCATCATCACACTCCCATAGAGTCCCATGGGACTTTATAGGAATGGGGAGTTACAAAATCCGGCACCTGACTTCCTGCACCACCGGGACTTGTAATGTCCCGGTGGCACCGGGATGTCAGGTGCCAGATTCAGTGTTTGGGGTTACCGCCAACCTCGTAATGAGGCCCAATGTTATTTTTGAGTGATGTATATATTCAGAGCTAATTAGCATATTTAAATGTTACATGAAAGCCATTTCAATAGTAGAATTAAGCACGGTTTCTAACCTAATGCTTGTTTTAAATCATCTAAGAATACAAGAAGTCATTGAGACTGGATATGAAGAATTTGTTGCAGGAAAACATGTCATTGGGACTCATTACGACTCGTGCGGAATGGGTTTAACGGCGCCGGCACCGTTAAACCCACTTCGCACTATTACGAGGTACCCTCGCGGGACCCGCTCTAGACGTCTGGTTTTTCCAGATGTCCATAGCGGGTCCCGCGAGGGGGCCAGGGAGCTAACAACCGGCCTGTAATTAACAGGCCAGTTGTTAGCTCCCTCCCCATTCCCACTGAGCCCTATGGGGGCTCGAATGGGAAAGGGGAAGGACCGGCCTGGGTTCCCTGAAGGAGGAAATACCGGGCCCTCTGATGTCGGAATGGGCCGGTATTTCCCCATTCAGGGAACCCGGACACGATTTTGGAGGCAGCCATTGCTACCTCCAAAGTCGTAATGAGGCCATTGTGTTTGGAAATGTTCTACAGCTAACACCAGTGAAAGGCCAACCCATATTCAAAATATTAGGTTTCAAAGAATGCTGTACCACCCTCAGCAGCATAGGCAACGCTAATGAATGTCATCAGTTTTGCTAGAAAGTAGTAGTTCAATACATGTTTTAGTACAGAAATCCAACATATACTTATATTCTAAAGAACATAAAAATTGGTGTAATTCCTGAACATGTAAAATCAAATGTAGACTGTTAAATTAACTGTGTGGACACAAAACATCAGGCCCTGATGTAATGCCAATTGTAAGAGAACAAAATCACAATGTGTGCATTTAATTTCACCCCGTGAAAAATGTGTCAATTTAATGACACAATGCTCATAAAGGAAATCCAAGTTATAGTCCACATCAGTTGCACAGAAAAACTAGAGGTGTGCATGACACTCCCTATGTATTAACAAGCAACTGCAAGTCTTAAAATGCTACACAAAATGTGCATGAAACACATCTGGATTTGAAAAGGTACGAACTCTTTGTCTAAACTGCAGAGTAAGACACTACCTTGACAGATAGCAAGCTTCAGTTCATGGAGCCATTAAATATTTAGAATTTGCTAATGTAAAACTAGGTTCACAGTTACTTGAGTAGTTAGTATCATGTCTCATACACTCAATGCGGTATTGGGATGATACCTGGTGTCCCACATACGGCTCTTTTCCTGCTGTTCCAGTATGACATAGGTGAGGGGGTGGGAGCTAGGAATGATGTGTCCACCTGCTCCTCTACATTCTCCCCTCTGGTTGAGCCCTCTACCACTTCCTGTTCTTCAATCTTCTTCATCCTCTCTTCACATCTAGGTTTCCTTGGGATCCATATTTTCGTCCCCCCCCTCATGTCACCTGCATTCTTTATATGCTCATCCACACTCCAGGTCATGTGACAGCATTCACCAGTTGGTTGACAGAATACCCAATGTCCTACATATTTCTTGTGATCCTTGGGGTAGTAGATCTTTGTTCCTGGGGGTGCCAGGGGACTTTTCTTTATGTTCTTATGGGTGGTGTCTTCAGTCTGTGGTGTATGGTCTCCATTCACATGAATCATTATCTTCATTCCAATCGTTTTTTGGCGGTCTTCTGGCATTGGGCCAAAATGATCATTATGAGACAGAATCCTAGCAATACCAACACGAGTGCTCCAAGTAACTTGAAGGCATTTGCCAGCCATTTTGGTATCCACGAAAACACAGACGAAAACCAGTCATCTCCTGCTGTCTCATCAGCTTCATCCTCCATCTTTGTATGCAAGGTTGTCAGCATAGTTATTGCTTCTGTCAGGGTTCCATTTTCAGGCTTTGAATGTGCAGCAAGAAGGCACGACCTTGGCGCACATGCCACTTTCCATTACTGTAATTAAGTACAAGACATACATGTTCTGGAGGGTTACAAGCCTAATGGCCCTCAGTTCCTCTCTGATTGCATTGAATCCTTTAATTGTTGCATTGATCATTTGCAGCAGCTCTCATCTGGTGATCTACAGCCATTTAGCATTGACTGCAGTCTGAAGTCCCAGCATACATATAGATGTCATTATCATTGATGTCTTGCTCAATAATTTATGCTCATCTGGTATGTCATTGTAGGCTTCTATGGACTTTGGTGAGAAATATTTCTCCCTCTTCAGTCGGCGGAGGTTGAGTGACTTCTTCCTTCTCTGGTGTTCATGCATTTTTGGAAATTCGTCAATATTGAGATCACTTTGAAGAATCACTAATGCAGGAACATATATGACCACTAGGAAGCACGCTCCTACCCAATTTCTGGGTAGCTGCGTGCAAGCTCTGGATCCATCAGCCCAATTTAGATCCACCAGCACAGCAGTTCCTTCATTCATTCCTGGCACTTCGAGCACCTGCTTATATCCTTTATTTTCTCCAACCAGGACCAGGCCTTCATTCTTGTCGCATTTTGTAGTGGTATTATAGAGACTGGTCCTGCTTCATTGTTAACCCATGTTAGTAACTTAGAGTACTTGGGCCATGCCTCTAACCACATGTCATTTACTATTTGCACTATGCTTATTGGTTCCTTCTTTAATGCAGTGCAAGATAACATTCCTTCTTTCCATCCTGTGCTGGTTGCAACTCGTCTATACACCAATAGCTGAGGTCTCTCCCAGCATCCTGGTACTCCTGATCTTTCCACTATGCCTGAACATTGCATACTCTTCATTTTGACAACCTTTATTTGTTCTCCAATCTGGGATGGATACATTCATTTTATTGCTTGTACAATAAAGAATAACCTATAGAGACCCATAGGACTCTACGGGAATGGGGACTCGGCAGCAGCGGCACCATTGTTGACGGTGGTGGTGCCTCCATGAAAAGTCTGCCTGCAGGGGCTGCAGCGCCCAGCAGGTCTCACCCTCTGGGTGCAATGGCCCCTGCAGGCAGACCCTTAGTGTGGCGGTCCAGAAACAAGGCTGCCAGTGAGTTTACCGGCACCCTTGTTTCCAGACCCCCACACTTGGAATGAGGGCCTATGTCTGTGGCTTCATTTCCGCAAGAAATTGCATCTGTTCTTTTAGTATGCACTGCACATTTTATGACTGCGATAGTCAAAGGATGCCTTAATGCCTCAATAAACGTATTCAATAGGGCCTCTACCGGGAATTAAAATCATTTTTAGCATCATTTCACTTCATTGCCACCACATTCAAAGCATTTTGGGCCTGTGTTTTAAAATCATACCTGTTTTTCTCTAAGCTTTCTAGGAGGGAACTGCATTTTGTATTGCATTTTGTTGGGATTCTTGAAGACTGTGTGCTCTCCTTCCATTTCTTACATTGCATAGGAGGGGGGGGGGGTGAATTGCCAGAGAAAAAGTGATTATATTATCTTTTGCTAAAATCATATTAAGTTATTTCCGTACTGCAATTTATTCCTCATTGCTTTTCCCTTGAAACCATAAAAGTATTTTTGCTGCCTTATCCATCCTATACCAACTCCTCATTGATTGTAAAGAAGTGTGCTAGTGTCAGATTACCCATTGTTGATCAACATTATATTCAAAAGTGTGATATCAATTATTAATTTATTATAAAAGTGTGATTATATATATTGTTACATTTTTCAAATAAACCTTTTAAATTTGCAAAACAAATCTACTTCTTGGCTGAGTGGGGTCAGGGGGATTCTAAGAGAGGGGTGTTATACAAGGGTTCATCATCCAGATTATAACTTGCCATAAAAATATATAAATAAGGGCTTCCCTGGGGCATCCCAGACAAGGCACTGATTTAGTGGGATTGCTTGATTGGAGTCATTTACAAGATAATGGGCTAATTGGATGGGGAGGTAGAGTCAAGTCCACCTCCTTGCACCTGGGTCTGGGCTTACGTGCTGCTAAGTGAAACTAATGTTCCAGACATGGCTCAAGCATGCCAGTCATTTGTAGAGGTCCATATGTCAAAGCACCTTATATTTTGAAGACCAAATGAAAACCGTGTACTTAATGATTTTTGTGATGACATGTTTTAGAGGTAGGGAAGACCAAATGAAAACTGTGTACTTAATGATTTTTGTGATGACATGTTTCAGAGGTAGGCATATCTTGTCCACCTGACAGCGGGCAACCCATTATAATCCTAGCTCCTATAGAAAATACACTTTGATGTTCCCCTTGAACCAATTACAATCCCTCATACGTTTTTCATTATTTGCCATGTAGTATGACGTCACCTCTGATGTATTTTTAGTATAAAGTCTATGTTTTGTGAAGAAATGATTGAGAGCCTGAGCGAATGTCTGTTGATGATAGTTGTAAACTCCCTGTTTTAGATAATTGTTAATAAAACAGTATCTTTGCCATCTTCCTGAGTTGGTTTGGTTATTTGGACTCAGAATTACTCTGCAATCTCATCCATTGCATGCACGTTACTTAAGGGCCATAAGCTCACGTGTTAGCAGTGCGGATGGTTAAAAAAGATCCAAGCTAGTTCTGCTCCAGAGTTTCAGATGATCGGGCAGCCTCTGCCATTAGCCGCAAGTTTGTTTGGTTTCCTGTGGCGAGCGGCCGATAGAAATAAACTTGCAAGAAGAACCAAGACGGTGGGCAGGTCCCCCTTTCCCAAAATCCCTGCCCGGTTTCCACGAGCGTTCTGTGGATGAAAGGCGAAGTGGTCAGATTGAAGGAGGAGTCAATACAGAAGGCCTCAAGTCGATTAACGAATGGTGAGTAGACTAAGGTGAATGGCAAATAAGGGGATGGAATATAATCATTTTTGAGTAACAGGAAATTTTATGAAGAAGAGGTAGCGCCTACAAGTCTTGGCTCAAGGGAGTTAGAAGTAGACGTCTCAAATCCCAGAGTGGGTAGAGTGAAATATGTAACGCATAATCAGGATTACATAAGGTGATGTCTCAAACACTGTATAGGGTATAAAGTAAAGGCGAGATATAAGGTGACCACAGTGTTTATAAATGTGTAATGTCTGACTAGTCTGAAAGTTGTTTGTCGAGTAAAAGTATCGAAGAGCGATAGAAGTTGTAAAAAACCTGAAAAAGTGGAGGAGCAACAGTGATTGAGCATAGCAAAGTGATTGGCGCCAATCAAGAAGAATAGGTGTATTAAGTAAGACAATAGTTAGGCTATTGAAATTAGAGGCTTGAGCAGCAATTGATGGTGCATGCTCATATTTATTTGTAGAGGAGGAGCAAAATGCCTGTACCAGAAGTCCTTCCCCCATTGTGCCTATATGTTGGGAACTGTAAATTGCAAAATGTGCAACACCCATAATGATGCCTATAACACAGAAAGCTTTTGAGACAAGGTATCCATTGAGAAAACCTTATTTGATGTATTCTCGGAAAGCTGAAGACGTGTAAGGACGAGTGAAAGAGAAGATTGTTGACGTCACACAAAGCACGGGCGACGGACTGAGAAGAGTGACCAAAGGAGAGGATGTGGAGTCCGTATAGACTCTGATGAAGAAGTATAGAATCAAGTAAACTTTAAAGTGTGAAATAAAGATTGCACGTGTAAAGAGCACTGAAGAAAATGCAAGCCGTTTTTATAACTGTACAGATGCTGTAACGCAAGTCGACTAAGTAATCATAAAGACTATCTATATGTAGTGCATAGACTGCCATCAGTGCCGCCCTTGAATAGAATCTGGATATTCGATGTCGCATTTTAGCAAGCCATGACTCCATGAAGAGAAGAGCTGGAAGTGTGGCACAGCAGAGAAAAACAGCTGAAGATCGAGGAAGAATGGAGAAGGCTGTCTTGCCCAGTGTCAATGGTTGAGGCCATGGGTGTAATTTTAGGGGGGGCGGGGGTGTTTGTCCCCCCCAACTTTCATGGCACACCATTTTGTCCCCATTCATTTGGCTGGGGCACCTTTTCTTCGGATGTCATGTCCCCCCCAACTTTTTCAGCAAAGTTACTCCACTAGTTGAGGCAGCCAAGAAATGGATATTTATTTCCAAAAGATACAGAAGACGTGAGAAGCGAGATGAGCCCCTGTTAAGGTGCAAAGAAAAGACACCCTGAGTGCCAGGTTTTATTCATTTAATATTATTAAATGCGAAAAAGGAGTTAAACACGGTCTCCTGTCACCTGGGTTAGATGGAAATAGAAATTGGCCAAGCAGCACCGAGACTTGGAGATAAGAGCTCACACTCCCTATTCCCAGGAGCAGTGATACTTTGCAGTGATACTTTGCAAGGCCCAGTGCAAAGAAAATTCAAATGGCAGAAGGCATGAGTGATGATCGATGTGAGGCTAATTGGGTGGGGAGACGTGGTCAAGTCCACCCACTGACACCTGGGGTAGCAGCTTGCGTGCTGCTAGCAAATGGAATATTCCAGAAGGGTACAAGCGTGCCAACCAATTGTAGAGGGCCACGTAGCTAAGAGCCCTATAGCTTGAGAGCCAATGAGACGTCGTGTATTTGATGACTGTGAATATGACTTGCACTAGGGGTGGGCAAAGTTGTCCAACTGACTGTAGAGATCCAATCACAATCCAATCCCTTACAGAAAGTATACCTAGATGTTCCCCTTAGTCCTATCATAACCCCAAGTATGTTTTATTTTAGTTTGCCACATAGTATGACATCACAGATGACCGATTTTTTGTATAAAAGTGTATTTTATTATAAAATGCTTCGAGATAATGCTGTGCAGCGTCTGTTGATGTCTGTTTTAGATAGGGGTGTACTGAAATTTGGCTTTGAGTAAGTATTCGGCCGAATTCTGGCTGAAATTACCTATTCGGTATTCGGCCGAATACATAATTATCACTCAAAGCCGAACAGGTTCCTCTTTGTCTGGCTGCCTGTAATCATTCAGGCATTTCACTGTGTTTCACTGCAATTTCCCATTACAAAGGTATGCAAATGGCACTCCCTCCTCTGGGGCCTGTCACATATTTAAATCCTTTCCCAAACTGCATAACAATATGTGCATGCTGGGGGCTCTGCTTCTCGGCGCCACTCCAAGGGCTGCCCACCTAATAATCTTCCCACACAATACAGTCATTTACAATGCGAGACTGGCCTTGCCGAAGCCCTTTGTTGTACCTAGAGCCATTGCGGATGGCACCACAGCAGTTGGTACATCGTAGCACAGTCCTTAAACTAAGCCAACTGACAACCATGATAAACAGGCCACACGCAACCCCACAACGGCTGATCATTTCCCTCACCAAACAAATCTGGCAACCATGCACATTTAAATTCAGTCGCACACATTCAAAATTCGGGATGGCGGGAATGAGGGGTTCTGCTGCAGCGCAACTACCCTGCCCCTGCAAAGATACAATGCCATGCTAACTTTTCATTAAACATAGCACCACTGCGATGCCCCGGCCGCCGTCCAAACCGTATATACACATTGTATCCCACTTTTAAAATACATCTGGTTACAGTTCTTTGGTAGTCCTACGGAACATGGCAGCGGTTTGCAAAAATAGATTTCTCTACTTGTGTGTGCACAGGTCAAATGCATAGGGGAAACACATCTGCATTATGTGCTTGGCCTGATTCATTAAAGTTTTATTTATGTAATGGCAGATACAAAATGTGTCTTGGGAAGATCTGACATAGCACACCACGGATCATAACACCATGGGCTTGTGCAAATGTGTGCCTCTTCCTTCTACTCCCTCACTAGGCAGCCTCAGGGAAAGCTCAATGCTGCCACAGGTCTGAAAAGACACCTGGCGGCACTGACCTAGTCAAAATAGAAATGCTCATGCTTTGCATGGGCGTTTCCAAATTTCTGTTACTTTTGCATCTAACGAACAGAGGTTGAACTGATCTGGCAAAGTTTGTCTTGCCTATACTGTGCACCGAGGCACAGGGGCTAGCCCAGGAAACCTGCAGTTCATGCTTCAGAAGACTTGCTGCAGACACTGAATGCAGAAACAATCAAAACCTCACATACTGTTTAGCAACTGCCCAAATTGATATATACCAATTTGTGGTTTTTGGTTGTATTAGGCACTTGTGTAAGTGTAACACACATTTCCATTATCCAGTTCATTCGATTGGTCAGGTTTTGGTGCAGTGCTTTGCATTATGGGACTTGTAGTCATGCACACATAACTAGCTTTGGAGGAGAATGTTTAAATAAATAAAGAACAATTGATGCACATAATGATATTTGAGTACCAAGGTATGCTTCACAGTGATTGGAAAGGTAGGGAGTACAGGAGACAGTTAATTCTCACAGCCGTCCTTAAGTGTGTGTTTCAAACATGAAGAGTTAACTATAACATTGAAGCTTCACCAGAATAGTCTTAATAGCATGCGTAAAGAAGTTAGATGCTCCCACACCAGTGATTTGCCCTTCCCCCACAGTCTCTGAAGTTAGCGCCTCTGCCAACATTTCAAGGGTTAGTTCCCATCCAACTGATGGGGGCAAATCTGTTTTTTTTAGTTTCTTTTTATCTTTTAACAAGCTTTTAATAAACTAAGTGAGATCTATCTGCCCATTTAATAAACATGAATACTCATGGAATAGAATGTCTCCTGATTTTATTTAATGAAATGGTGTTTATTATGTTCTAGAACATATTTGTTTTAAAAAAATATTTGGCTTACTATTCGGGTCCGGACGAATAGCTGGACCAACTATTCGGTATTCGGCCGAATAGTAATTTCACTATTCGGTATACCCCTAGTTTTAGATAATTGCGAATAAAACAGAAAAACTTGCCAACTTCCTGAGTCGGTCTTATTGTTTGGTGTAAGAGTCATTCTGCATCCCCATCCATCTAATAATGCGCTACCTCATTTAAAAGGGCCATAAGCGTTCACATGGTAGCAGAGATAGGATTGGTTTAGACCCATCGACTAGTAGGACTCTAGAGTTTCGGGCGATCGGACAGCCTCCGCCATCTAGCCGAAGATTGCGAGTGTTCCTGTGGAGAGGGGCCAACATAGAATCCTTGCAAGAAAATCGAGACGGTCGGAAGGGTCCCTCTTTGACGAAATCCCTCCTGGTATCCACAGGCGCTTTGCAGACAGAAGGCAAAAGTGGGCACTTGGAGGGGGGAGACAATACCGAAGGCCTCGAGCTGAACAAACAAAAAATGGTAAGTAGACTGAGGGGAATGGCAAACTGAGGGGATGGGATTGTAGTAAGAAAAGTAACAGGGTTGTTTAGAAAAGTAACAGGGATGATTATAGAAATAACGAGGAGTGTTTTTATGTGTAAATAAGAGAAAGGAGAAAGAAGCCTGTTATTCCTAGCTCACCCCAATCAGGGTAAACATAGGTGGCACATAATCAGGTTTATGTTAGGTGATGACCTACACTCTAATCAGAGTACTTTAAGGGTGATATGATGTGAATGAGTACCATGCTTTATATGTAAAAGAGTCGACTAGTCTGTCTGTTTGTGTGTTTTGTGTTGAAAAATAGGGTGTCGAAGAGCGACACAAATAAGTTTGTGTAAAGGTTGAAGTTAATGATAGGAGGCTATTACCTTTTTAGGGTCATTGTCAGCGCTGACCCAGAAGTAAACTGAGATTATTGAGAAAATAGAGATTTTGAGCGGCGAGTATTGGGGCACGCTCCTATTTGTTGTTTTTATAAAACGTATCTGTGTAACCGCTGGTAAGTATTGACAGTCAATTGAGACTCGTCACAATGGGAGAAGTTATTCCACTGATGCATTTATTTAAGACATTGCCAAAACATATGCCCAAGCTCAAAAAGTACAGTACAGAATTTGTAAAGGGCACAGCAGATACAATGTTCATGCCATGGCCACGAGGGGGCTCGCTGTCAAAAGCAGTATTGCAACACATTGCAACACATGACCAGATACTTGCCCGCTGAGTACAAGGGGAAGAAGTTGGAGAAGAGGTTAGCTATTTTAGAGCTTTGGAATATGTATCAGGAAGAAAGAGAGAATCCGCCACCTGAGGAGTGGATGCTTAGTCAGCTCCCCTTACCTCGCCTGAAGTAAACAGCGATAGTACGGAAGACATAGGATTGCATCTGTTAAAGGAACTAAAAGCAGCAACGGGGTATAGTAATCCAATATACGAACTGCCTGCTTATAGCAGTGACAATAGTCTAGAAGAGACCAAGAGAAAGGAGGATATCTTTAAGATCTTACAGAACAAAGAGGAGAAAAGTGAGCGATCGAATGTAGCACCAGACATAGAACAAGAGATTGAGAGATGGAAAGGAGAAAAAGAGAGTTGATTAGATAGTGCTCATGACGAATGAATGGAAGGAAGGACAGATATTACTCATGCTAGAAGGGAAAAGTATTGAGGAAATCAGGCAAAAAGAAGATCAAGACGAACAGGATAGAAAAGACAGGGAATAAGAAAAAAGATTGAAGGAGGATGAGCATGAAAGAAAGAGTAGACAACGGCGAGAACAGATGTATCAGGAAGAGCAGCAAAAGAAGGAAGAAAGGGCAGAAGAGCAAATAAAGTATGATACTAGACAGATAGCAATGGAAGCACGGGGTAGGCAAGAAAGGAAGAGAGAAGAGGAGGAAGCACAGAAATGAAGGGATAAAAAGATGCAGAGACGAAGGCGAAGCGGAAGGACCAAAAGCGGAAGAAAGAAGAGAGGAGAAAAGACAAGAAGAGGTAAGAGTTAGATTGGAGGCGGAAAACGAAGAGAATTAGACAAAGAATTGGAACGAAAAAGGAGACAGCATGAGTGCGATATTGATTGCATTCAAAAAGAGCTAATGGAACCGAGTCCAGTAATACAATGGGGCAATATAGGGGAGTTTTTTTCCATTAAATGATGCAATTCCAGGGCCATCTAGGGTATCCCTGGAAGAGAATTTTGATATAGGGAGCATCGGAGATAGGATCGATAAGGCTTATCAAGACTCAAGGGAAGGTAGATCAATCCTTGATCCTCCAATCACAAAGCAGAGAGAGAAACCCATTCAGTCTTGAGCACAGAGCATTGTCCTTAGATTGACCTTGAATAAGGATGAAGGGGACAAGAGTCATACCAGCTGGGGGCTAGATATGTCAGAGGAAGAGAGAGAACATTTCCATGGGGACGAGGGAGGAAGCACATTTGTGCCCCCGAGGGATGCCTGCAGACAGACAAGGAAGTAAGATGGACTGATCTAGAGCAGCCTAAAGATAGGACGCCAGCTCCCATGGCATATCCAGAGCGTCCCAAAGGACGATTGTATAGCGAGAAGGGAGAGTCACCACCATATGTAAACAGATTAAGGTCATTGCCAGGTAGAAAGCAATCAGGAACCATTGTCCTTACAATGGATAGGTAGACGATGGGAGCTGATTGTGGGTTGGGGTCCAAGCAGTCCCCTTTATTGGAAAAAAGAGGAGCAAGACCACAATATATTCCATGGCCACAGATGGATAAGGATAATTTAAGATGTAAACTCCCCAGTTTAACGGCGGGTGCAGGAAAATGGATCTATGAGTTAGAAGACATGACACGGGGAAATACCTTAGAAATAGGGGACATTGAGGGTATCCTAGCAGTCATTCCTGGGGAAAGAGCTGATGACATTTGGATGAGAGCAGGCTATTCAAGTGTTACAGCACAAAACATAGTGCACGATGGAGCGCCATTTAACAATTGTAGAGCATATATCTGGAGAGCTCTCAGGGTGCAGTATGCTGACACATCAGACATGGGTGCAATTATGGCAAGTAGGATGAAAGAAGACGAAGATCTGCTTGCTTACATTCAGAGCATTCATGATCGCTGTTCTCTTGAAAGTCGAGAACCGCAGGGAAAACAGTGGCAGTATTTTACCACTTTTTATATCAGGGGTTGCTTGAACAGGTACAGTGGCAACTCAAGAAACTAGTGGGAATGGAAGCAAAGCCATTACCAGAAACACAGTTGACTATAGTCCATCACTGTCGGCTGTTACAGGAGAAAAACAGAAAGAGGGAAGCTGCTAGAAAATGTGAGGCCAAGTTACTTCAGAAGAAATTGTCAAAGTACGCCATAGAATGGGTGGTATTGACAAGCGGAGAAGGACTGAGAATACCGCAAGCAGTGGGAATATCGCAGGCGAATAATCAGTGCCTGAGTGACCAAGGAGGAAATGGGTTTGTGCCGCGAGGCAGAGGAATGGGCTATAGAGGAAGGGGTGGTTTTCAGAATAATCAAGGTTTGTTTCAAAATGTGCAGAATGGAAGCCAAAATGTGCAAGCAGGATTCAATCAAGGGAGACTAGTCAGAAGGGCTCCTCCTATATGTTGGACATGTGGGATGACAGGGCACATTGCGTGTGCATGTAGAAGCCAAGGGTATGTACAGAATGGGCAATTTTCAAGAGGGGGGACAGCTTATCCTTCAGCATATAGCTCATAAGCTAGGGACGGGTTCACCAAGATCAGACAGTGTATCAGGCACAATCATTGCAGATACAACAGGCACAGCAATTACAGTAAGCACCATTGAATCCACTGCAAGGGCAGTTGCAGAACGCACCCATGCAGATACAACAGAACACAAACACAGGACAATTATTGACACCTAGAATAGGGGGTGCCACTGTGATGGGAAGAAGTCCTTTCACAGGCACAGGGATATGTATGTATCCGCAATAGGACAGCTCACAGGGCAACTTGATGTGTTCAGTACTATCAGTGACACCAGACCCCCAAGAGGAACCAAGGGCTGATGGGACGATAGGAGGCAAATATTTTTCTTTTTTAGTAGACACTGGTGCAACTCGCTCATATATACGTGAGGGAAAATACCCAATGTCGGAATTGCCACGAATGCTCAGGGATTCTCTGGAGCTACGAGTCGAGTTCCTTTTACTGATGAATTACCTGTATCCATAGGAGAGTGTGACATGTGTGTTCCATTGTTGTATTCACAAAAGACACCAGTTAACATTTTGGGACGAGATTTAATGACGAAACTTAACATGACCATTTCTTTCACTGATGAAGGCATAGTGTGCTCCACTCCAAGGATACATTATATGAATGTGGGCACATTTATATTGGCATTTACCGAGAACATGGCTCTGCAGGGAGTGTCAATAGAGCCTGAAGTTTTTCTTTATGGGGTGAGCATTCTGTTAACGTAGCTACCTGGTTTATGAGGATACCTAATGAATTTCTATTTAGGCCACAGATACCTATGGACGTAGAGGGGGGACAGACTATTCCCCTAGAATTAGATGCAGCCGTAGTGCGAGGGTAAATGGCCAGGCTCGGAGGAACAGATGATGAAGGCAGGCGCTGGAGAACAGTGATTGCCATTAGGAAAGGGTGTAGACTGACTGACGTCACTGACAATGACATGTTTAGAGATAACCCATCAGATGATGAATTGATATTTGAGATAAGCATTACATATTGGATCAGAATAGAGAAAAGAGAGATACCACAACGAATGGCGATAATGCAGCTGCCACCAGCGTTTTTTGACAAAGACTTGGAAAAAGTGCCAAGTGCTTTATGGAATACAGGCCCCTATGACGTAGGCCTATTGAATGGGGTCGGGGAGGTTAAGATAAAGCTGAAGCCAGTAGCAATTTTACCTCGAGCACAACAGTACCCCTTGTCTCAAGAGGTGGACAAAGGTATTTTTAAGACTATTTCAGCACTGATGGAACAAGGTATCCTAGTACCATCAGAATCATCGTGCAATACCGCAGTGTATCCAATCAAAACATCAAAGGGGTGGGGGGGGGTTGTGACAATGTATTCAATATATGAGACCAATTAACCAGATTGTAGAGGCAGAGTTTCCTTTATTTCCTAATCCGCCGACGATATTATGCAGCATCCCAGTAGAAGCATGATGTTTCACAGTGATTGACTTGAAAAATGTGTTTTTCTCAATCCCGTTGCACAAGAACTCACAAGACTTGACTTAATGTATGTTTCGCCAAAACCATGGCCACCTGAAAAGTACTTGTTTGCCCCAAGGGTACTGTGAGTCCCTGTCAATCTTTAATAGGGTGCTCCAAATGGACCTGGGCAATATTGATTTGAAGAGCGTTGTGATACAGTACGTAGATGACACTTTGATTTGTAGCATGACAGAAGATGAGTGCAGGCAAGACTCGATTCAGTTAATGACTATGCTGGCAGACAAGTGATACAAGGTAGACAAAGAGAAGTTACAATATTGTCAAGAGGAGGTGTTGTATATAGGCCAGTTGATCTCACACGAGGGTAAGAGAATTAAACCTGAAAGAGCTGAGGCGATCATGAAAACAGAAAACCGCTCACAGTAAAACAGATGCAACAGCTTTTGGGACTATGCAACTATGTTAGAGCATGGGTGTTTGATACTAGTTTGTACACAAGACCCCTTTTGCAGGCTCTAAAGAAAGCAGAGGTGAATAGGAAAAAATAGAATGGACTGAGGAAATGGAGGAAGGGTTTGAAGAGTTGAAGAAAGCAATTTGTACAGCTCCTGTTTTAGGAATTCCCAATTATGCCGAGGAGTTTTTCGTGTTTTCAAAGACAAATGGGACAGTCATGACATCAGTGCTTACACAACTACATTAGGGTATTCATCTCTGGCATATTTTAGTGGGGTTCTAGATCCAGTTATGAAAGGACACTTTCCTTGCAAACATTCGTAGCAACAGCCGCGTTCGCAATTGAAGAGTCTACCAGTATGGCCAGTTAATGGGTTGTTCTATGACGCTTTTTGTGGCACATGCTTTGTTTGCCATTTTGGAAAAGCCTAAGGGTACATTGTCGTCTCCGAGAGCTTCAGCATATGAGGTGGTCATATCGAATCCAGCGATAAAATAGTCAGGTGTAAAATAGTGAACCTTGCCACATTTGTAGCTGAGCCCGTGGCAGAGGGTGAGCATGTGCAAGACAGTGCAAATTATGAGTTCTATGGTGAAATGCCACATGTAAAGGAAAACGCGCTGTCTGGAGGGGAGATTCTCTTTATTTAGGGGTTCTTTGAAAATTGATCAGACGAGTGGAGAAAGACATTCTGGCTCAGTTGCAGTGAGACATAGAGAAAATGATGAATTTGAAGTTGTAACAAGTGCAAGACTACCGTCTCACTTTTCAGCGGTAACGGCAGAATTGGTTGCACTTATTTTCGTATGGGTCATGCAGAACAGGAAGTGATGGTGTACAGTGACTCCGCCTATGTGACGTCAACCGTGCACGAAGCGCTAGCATGTTGGAAAAGGAGGGGCTACCTCTGAGCGGATGGCACGCCAGTGCAACATGCAGCATTATTGGAAAGACTTATTAAGGCACTACAACTCCCAGTAGCCATAGCGATAGTTAAATGTGCAGCACATACTAAGCAAACTGACTTTATCTTAAACAGAAATGAACCCGCAGAAGAAGAAGCCAAAAGGGTTCCATATTCCCCAGATAGGTCACATTTTGATACTCCAGATGTTAAGGAGAAAGTAGTCACGATTATGATAGTAAATCAAGGGTTTAATCATTTATCCAGAACACAGTTGATGGAAATTCAAAGCAGTGCACCACAGGAAGAGCAAGAATTATGGAAATTAAGTGGGTACTCTTTATCCCCCACAGAGGACTATGTCGATGGAACAGCATTGGGAAGCCGGTGATGCCAGTAGCATTGTTGAGGGTAGCGCTTGAACAGCTGCTCTATCCTGCGCATGCGACTAGGGAAATTCTTCCTGCAACAATTCCAGAGGACCTGTTCATATCAAACCTGTTAGAACACGTTGCATTTTATGTAGTAAACTGCATTGTATGTCAAAAGTTTACCACTGGGCATACACTGTGAACAATTAGAGGAGTGATTACTCAACTGAATGGTCCTTTTCAGCATTTACATATTGACGATGTTGATATGCTGCAAGCATCCAATGGATATAGGTATATGGTAGTGGTGGTGTGTCCCTTCTCCAGGTGGATTCAAGCGGGTCCGTGCACACACCCTGATTCCACTTGCACTGTGAAGTTTTTAGTATGAGAAAATCTTTCCAAGATGGGGAGTATGTGAGGTGCTGATATCCGATAATGGCCCCATTTTGTTAATGAAGTATATGAACAGATTCGTCTTTTATTGAATATTAAGCACACGTTTTCTTTTACTTATCAACCGCAAGCAAATGGACTATGTGAGAGACTCAACAGTCTTCTTAAGGATATGATATGATATGATATGATATGGTATTTGTAACGCGCCTATACACAAGTGTTTCACAAGGAGAGGATTGCCAAGTTCAAATTGAAACTATTGAAGGGATGGCTATATTACCTAGCCTTTTAAGCATTAGGGAATCAGCCTGGGTCGGACCACCCCCTCACACCCCACAAGCTAGTGACACAGAGGCGAATTAGAATACATTGTCTCCTCCATTGAGGAGCAGAAGTGATGCCCAGAAGACTGCAGAAATGTTAGGAAATGAGTTATGTGCTTATTTGACATGTCTGACCGCTAGTATCTCTGTTATTTCAGATCAAATCATGTCCCCGGGAGCTCGGTCTGAGAGCACAGATGAAAACCATTCAGCAACCAGACCTGCAGAAGAACTATTACCAGTACCAGCATTATTCGGTGGTGACTCTGCCCTAGTAAGAAATTTCACTAGAAAGTGGCATGAGCCCAGGTTTAATTGGCCATTCTTTATTGAGAAGGTTACTCCCTCAGCAGTAAAAGTCCAAGGAAGGCGTGCCTGGATCCATTTTAACGGGGTCAAACTCTATACTGGTGAGACCGTCGTACCCCTAATGATCTATTCAGAAGCAAGACAAGAAGAAGAATTTCAGCGTGTGCAGACCTGATCGATGACAAGGAAGAAGGACAATAAGGTTGCTGATTAAATAAATGCAATTGTGCATTTGGACTGTGGTTCTCCCCGGACATTCTTTATAGATATTATAGCAGGAGTGCAAACTCAGTTCTTGGGCCACAGGAATCTTTTGAAAAAGGACTTTAGAAAGTTGTTGGTATGTTATGAGTATGCCTAAATGACAACATTTGATTAGGAATTGGAAGATTGAGCAGTATTTTGACTCATTCTTCATAACGTACCTGTTTGGTTGAGTCTATGGTTTTGACTAACGACAATGCCCATAGGCTCCTGCTTGCTGTTTTCATATTTATTCTCAGAGCTTATCCTGCTCTTGTTGGGCGCAATGTTGACATACTTACTTTTGCGCATGATCCTAAAAATGGCACTGTGATTAGGAGGTTGCTTGTGGCAATAGTCGAGGAGATCCTGCAGCTACCTGATTTAACAGAATTGCCTGATTAAAAAGGGTTTTTCCTTCTATAAAGTAGTTTACAGACAAAATGAGAAATATTGAGAATGGTAGCGTTTTGGAAAAAGAACGAGCTCAACGACCTCCAGAAAGTCGTAAATAGTGTGGGGTGATGTGCTGGTGTATAATATATGCATGCTCAGCATTTATCTTTGCTCTCATGGTTCTCGTGGTCAATACTCTTTACTTTATTGGTCCAAGCAAAGCAGAAGTCCCTTTGATTTTCCCCACTCCAGTAACTTGTGTAGAGTTGCCAATTGCTATGACAAATGTTTCTATGGTTCTCCCTGAATAGAGAACTCTTTCTGATGTGCTTGTTTGTTTGTTTGTTTTATTTGCTTGTATAGCACGCCAAACCCAGAGGTATCTGGGCGCTTTTGCTTAGTGTACAGAAAGGTTACAACAGTACACTAGTATACATTAATGATTGCATCAATATACAGAAAAATATACTTCTGACTTCTTGACTATTATGCAAACACTTACTTTGTACAAGGGAGACACAGGAGGAGCACAGAGGAAGAGGATAAGGGGATAAACACATATTTAGACAGTACACCACACTTGGGTAATAACATGTGGTATAAGCACATGACAAAGGTGGGAGAGAGGACTTCCAAAGAGAGTTGCTATGTTTGTGCTCTCATACCTTATGTTATGGGAACCTCAAAGATATTTATAGCTATAGAGGTAGAAGTACAAAAAGCGAATTACCTGACGCACCTTGCACTCCGCCAGACAAGAGGACAGTTTCAGGGTCGATCAGCATCCTTGATGTGGGTGACTGAAAAGACATCACTGATAGAAGGCAACTATGTGCAAGATTTAAAGACAAGAGAGAAGACAGAAACAAGTAATCTAGTGATAAGATATTAACAGCCTGGAACAAACGAGGCAGGATCCAGAAAAGAAGAAAACAAGATGCTAAATTGTCAAGGAAAGAATCACAAAGAAATACAGAGATGTAAAGAAAGAGGTCAGCTGCAAATCAAATGAACAATGCTGACTCCAGAAGGATGGGCTGAATGCCTGATTGTGTGTACAGCATCAGCACTGACAGGATGTTATGAACCAGTTATAGATACTGAAGAAAATGAATGCAATCATCATTGGCTGAAAATTGTGAAGTTGCTGATGTGGGTCGATGATAAAGGAGGACCGTTGCAGAATTTACCTCTAGCTAGTGAATCCCTGTGTTTCAGAAACAATGCTACAAGGAAAATTGGAATGAGTCAACAGTGTGACCACATTTTTGATGCACCCGGCATGAAGGTTGGAACAGTAGTGTTAATGGACCATTATTGGGCCTGTATATCCAGAGCATACATGAAGCTACCCAAACATTGGGGGGAGGGGAGCATGCTCCATATTTTTTTTTTCTTTTTTCTTTTTTATTTGTTTGGCTGAAATTCAACCTTTCAAATATTTGGTACACAAACAGACATAGGAAATCTTGAATAAATCATTACATTACAATACATCATTTTAAAAATAGATTCACAATTTTTCAGAGCTAAAAAAGAGAGAAAAAAAGTAGAGAGAAAAGGTTGCCACTCTTTATGCTTTTAGCATTCACATTAATAAAGAATAGCAGATATGAATTTAACTAACGCAATATGTATTGCTGGACGTTCACTGTTAATCAACAACCCCCAAATTTCTTCATCAGAGTGAGAACAGTAAAGCTGTAACAAATTTTTGAAATACGCTTGCCGTAGTGTTTCCAATGCTGGACAGCACACTATTAAGTGCATGAGGGACTCAGTAGGTTTGTTGTTCTCGCAAAAACGACACCATTTACTTTGCTTTAGTTCATTATCCCGTCTAGCCAGAATTTCATAGGTAGGGTGAAGATTTAGGCGCGTTCTTAACATTTGAGTTCGCACAAAATTTGAAGGGCATTTTTAGAGATATTTTACCATTGTGCCCAATTTTTTTGGAGGAAAAATTGTGGAGGAGAAATCAACTAGTTTTTTACACATATCTTGGGTCAAGGTCCAGTCGTATAAAAATAGTGTTTTCTTGGCTTTTGTTGGATTTAAAAATAACATTTGTACAGATATGTTTGCTTCAGTGAGTGAATTAAGTACACATTGGAACCAGACTTTTGGAAATTTGTCAGAGGACGTTAGAAGATAGTATGCAATAGTGTTCAGCACATTTTTCTGAGATGCAACTACCAGACACTTCCTGAAGAAACAGCACATCTTCCATATGACATGGCAGTAGATTGAACAGGAGCCCATTTCTAGTCTCAACAAAGCTGTCGGCTTGCAATTCGGAAGTTTAAAGACTGATTTCCAAAATAAGCCTTCATATCTGTTCCAATATTTCTTTGTTTGAGGTGATTGGGAATCGGCACCAAACGATATTATGGGAATTACCTTTTGCTTGTAGAATAGCAGTACATGATTTGTTGTAAATTTCCCATATGTTTGTATTATAATGGAAGCTTGAGAGGCTAGTGATTGAATTTTGGCTTTTAGGATGGAAGATTGCAACATAGGCTGAGAACTGCCAGAAAAGTGTAGGCCTAGATATTTATATGTGTTAACTACACAGAGCTTTTGCTTGTTTAGTAACCATTTACAGCGTTTAGTATTTTTCTTAGTTTTATTCTTTTGACAGATAACCACCTGAGTTTTTTATGAGTTCATTACCAAATTATTCACTCTGCTGTAGTTCTCTAGGCACTGAAGCAAGTTCTGAAGACCTCTAGGGGTTTGTGATACAAGTACTAAGTCATCTGCATAGAGAATCCATCTAACTTTTTGAGTACCTTATTTAGGTGCGTCACTTTCTGTGTCTTCAAATTCAGTTCCCAGATCTAATAAGAACAGATTAAAAAAGCGTTGAGGCTAAAATACAGCCTTGTTTGACGCCTCTTTCTGATTTTATTCTTTTGGATAACAGTCCTTCTGTGGATAGTCTGATTTGAACTGTTGTGTTGGAATGCACTTCTTCTGTTATACGTTGTAATGAGTCTGGACAACCATACCTTTTCAGTTTGGAGAATAACAGGCTTCGGTCAACAGAGTCAAAAGCACCACGGAAATCAACAAATGCCATATAAAGATTTTGGTTGCGATTAGCATATTTTTCTCTCAGCATACTAAGGACTATCATGTTTGGTGTCGTGCCGAGGCCTGACACAAACCTAGTTTGGAATGGGTCACACATATTTACTGTGTTCAACCAGATGTTCAATTCTTTCAAAACAATTCTGGTGTATATTTTACCCGGCGCATCAAGCAACGTAATGGGCCTGTAACTGTCTGGTTTCTCTCGGTTGCCTTTTTTATAAAGAGGGACTATGATGGAGTGTTTCCAAGAGCAAGGGATGGTTTGAGAGTGGTTAATTTGCTGAAAAATGGAGAATAGAATGTTCGACCACAGATCAGGATTTTGTTTGAATATGTAGTTAGACAGACCATCGGGCCCTGGTGCTCTTGAAGTGCTAATGGTTTGAATGTAATATAATATATCTGTTTTATCTATGTTGAGATGGAATGGAGATACCTTAGCTTGGACGGGAACGTGATCAATTTGATTGGGTGAATCAAGAATTTTCTGAAAATATTCCACCCAGATAGATTCTGATACTTGTTGAGTTTGTATGCAATGTTGTTGGGATGAAGTTGATTCATTTATAACTTTCCAGATGCGTGAAGTATTCTTATCTTTTATAAGTTTGAGCATTTGTTCTCCGTCAGTTTGTAACATTTGTGCTTTGTGGTGTCGAATCCAGTTTTTATAGTTTATTTTGAGTAACTTAAGCTTTGGATATCGAATACATGATGGTAAAAGCTTAGCCTGCCGCATTTCTTTTCTGAAGAGCCTTTTCCTTTCCTTAATTTTTGGATTGAACACATGGTTACGAGGCTTATATTGTTTACGCTTGTTATCTGCTAGACTCATTTTTTGCAAGATGTCATAATAGACGGAACTGGGGGCCACAGTTCTGTGAGTACTGTCAAAAGCTGTTTCCAGCATTATGCCAAACTGAGTGATGGTATCTGTTGTCCAGCGTACTCTATTGACACTATTATTTGTCATTATAGAATGACCCCAATTTGTTTTAGTAGTCAATGATTGTCAATGGGAAGTTAACCATTACAAGCAGAGCATATTATGGTCACTATTCCTGGTTTGTTCAATTTTAAATTCGGATGGATATACGGTAAGTGAACCACTAATGTAAATGTAGTCGATGATACCACAAAAACCTCTTTGCGACCATGTGTTTTGAGGGGGATGATCCTTGGAGCCCAACCCATTCATCATAATGAAGCCTCTTGATTTCATAAGATGGTTCCATAGAATTCTCCGATTTTGTTCGACATCTTTCAGTTTTGCTAAACATTGAAGATTTAAATCACCCGCTAAGATGATATGGGCTATTTTGGGTGTAATTGACACATTAGTAATGAACTCTGAATCTTCAATTCTTAGAGGGTTCCAGTAAAGGTTAATTAGAGCATAGAAGATGGAATTAGTAGACACAATAGTTAATTGAGATTAATAATTTGGAGAGAATTTGTGCATGATGAATATGTTTTAGAAGGCCACACATAGGACGGCCACCAAGACTTTTAAGGGCTAACGTGGCATGAACTTCATGATTGTCCCATAGAATGGTATTTGTGATCCACGTTTCTGTAACATAATAATATCATAATCCGAAAGTGCGTCAGCCTTATTTCCGAGTAAATGGCTAAAACCACATGTATTCCAGGAAATAAGGGATATTGCAATTTTCACATCCTTTTCCTCCAGGTAACTTTTAGTTACATTACAATGACATTGACATTTGTGATTTGTATCACAATCGGCAGCTTGATTAACATCGTCAAAGCACCACATAACATTCTTTTTTTAGCCCTTCTTTTACAAATGAATTTGGCAAGGTTTCCTCTTGATGTTCGCGCATAACAAGGAAACCCATTGAAAATAGTACTTCCTTAGCTTGCCATACGAGATTTTTAATCACTCTGGATCGAAACCAAAGTCTAACAGTGCCTCGTTGATTTGAGGCTATAAATTCAACTTGTTCTATATCAGAGCTGATGATGTCATTCAAGGAATCTATATCAGAAAATATTTCCAAAATGCTTTGACGGTTTAGTGTATATTGAGGGTGTGGTTTGGGGCGACAACACAAGAGTAATGAGCCTAGATTATGATAGTTTGACTTGAATTGTGCTTTCTCTTGAGAAGTTGACATGTTTTGCTTTACTAATATCGATGGATGTTTGCCTGTTTCAGCATTACTTTTTGCTGGCAAAAGTGCTTTTACCATTACCTATTTCTGCCTCGTAACTATTCTTATGATTGGATAGTGTGGCATTCTGAACAGTATGCACACCTGGCATGGAGGTTTGATTATTTCTGGGGACATGTTAGTGTGATTTCTGGAGTCACACTTACTTGATTGAACACTGTTGCATTGGTGTTCACCAGGTGTTAAAGACCTAGATGGTTTGCCTGTAGTTATAGAAGTGGTGAGATTTCTTTGGGCTGAACATTGGGTCATATAAGCATCCATTGCTTTCCTAATCTCTTCTCGACATGCGGCTATACTTTCTTTTAAGTCATTAGCCAGGTGACCTAACTGTTGAGATGTCGAAGAGATACTGACTGTTTTTGATGGTGTTTCTTTGTGCAATTTTGCATGCAAATCCACTGCCTTAATCAATTCGTCAAGTGGTTCATAAGGGATTGCTTTTTGTTTGGAGATGAAAGCAGCATTCGGATGTTGTTTGTGAGCTTGCGCTAAGAGTTGATATTTTTTTGCAACAGCCGAAGAGGCTAATTGGGTGCTTGAATTTGGTACATTGAGTTGTTTAAAGAATTGCTTGGAAGCGGCAGTCATTGATTGTTTGGTGCTCTTAATGTTTTTTTTGTTTTTTTGATCGCTAAGTTAGATACCTTTTTAGAGCCTGTTTGCTTTGTGGAGTTGTCTTTTTTTTAGAAGATAGTATAGATTTCATTGTCCACTAGGTTTGAAGGGATCTTTTTCCCCTGTTTTTCCGGTATGACTGGGTCGGTTGGAACATTAACAACCAAATCAACAATGGTATTTGGAAAGCATGGTAGCACAGGAGTACATAAATTAGATACAAAGCATGATTGAGCATTCGTGATAATTTCAGGTGATGTGGCAGAGTCAACCATTTTAGTATGTTTTTTCCTACTGAACTCAGTGGTAGTCGCTGCATCTTGTAACATGGGTACAACATCATGTTTAGTTTGCCAAGATACCACTGAATTGAGTAGGTCAGTTTGAACTTTTATCTTGTCATTCAAAGTATCAAATAATTTGATCAGAATGTTCATGGTTGTTTGCATTGCTTCAAAAAATATTATAACTGCTTTGGACACACCTTCATGCATTGGGTGGAGTTGTGATTCAACTTGCCTACGTGGAGTAGGATTTATAAATGAGGAAGACGAGACACATTGATTCTGTCGGGTAATTTCAGAGATGTTAGAAAGGTAAGAAAGATCATTTTTCTGCCAAAACATGATTGGATATTTCATTCTGGGAATTTGCTAAGTCAATTGTCACGGGCACAGCATTATAAGAGATAGATAAAGATGATGAACAATTACCCATGACAACGCTAGTATGTGGTCTTGATTCACCCCTGAGAACAGTACTGTCTGATACTGAGATATCACATCCTGTAATTTCTCTCACATCCTCTACATCTTGCGGTAGTGTCACCAAATCTGCCACACTCGCACCGCTGTTATCTGTCTGACCATTTGTTGTATTAACAATGGGTATAGGTGTTTGAGAAGCAGTACAGGCAGCAGCTGGAGCAGTAGGGAAATAGAAGGAGCGGATGTCAGAGGAATTGCCAGCAGAATCCTTTTTGCTACCTCGCTTTCGACTCCCCGGGTCTATTTTTGGGGTGGAACAAGCGGGCGCAGCATTGTTAGATTCAGATATATCAGTGTTATCTCTCGTACGTACTGCCCTCCAAACATTTGGAAGCAAAGGCATTCCAGTTCTTAGTGTATAAATATGTCTCATGATTAGCGAGGGGAGACTTTAAGCGCCTCGTAGATTATGACTTTCCTCAAAGAACTCACAGAAGTGGTTGGTAGGAATAAAACATACGTGAGGTGTTAGCAGAGTTTTTTACCCAGACTTTAAGCTCTATAAATGCAACGCCCACGCTTTGCGCGTGCACCGCGAACAGCAAACAGTACTTTCTAGTACTTCCGCGGTGCGCACGTGAATGCGCAGGCGCAGCTGTATTTGTACCACGCAACCCGTAGTTGAAGGGGCAGAGATAGAGGCAGCCAGAGATCTACAAACACAAACAAAGGACACTGTGTGAGGAGCTAGCTAAAATTAGAGTATAGTGACACATGACACGTGACAAAGTCTTTCAAGTCTTTCAATGTCTTTCAGTGTTCACTATTTAGTGAACAATCAGTTCCTTACTTCTCTTAAAGCTGCACTAGCCCGGCAGTGTCGCAGTGAAATGGTTCCTCCTGCAGATTGGTCCTTGCACGATGTAGCAGTCTTGCAGAGTAGCGTCAAAAGCGCCCGGGCTGAACAGAGAACGGGAACAGCAGACAGCAAACAGTACTTTCTAGTACTTCCACGGAGCACGCGCGAATGCGCAGGCGCAGCTGTATTTGTACCACACAACCCGTAGTTGAAGGGGCGGAGTTAGAGGCAGCCAGAGATTTCTCTTAAATCTGCACTAGCCCGCCGGTGTCGCAGTGAAATTGTTCCTCCTGCAGATTGGTCCTTGCACGATCTAGCAGTCTTGCAGAGTAGCGTCAAAAGCGCCCGGGCTCAACAGAGAACAGGAATAGCAGACAGCAGACAGTACTTTCTAGTACTTCCGCAGTGCGCGAATGCACAGGCGCAGCTGTATTTGTACCACACAACCCGTAGTTGAAGGGGCGGAGTTAGAGGCAGCCAGAGATTTCTCTTAATGCACTCATTCATGTTCCAGCCTTAGTGATTCCAAAAAGTGACCTGAACATTGGAGAGTTTCCGAAAGCAGATGCTCATATGAGAAAGAAGAGATTGTTTGGATTTATCAATCAGACAATAAGGGAGAATTACTTTTCAGCTAAGTCAATAGAAGCTTTTGATGCCATTCCGTATGAACACAGGTTGTTCAGTCAGACTTCAGCAATATTTATGACTATCTTTATGCCAGGGATACAGACGATGGCGAATGCCAAATGGTTACAGATAACCAGATGGCAGCTCCTGCAGACAATTAACACTACCACAAAGGGATGCAACACAATCAAGGAAGAATTAAGAGCCATAAGGCTGATGACTCTTCAGAATAGATATGTCCTTGATATGATTACAGCAATGGATGGAGGTGTTTGTGCCAAAATCAGGCAATAATGTTGCATGTTCATACCTTCTCATGATGACGAGAATTGGATCTTGACTGAGGTCATAACATTGCTGGCGAACTTGTACAACAAAATGGAAGATGAAGTAGAAGACATTGCAG